>NC_142034.1:70370886-70692617 GCF_982192425.1 Myodes glareolus | reverse complement strand
CTGTTGGATACGGCGGGGACACTGGCTCACTGATGTATTCTGGTTTCTCACCGGGCAAGGGTAAGGAATGAATAGGCTGGTACATGCCAAACACGGGCTCAGGGGATTGGGTGAGAAGTGTGATATTCATTCTCTGGACACTCATGCTTTAGTTGCATTTGGGAGGCCTCCAATACACTGGTGGGAAAAAGAGAAATTTCCCAGAGTGGTCGGTACCAAGAATGAGCACGAGAATACTGAGGTAGGAAGCACCTGGTGGTGACTACTTGAGAGTGAGCAGGCAAGGAACATGTGCTAGAAGGTGATGTCTGAGCTGAGCAGCAAGAAAGAAAATGATTGGCTTCTGTAAAGGCTGTGGAAGAATGTTACCAACCAGAGGAACAGCGTGGGGATCAACTGGAAGGCAGGGGACGTCTGGAATGTCTGAGTCACAAACGCAAGGTGTGACAGGAACATAGTAATCAAAGAGAGCTGGTATGGGACATAGGTCACACATGAGGACAGGAGGTGAAACCCACCTAAGAGTACCCATAGACAGTTCCAAGGGTGTGTGTGTGTGTGTGTGTGTGTGTGTGTGTGTGTGTGTGTGTGTGTGTGTTTTATCCTGACTGGGAGGCTCTTTGGGTGCTTTTGAGCTGAGGAACTGACAGGAAGGAAACCAGGTCTACTGGAGAGGAAGCGGAGGTAGAACACAGGCACAGGCAAGAGCTTCTCATGGTCCGAACAGTTGGCATCTGCAGAAGAGACAAGTGGGTGAATTAGGAGATATTTAGGGGGCTGCTTTAAGTTTGACCTTGAAAACATACACTGGGAACTAGATAAGGCCCGTACCTGTTTATACATTTTTTTTTAACCAAAATTTTTCTTGCTTTTTAGACAACACAGCAAAAATTTCTCTTGCTTTTTAGACAACATAAAAACTTTTACCAAAATCTTTCTTGTGGTTTTTCTCAGTGGGGATGTATGGCTACATTTCAAACAAGAGCAGCATATAAAATCCTATACCAGTGTGAAACATTTGAGATCAACAATAGGCCTTTTTTTTTTCCGTAAAAACATAAAACATTAACCAATGATAATTTTTAAACAAGAACAGCACATAAAATTCTGTACCAATGTGAAGCATTTGACACTAGCAATTTTTTTAACATTAACCAACAATAATTTGTCACCAGCCTCTATAAATGATGACATATATTTATAATACTTATAACCCATAGGATCTGAAAGAGTTCTTCACAGGTGGAGTTAAGCCTTGGTCAGCTTTGACCAAAGGTTTGAGGTGCACAGCTCCCAGGGCAGACAGAGGGAACTCATCCATCAGCATGGGGGGGGCAGGGTGGTACACAGCACTGAGGAAAAAAGATTGTTAACCTCTTTAGATCATAGCGATTACCCTCAGATTTTTTTTTGTTTAGTGTTTGAAATCCTATTGGGGTACATCCATCTTCTACAACTGTGTCTGTTAGTCTCAATACCTTGTAACAGCAAAGCTGAATGGCCCAGCCATCCATACAAGCATGCTGCCCCGCAGCCACGTGCTTGGGGCTGAGGCTGACTCTTTTTTTTTTTTATGAAATATAGCCCTATGCTTATGGCTATATCTCTAAAGTCTTGTAAGTGGTCACAATATCAAAGTCAAAGAAGTCATTAAGTCATTATTTGAGTAGTCAGCGTCAGTCTAAGTCAGGACAAAAGCACAACACACATTACACAGGCATACAGGACAAAGGCACCAAACAAACCAAAGACTTCAAGCTGCTTCACGGGTGTGACCAGCCCCACTTTTGAAATGAGACCGCTATCCATGCAGTCTCTACAGAGAACTGACCATACCATTCATGTATCATACCACAGAACTGAGAAACGCCACCCGCGTATCTCACCAGAGAACTGAACACGCTACCTGCATGTAGGACAAAACAGAGACCGAAGATACACAAAGGCTAACAAAGCTTTAGAAAGACAAAACCACTGATTCAAGAGTCAATGTCACAGTCTGTCCCAATCATCAAAGTCACAAGTAAGACAAAAAGGCACACAAGACACGCAAACAGATGTCCGTCTCCACTGAGACAGACAAAATCATTCCAGAAATACAGACGGCTGAGAGGACATAGTTCCTCCAATCCAGGAGAACTTCCACATCCTCACCAGCACCCAGACGGGAATCTCCCAGGCGCTACTGATCACCCTCTCTGTCTCCTCCCGAGACACGGGCGACTGCAAAACCGAAAATACAGAACCTGAATTCAATTGGCACAGCAGAGGCGGAGAAGGGCCAGTATTGAAGTTGGCCGCTATTTCCCTGTCCCAAGGGAAGTGCTTGGGAGGTTGAGTCTGGGGGGGGACGGTTCACATTTTCCCCCCGGAGCCTGCTCGCGACGGGGGAGGCAACAGGCGGGGCAGGGGGGCCTGTGATGAGGTTGCCACAGGGTCAGCTTCATGATCTCCGGGCTCCTCCTGGGGATTATAGGGAGGAGGATCTTCGGATAGGAGGTAAAGGGGGCCACCGGGGGGGGGATCATAAGCCAAACTCTCCCAGGTGCCGATCTAGAGTAAGGCTTAAAGGGGTAGTTAGAGACTGTCTCATGTTAGTATTTCAATAAACGAACAGACAAACCACAAAAATAAACAATAGAACGAACAGACCGACAATCAGACATGCTGCGCGGCTTCAGCGAAAAACCAAAAGCAAAAAATTCGGATGGAGGCTTCGGAGAGGGTCCGGATCCCTCGCCTCCCAGAAGAACCATGTACCCCTCGGACAAGGGCGGCGACCCAAAGAGTCCGACTTTGGTCGTGGGTTCCGACAGATGAGCCCCGAAAAATCGGGCTCTAGACAGATGAGCCCCGAAAGATCGGGCTCCAGACACCCTTGGAACGTCTTCCAGGGTCGCAGGGGAGAAGTTCGGACCTGTCACTCCCTTCTGAGGCCCGCCAGATACAGACTGACTCAGCTGAATCGAACAGAATTATAGATTCGCAGCGCAACACTTAGACAACAAAAGACATAAGACATATAAAGGCCAGCTTACCTCCCGATGGTGGGTCGGTGGTCCCTGGGTGGGGGTCTCAATTTCCCGGCCAATGCACCAAATGAAAGACTCCCGAGAGATGTCTTCCTTCAGGAGAGACCCCGTGCCCCACGGACCAGTCGAAACCACTCGTACGGATGCAAACAGCAAGAGGTTTATTCGGATACACAGGTACCTGGGGCAACAAAGTCTCTCGGAAGACTTGCGCGCCCCCAGGTTGGGGTGAGGGGTTCTTATAGGAGAGCAAAAGCGCAGGTACAGAAGCGAAAGGCGTGGTTATGGGGATTCATTCCATTGGACAATTCAAATAAAGCTAAGAGCGCACGCTGAGTGGCAAATTCTTGACCTTTCACCTAAATACCAAGGAGGGGGTTGTCTAGGGGCTTTCTGTTTTTCTTATCTCTTCCTCCTTCCCTAGCTGGAGACCCGATGGCTGGCTGTAAATACCCTGACTCATATCCTGTCACAGGACAAAAGGCCCCCTTCCCCTCCCTTACAGCAAGGGGCCTGAATTGTTTACTTCGAAGGCCCTGCATTCCAGCATCAAGGGTGGTATTCCTTTCTTTTTTCCTTTTCATGTGTAGTTCAGAGATAGAGCATGTGCTTGGGATGGAGGAGGCCCTGTGTTTGATCCTCACCGTCAAATCCAAACACAGATGTGTGTGTGTGTAAAATGGTGGCATGGTTAGTATTGTTACTGCGTAGGGGTCTTGATCCAGTTCATTTTCTCTGCCAGTTGGAGAACTGAAAGATAGGAAAAACTCAGGCATAGCAGATAGACTCAGGGAAATTCTCAAACACAGTAAACAGGATCAGATAGGATGAGCAGTTAAAGAAAGGCTTTCACTGGGGCTGAGGAAGCACACACATGCAGCAGACACACACACAGGGAGAAAGACCCTCCACAGACCAGAAAAGGAGCTGGGGAAGTCTCCCTTGAAGACTTACTCTCCCTGGCCTTGGCCAACATTCCAGCTTTCTTGGGTCCCCAACAATAATGCCCCAATGTCAACAGGAAGTAGTGATAGAAGATGATGTCACCCTTTACCAATTATAATCAGCAAATAGGCGGGGATGTTAAGTCTCAAACCTGGGGACAAATGGCTGAGGTGCCTATTTGACTTCCCAAAGCAGACCTGGCTGCCGAGTCTCAGCATTCCTCAGTTCCTACCCTAAACTTTGCCAACCCAGGGCTGGACTGCCCTTCCCCCAGCCGCTCTTCTCTAAACAATCCAGACATTTTGATTACCTGTTGCTTTTATCTTTTGTACCTTTGACCTCTTGGCTGCTGCACCTGGTGGTTGTACAGCCCCCCGCCCCCCCCCCCCCCCCCCCCCCCCCGCCGTCATCTGGCACCTCACGTGGCTCAGGGGCGTGGCCACTCTGTGCTCTCCCAGATGTCACTGTGTCTGGCTATGCTCTCCCTTTTATAAACAAAAAACTTTCTCCTCCACCATACCTAGACGCAGCCACGTCCTTCCTTTTATTTCTTTTTCTCACTCAGGGACGGGGGTTTAAGGGTTTTTGAAGGGGTTTTCCTCAGTTTTAGAGTTGCTCAGTTTGAATTAAGAAAGAAAGGCAGCTATTTTGGAAGTTCACCGCGTCACTTGGCCGTGGCTCCTCTCCCTAGCTGCCTGACTATCAGGAAATCTGTCTAACCGCTAGTCCCTCAGCTATCGGACATGGGCACAAGAGCTGAGGATGACTCCTAGATTTTCAGCCCAAGCAACTTGGTGGCCTTTGGTACCAGTTTCTGAAAAGGAGAACTGATAAGGCAGAGGTTTGGGGAATTGTTTTTAGATTTAATTTATTATTGTTTTGCGTTAGGCTTTGGGAAAGTTGGAACAATTCACTCAGTGAAACTTAGATTTATAGTCTTTACAAGTTACACAGCTCAGTGATGTGTATTCAAAATGTGGAGCTGTGCCTCTGTCTGCTGTGGAACGCTTTTCAGTGTACAAAAGCAGAAACTGCATGCATTAAACTAAGTTGCCACCCTCTGCCATATAAGGGATTTGTTCTTTGGTGACTGATTCATTACCACTATGTTCTTAAGGTTCATCTGACATATAGCATGTGTCAGAATTCCCTGTCCTTTAAGGGAATTCCTTGTCCTTAAAGATCACCTTTAAGGCTGGGTGATCTTCCAGGAGATATATAACTACCTTTTGTTTATGCCTTTGCTCACCAGCAGACGCCGGTAACTGTGTAAATCTGTGCACACAATAAATATCCATCTGAGTACTTGCTCTGAAGTATCTTCTTTCTCTTTCCGTTTTCCTATATGTGTGTGCGTGTTTTACACGTGTGGGCTTGCACAAAGCTGATGTCAGGATGATTCTTTATTGCTCTTCCACCTTCTTCACTGAGGAAAGGTCTCTCAAGCACAGAGCTCACCTGTATAGTTGCTCTTGCTGACCAGCTTGTTTTGGAGATCTCCTTTGTGGTGGTTTGAATTAGCAAGGCCCCATAAATTTACGTGTTTGGATTTTTGGTCCCCAGATTAGAGGAACTGTTTGAGAAAAATTAGGAGGTGTGGCCTTGTTGGAGGTAGTGTGTCACCGTGGATGCACTTTCAGGTTTTAAAAGCACCAGGCTCTCTCTCTCTCTCTCTCTCTCTCTCTCTCTCTCTCTCTCTCTCTCATTCTCTCTCCCAGCTGCCTGCAGATAAGGATGTAAAGCTCTCAGCTACTGCTCTGGTGCTGTGTCTGTCTGCTTCCCATCACGATGATCATGGACTAAGCCTCTAAAACTGTAAGCCATCCCTCAACTAAATGCTTCCTTGTGTAACAGCAGTTCTCAGCCTGTGGGTCTCCAAAAAGATATACACTGTGATTCAAAGCAAATTTACAGTTACAAAGTAACAATGAAAATAGTTTTATGGTTGGGGGGGGTCACTACAACATGAGGACCCGTACTGAAAGGTCACAACGTAGGAAGGCTGAGAACCACTGCTTTATAAGTTGCCTTATAAAGTTGTCATGGTATCTGTTGACAGCAGTTGAACAGTGACTACGAGTCTGTCTCTGCTTTCTGACCTGGAGTTAAAGGGTGCGACATCACCCCTCTATCATTTCTGGTCCTTTTTCTTGAACTGCAAGCACTTTGAGCACTGAGCTATTTCCCCAGCTTCTGGCTCTTTGATCTTTTGGGTATATATCTAGATATGAAATTGCTGGGTCATATGGTAATGCCATTTTTTTGTTTGCTTGTTTTTCAAAACAGGGTTTTTCTGTGTAGCTCTAGTTGTCCTGGAACTCACTCTGTAGACCAGGCTGGCCTCAAACTCAGACATTTGCCTGCCTCTTCCTCCTGAATGCTGGAATTAAAGGCATGTGCCACCAAAACCTGATTTTTTTTTTTTGGTGGTTCTGAATATCAAACCTAAAAGCCTTGTGTATACTAGGAAATCACTCTACCACTAAGCTATATCCCCAAACCTATGTTTAACTTTTTGAAGAACTTCTCTCTCTCTCTCTCTCTCTCTCTCTCTCTCTCTCTCTCTCTCTCTCTTTCTCATGATTGTAGGGGGGATAACTGTAGTTTTGACATTCTTGTAAGCAACTTTAAAGATTCCGACTCCTCACACCCATATCAGCAGAGTTATTTTCTGGTGTTTGCTTGTTTAAGGTTTAATTTTATTATTTTTAAATTTGTTTTTACTGTTTTTTAATCATGTATATTTGTGTCTGTACGTGGATATGTGCATATGGGTCCAGGTGTCCCAGGAGGCCAGAGGTACCAGATTCCCTAGAGCTGGAGTTCCAGGTGGTTGTGAGCCACTTGTTGCGGGTTCTGGGAACTGAACTTGGGTCCTCAGGAAGAGAGGCACATGTTTGTAACCTCTCTGAGCCATCTCTTCAGCACCTGTTTCAGCAGGGTTTTTATTCATTTGTTTGTTTATTCTAGGCTCTCACTATGCAGCTCTGGCTGATCTGGAACTCTCTTCATACAACAGACAGCCTTGAACTCAGGGATCTGCCTTCCTCTGCCTCTGCCTCCTGAGTGGTGGGGCTAAAGACGAGCCCTTTGCCGAGAAGCCGAAGAGACGCGAAGTGTCTACTCAGCTGCTCAAGTTAGCAGTCAGTATGGGGCAGGTCCGGTTAGAACTCTGTGTGAAATCAGTTTTATGTGTCTCCCTCCCTGGGAAGGATGTCTAGGTAGCGGGTGGAACATTATGTCTGAGTGTTTCTGCGAGGGTTGTTCTAGAAGAAACCAGAAAGAATTTGAATCAGTACACCAAGTAAAGACCCACCCTTGCCTGTGTGGACAGACACCACCCAGAGGCTATCAAAAGAAAACCTGCAAAGAACAAAACACAGGAATGGAACGTTCTCTCCTCCTCTTCCTTCCTCCCCTCCCTCCTCCCTCTCCTTCTTCCCCTCCTCCTCCTTCCCCTTCCTCTTCAACAAGGTCTTACGCAGTCCGTGCTAGTAAGGAACTCACGATGTAATTGAAGATGAGTTACAGCCTTCAGGTCACTTAAAAAAAATCTTCAGTGGAGGAACCATCATGTCTTTCTTGATAGGACTGCCAGATACTGTACACTGCCACAGGCTCTTAACTCCAGCAATGACAAGGAAGGCCAATGCGGAGCTGGGAAGATGACTCAGTTATCACTGTGCAGGGATGAGGATGTGAGGTCTAGCCTTAGCGCCCACATTAAACAAAAGCAAAAACAAAAGCAAGTTGAATGCAGTTGTCCTCACCTTTAATTTCAATGACAGAAGGGTAGAGACAAGAGGATGTCCGGGGCTGCTGGCCAGCCAGTCTAGCCAAGTCAATGAGCTCCAAGTGGACCTAGCTGAGGAGCTATGGAGTGCTGCTAGCTGCTAGTGGAGACAGACATTCTTCTTTAGGGGTGCGGCGCCTCGGAAGTTGGCCTTGTTCCGGGGGATGGCCTAGAATCTATGCTTATGTGGGAAGTAGTAGTTGGACTTGGTGTGTTATTAAAAAATAAAAGAGGACATGAAGTGGGGGGGGGCAGGCGGGGAGATCCAGGAGGAGGAGGATAGGGGTAAATTTGGCAAAAATACATTGTACACATGTATAAAATTTTCAAAGAATAAATAAAAAATCTGTTTTGGGAGCATATCATGAAGGTCCTTGTGCCCACTGGAGTTAAGCACACAGGACCGTTTTTCCAGTGGGAAAGATGTAGCAAACCAACTTGTTCTTCCACCCAGAAAGCTGGGAATTGGAAGTGATTAACTGCCTGGTGATCTGTGTTATCTGTTGGACCAGGCCATATCAAGCTCCTACTACCAGGGCCGGAGGTGACTAGTAATCTAAATGACCCTTACAGCCCGGGGCTCCCTAAGTCCCCACAACCAGGACCAGAGGTGGCTAACGGTCCAAATGACCTCTATGTTATCTGTATGGTCAAGACCAGGCCAGACCCTTCCTTAGGCCTTTAACTAGTACAGGCAGCCTATCTTTAGAACCCATCTTCTTGAAGGACATGGCATGCACCCTGGGTTGAGCGTCAATGTAATTATGCTTCCTGAGCACCGGAATTCTATGATAGAATAATACCAGAAACATCCTCACCCCCACCCGCTAAATTATACTGGGCTTAAGTTTGTTGGGAATAAACTGCCTGATATCAGACTTCCCAAAGTCTTATTCCAGGTTGATGAAGTCAGTCTGAACCGAGTTTTCATTCCCACCTGTTTGAGGTTCTCTGCCTGACACCTGCAGAGATCCCATCAAATGTGCTAATAAAAATAAGGAGGAGAGCCTTTGAGAAGGCATTCAAGGTTGAGCTCTGGCAATCCACAAGCAGGGCATAGGTGTACGTGCACACACACACACAGACACACACTCACACACATACGACATACACACATATGCACACACCACACACACGCATATATACAGCACACACACACCACGTACACACATATGCATACACCACAAACACACATGCATATATGTAGCACACACACACCACATATACACATATGCATACACCACACACACACACTCACACACACACACACACACTCACACTCACACACACACACAGGCAGATGAACACAGCAAATTTGACTTATGTCGTGCTTTTCTTCCTTTCCCCTTCAATCTGCAGCCCATGATCCTTTGTGTCAATAAATCTTAGTTCCTCCATCGTATTATCGCCCTGCTCACCTGAATTTCAAAGTCCCAAGTCCAGCCATTTGTACATGTCCCTCCCACCCTAGACCAGTAAAGGAAATCCCACAACTTTGTGACTTGGTGTCTGCGCAGACTGGCATTTCCAGTCGTCACAGCCAAGAGTGTCCCTCCCAGCAGTCATCTACCATCTCAGCCACATCTTAACTCAGCTTCAGCCTGGGCTGGAGGGGAAACGGGCCTGTTTATCTTGGACTTAGATTTAAGAAGTCAGCTGTGGAAGTTTGGGGACAGAATAAGCTTGCACGGAAGGAAAGCAAAGTTCATAGAGGGAGGTGGAGCGGTTGAGACTCGCGAAGTCTGGGTGCGGCCCTGGCTTTGAGAACTGTGACACCAAGGTGAGGGACTGATTGTTCACTTCTGCAGAGTTCCCAGAATGTGGGCACATAACTGGGCTGGCTGTTGTCCAGCAGAGGTATTTTACACCGAAAAGCTGGAGACAGTTGGAGATGGTGCGAGAGGCAGTGCCCGACTCTCAAGCTCCGGGCAGGTGGAAAACAAGCAACTTCCTGGGAGGGTTCAGAGGGAAGGGGCAGGCAAGGGGAAGCCAGGCCCGGAAAGGAAGGGCAGGGGTAAGAATGTCACGTTAGATCCTAGCCTCTACTCAGCCACACCATCTGCTTCAGCCCCAGTGAAGGAACTCTAGCCGGCCTGAGAACGTCAAACATGGCTCTGGCAGGCCTTTCCCTTCTCCCCCACTTCCTCTGCTTTGCAAAAAAGCAAAGGATTTAGATTACACTCCTAAAGCTGGCCACCAAGGTCTATTCCCTTATTCGGTCACTTCCTCCTCCTGAAGCTAACTACTAAGGTGCAGCTATCAAAGTATTGAAATCCAGCAATCAAAAGCCCTTTTGTGGCTACTCTAACCTGTCCAATCCAAATTAAATGCCTCACCATAACACAGGGTTTATTTCCCCCTTTGCCTTTATAAACTGCCATTTGCCTATGGGCCATGTCTGTCTCTTCTCTATCCAGAGGCAGTCCTTTATCTCTCTGGGACAAGTATCCCTTCCCCTTCTCCCTTGTTCCTTTGCCTTTCCTCCTCCCACTCTAGCTCCTGTCTTTGTCTTTGTCCTGTCAATCTCTCTGGGACATATAAATCTCCTTTGTGCTGAGAATTTGGTCTTGAGGTGTTCTGAGCCAACTTCAAGGTCCTTACACTCAACAGGATACCTACACGCACCTTCTGAGACACTGTCTGTGAGTCCTTAGATGTCTTGGTGCCAGGCTCTCTCAGCTGGGAAGTGAGTTAGCATTAAAGGGGGTACTGGTGGCCACACATCCTGCTCCCCAGCCCCTGCACTCTGTGAATCCGAGAGTGTGGCTACAAACTTGAGCTATGAAACGTCCTCCAGCCTCAGAAAACTATAAAAAGACACCTCATTTCTGACCTTCATCAGAGACCCTGCCATGCTGTCTCTGAGGCAGGGGGTGGAGTGGGACAGGAGGTGAACTCTCTTCTGAGTCCCTGCCACACCGCCTGCCCACAGTATCAATAAATTCTCCAGTAAACTCCTTATTCCCCATAATCCGTCTCAGTGTCCCTCGTCAACCCCCACTCCAAAACCTAGCAATGAGGAGATGTGGAAAGCAGCTAAGGGTGGGTGCCCCTAAAGAGGGCAGCAGAGTTGGGAGGGCAGAGCAGTGTGGAGGGTTGGTGGACAGCAGGGGAGGGGGGCTGGGGGGAGTCACCGTCAGGGCTTTTTGTCTGTTTGTTTTGTTTTTCTCTGTGTAACCCTGGATATCCTGGAACTCACTGTAGACCAGGCTGGCCTCAAACTCAGAGATCCATCTGCCTCTGCCTTCCTAGTGCTGGGATTAAAGGCGTGTGCCACCACTGCCTCTGAGATGGCTCAGAGGTTTGAATAGGAAGCTTGCAGCACCCAGGACTGGAGGAATCTAGGCTCAAGGTTCACAGGATCAGGTTTTTCTGTGCCAACGTAGGCAAAGGCATTGGGTGACAGTTCAAGTCCTTGTATTTTTTCTTTTTTTTTTTTTACAACTTGTTTAACAGTCTGCTAATATCACCTTGATGATAAGGTCAACCACTCTAGCAGAACCAGCTTGTCTGGGTCTAGCCAAGGGTAGAGGAGAGTGCTCTAAGGTGTGAAACATTCAGAAGATGACTAGACTCAGCTTCCTCAAACTTAGCACTAGTGGAGGGGGGCACCAGGCTGGGCTAGTGACCTAAGTCACCTCAGGGCCAGAGTTTTGCATTCTTCAATTCTGTCCATTTGTGTCCTAAGGCCTACCTGGGAGTTCAGTGGCGAAGAAGCTCCCACTGAGCCTGCTGAGGCTATAGGTTCACCGCAACACAAAGAAAATAGAAACAATGACCGAGACCTGCTAGTTCAGTAGGCAATAAAAGTATTTATTTTAAGACCTTTATTATGGTTAAAAATGAAATATATTTGTGGGAGCATTTGTAAAGTGTGGAAAAACCACAGAAAAGAAATAGGCTTTATCTATCATCTATACTTCTACCATCCAAATGTGCAAGGTTAATGCCAGACATTTATTTTTTTTCCTTCCAGTCTTTTTTCTGCCTCCACATCTTTTAACAGTTTGCTCACTCATCCATTATTTATTAATAATTAATGCTCATACTGCTAAGGTTTTGTTTGTTTTGAGATAGGGTCTCACGTAGCCCAGGCTGGCCTCAAATTTGCTACGTAGCCGAGGGTGTAAGTGTATTTAACTACAAATTTCCTACGTAGCATGAGAGTGTATTTAACTACAATCTCATTGGTAGTCTGTAAGTGAGGTGCTGTATAATCTATGCTGCTGTGCTGGATGGAAAACAATATCACATTGTTGCCTTAATAAATACTTTTTTATTTCCCCAAGACAGGGTTTCTCTATGTATCTCTGGCTGTCCTGGAACTCACTCTGTAGACCAGACTGGCCCAGTACTCTGTTTTTAAAAGTTACAATGTTGTGTGCATATTTGTAGTGTGAACGTGCATGCATCTGTTTGTGTATGTGTGTTTGTATTTATGAGTGAGAGCATGTATGTCCCAGGTACATGTGTGGAGGTCAGAGGACAACCTTAGCTGCCTTGCCCTTCACCTTGTATGGGGCCGACAGGGTCTCTTGCTTACTGGTGCGTGTGCCTGCTTAGCTGGCCCATGGGTTTTGGAGCTTCTTTTCTCCCAGAATCCCACTTACTCTGGGTGCCCTGGCTTACAGATGCACATGACCACATCCTGCTTTATACGACTTCTGCGGATTCAAACTTTGATCCTCATATCTACGCATCGAGTGCTTTATCTACTGAGCCATCTCCCCAACCCAGGACCCTTGATTACTTATGAAGTGGAACGTTATATGGAAACTTGACAGCCACCATTTCCCTTTTGAGACTGTTAGCTGAAGGCGTAAGTCACAGACAATCCCACACCAGTTTGGAATTATGATTAATAGAATGGTTATTTATTCAAAGGGGAAAAAACTTACAGATTACCGTCCCAGACAACAGCCCCTCCGCGCGAACAGGAAAGGAGTCCAGGGGCCGGAAACGGAGCCGGAAGACAAAAGGAGAGTGGAGGACAGCCGCTGCTTTTTTTAAAGGGAGAGACCACGCCCCAATGGGCTGGTAACTCAGCGGCGATTGGCTGAAGGAGCTGAAGGAACTCCCACAGCATCTCCCCCTTTTGTTTAAGTAAGAGAGTTCTAAGCCTACTACGCAATTATATACAATAAGTACAAACCTACGAAATTATATACAATAAATACAAATATCCTATTCTAACTAGCTTAAGTCTTGTATAACAAATAACTTGGCCAAGTCATGAAAGGAAAGTAACTACATTTATATAATCTTCAATCCCATCGAAGATCTGAGAAGGGAAATAATGTTATCTGAGTAATTAGGAAGTGCAATCAAACAACTTCCAGAACATGTACCAAATCGCAGAGACAACTGGCTACCTGGACAAACACCCAAAGTCACATTTGCAGCGTTGAAGCAACCAACTTTGGCTAAGGCCTGATGTAACTGACATACCATTTTCAAAGGCAAGAAACTTCAAAACTATCTTACCCTGTCTTGGCAGGATATGACAGTCTTGTTTTATCCATTTACGGATATTCTGTAACTCTGTCAGTAGTTGAGGTATGAGCATTTCTTTACCCAAAGGCCAGTTCTGCCAAGAAGAAAGGCTCCAGGTGGAGTGTCTTTGGTGCTCAACATTCTCTCGGGCATAGATCAGTGTTGCCAGGAGTGATTGTGTCTCCCTACCATAGAACTCTGAATTAGATTAAAGGCCATTTTCTACAGCTCTTTGAAGAGGTTGAAGATTATCTATCTATACTGAATATAATCTCTATATATCTAAAGAACCTGATTAGTCTAATTATAAATGACAAACTTAGATGACTGTTGATCTATATAATTCTCAATATCTATCTAACTTAAAGACTGAGATAATAAACAAGTGTGCAATAAATGAGGACAATGAGACCTCCAAATATAAACAATGTGCAAGTATACATTGCAATATGGTAAATATATATCAATACATAAACAATATATAAGTATCTTAATCAGAGGTAGAAGTGTACAATGCAATATGGTAAATATACATATATCAATACAATATATATATACAAATACATAAAAATGTTTTAAACAGAAGTAGAAGCATGAAGCATGCATGCATAAAATAGTCAACATAATTTAACTTTGTATCAATATATAAGAATCGATACCAATATGTTTGTCTAAAAGCAATAACTCACAAGTACAAATCTATTTATCCCATAATCCAATTATCCCTCCTTTTTTTTTTTTTTTTTTTTTTTTTTTTTTTTTAAGATTCCTGTGCTTATAAAATTCCTCCCCCAACCCTCAACCGTATACTAATTATAACCAACCCCTAAATGATGTCCCTAAACCCAAGGACAAACTTTATTGGGAGAGGGGACGTCGTTCTCTAGAATTACTTCCAGCTGTCATGGGGGCGACGTTCTTTCTGGGGGATCCTGTGAAAGTAAAATGATGGTTAAATTTCAAGATCAATGTCTTTTAAAATTGCAAATAGTCTCTGAGTATTTTGTGGAGGTCTGGCCAGAATGTTGTACAAGATGTGCACCATTTCAGCACGTTGGAACCGTCTTGTGCAGCTGGTACCCAAAACAGGTCTTGTAGTAGCGCTATCAGTATCATGACGTCATATCAACCAGGTGGAGTTGTTGTTATGGGGCCCCATCTTCTTCCTGGAAACTTCAAATGTCACTGTAGGAAAAACTCATTGTTCATTGTGGAAAACTTAAACATTAATTATATAGACATATACATGAATACCTATATTCAATGAGAGACATGATAGATATATTTAATGAAGGTATGATAGATATGAAGAAAAGTAAAGATGTTTTCTAAACTCATATTTCTTTCTGTCCCATATCATGGCTCTTGACATGAGACAGAAACTCCAGAAACTCTGGGTTTTTCTTTAAACAACAGACTTGGAATTAGAGAGGGACTGAGCCAGAGTCCAACTCTAAAACCAGCTCTATAAATTTAGAAATATGATTTAGTATATGGTACTTACAGAACCTATTCAGTTTTCTTGATAGTCCCTATTGGGCCGTTATTTTCCATCTGTCAGTATTCAAATATCCAGGGTCCCTTGAACTTTTCAAAGATCAGTGTTTTCCTGTGGAGATAAGAACAGAACCCTGCCCCCATTCTATATGCTTTTCTTACCACCTGTATGGTTATCATCATTGTAGATGCTGTCATTTCTCCTTTCCAAGAGGTTTCTCCTCTTCAAATCGAACCTTTATTAATTTTGATGGTATCCACAATTTTTCTTCTCCTGTGGAAACAAGAGCAAAACCCCTTCCCCAACGTAGCACATATCCTGGCTTCCATTGAGAGGTCAGCACGTCTTTGAAATAAACAGGTTGGTTTAGTTCAGAAGTTTTTTCCATTATCCAATGCCTCTCTGCTGCTGTTGTTCCTTTCTCATTAGCATTAAGAAAATTCAAGGTTAATAAAGCATTATGCAATCTATTTCTGGGGGTATCTTTCATCCCTTTCTGTTTGTTTAGCATATCCTTTATAGTACGATTTGATCTTTCTATAACTGCCTGACCTGTAGGATTATTTGGTATACCTGTAACGTGTTTTATATTATAATAAGCAAAGAAGCGTTTCATTTTCTTAGATACATATGCTGGACCATTGTCTGTCTTTATTTGTGCAGGTATACCCATGATGGCCATAACTTCCAATAAATGTGTGATTACCGAATCAGCCTTTTCTGAGCTCAGGGCAGTTGCCCATTGAAAACCTGAATACGTGTCTATGGTGTGGTGTACATATTTTAATTTACCAAATTCCATAAAGTGGAACACATCCATCTGCCAGATTTCATTCCTTTGAGTACCCTTTGGGTTACTCCCTGCAGGCAATGGTGTTTGATTATAGAAAGAACAAGTAGGACATCTCTTTATAATGTCCTTAGCTTGTTGCCATGTAATGGAAAACTCTTTCTTTAAGCCTTTACTATTGACATGATGTTTTTTATGAAATTCTGAGGCCTGCAGAACGCTTCCAATCAATAATTGGTCAATTTCAGCGTTACCTTGTGCTAGAGGCCCAGGCAGACCGGTATGGGACCGGATGTGTGTTATGTATATTGGACAAAGCCTATTCCTAATTATGTCCTGTACCTCGATAAACAATGAAGTCAACTCTGTGTCATCTGGTATGAATTCAGCGGTTTCAATATGCAAGATAACTCTTTCTGCATATTGTGAATCTGTAACTATATTAAGAGGTTCTTTAAAATCCCTTAGCACCATAAGAATGGCATATAATTCTGCCTTCTGGACAGAATTATAAGGGCTTTGTTCCACCTTACTCAATTCTTCTGATTTATAACCTGCTTTCCCTGATTTATTTGCATCGGTATAAAATGTCCGAGCTCCAGTTATTGGAGCATCACGTACAATTCTAGGAAGAATCCAAGAAGTTCTCTTTATGAGGTTAAGTCTATCACTTTTGGGATAGTTGCTGCTAATTTCTCCCAAAAAATTAGCACAAGCTCTTTGCCATGGTTCATTATCTTCCCATAACTTTCTTATTTCCTCAGTAGTAAAAGGCACTATAATTTCTGCTGGGTCTATACCTGCTAGTTGACGAAGTCTCAGTTTACCTTTTATAATTAATTCTGAAACCTTTTCTACATAAGTTTTTAATTTTTTACTTGGTTTATGAGGTATAAATATCCACTCTAAAATAATATCTTCCCTCTGCATTAAAATCCCTGTAGGAGAAATTCTGGAAGGCAGTATGACTAGGATGGAACTAAGATTCGGGTTGACCCTATCCACATGTGCCTCCTGTAATTTTTCCTCAATCATTGTCAGTTCCTTTTCTGCTTCAACTGTCAATTTTCTGGGACTATTCAAATCCTTATCACCATCTAAGGTTTTGTTTAAATGAACTATTAGATCAGGTGTTATCCCAACAGCTGGTCGTAGGCTGGAAATATCTCCTAACAATCTTTGGAAGTCATTAAGAGTCCGTAACCGGTCTCTCCTAATTTGTGCCTTTTGTGTTCGAATTTTCTCTAACCCTATTCTGTAGCCTAGGTAATTAATAGAATCTCCTCTTTGAATCTTTTCAGGGGCAATTTGTAATCCCCACCTAGGCAAAACTTTCTTTACTTCTTCAAACATACTTTCCAAAATATCTTTATTTGAATCAGATAATAAAATGTCATCCATGTAATGATAAATTATGGACTTGGGAAATTGCTTACGAATTATTTCCAGTGGCTTATTAACAAAATATTGACACAATGTGGGACTATTGAGCATCCCCTGTGGGAGGACAGTCCATTGATATCTCCTAGTAGGCTGAGAATTATTATAAGTAGGCACTGTGAAGGCAAATTTTTCTCTATCCTTTTTTTGCAAAGGTATAGTGAAAAAACAATCTTTCAAATCAATAACTATAAGAGGCCATCCTCTTGGTAATAGAGAAGGCAAAGGAATTCCAGATTGTAGCGGACCCATAGGCTGAATTACCTTGTTGACAGCTCTTAGATCTGTCACCATTCTCCATTTACCAGATTTCTTTTTTACAACAAACACAGGAGAATTCCAAGGGCTGGTTGATTCTTCAATATGGTTAGCATCTAGTTGCTCTTGTACCAGCTGTTCCAAAGCCTGTAACTTATCTTCAGCTAGAGGCCACTGCTTGATCCATATTGGCTTCTCAGTTAGCCATTTTAAAGGTAGGGCTGTTGGTACCTCTAAAGGTTTGCTATTGGCTGTGTGTTCTTGTACAGCCTGAATGGCTGGTGACCTTTTTCCATAATACCTCATTATATCCTTCCCAGAATTGTGAGTTCCTGGAACTACAGGAATGTTAATCTGGGTATTCCATTGCTGTAGCAGGTCACGGCCCCATAAATTTATTGCAATATTTGCTATATATGGCCTTAATCTTCCTATTTGCCCTTCAGGCCCTATGCATTCCACCCATCTTGTGCTTTGTTTTACACGAGATAGGGTTCCAATTCCCAGGAACTGAACATCTACCTCATGAAGAGGCCAATTCGGATGCCAGGATTCTGGAGTAATTATACTTACATCCGCACCTGTGTCTAATAAGCCTTCAATAAAAATGCCATTTATACAGACTCTTAGCTTTGGTCTTTGATCGTTAATATACGTTTGCCAAAATATACGTTTACTCTGTCCTCCTGAATTTTTTGACTCATTCTCCACATGTAATTCATCATTTAGACCAGTATTACTTTTTACGGCAGACATTGGAGTTTTTAATTTTCTTGGTGAGACACATTTTCGACTGTAACTGGGAATGACTGGGCCACTTTTGGCTTGGGGGCCTGCGAGAGGCCCCTCAAGGAGTTTCCCGATGGTATCGGGTTGCCTTGTCTGTCTGTTGTTGACCTGCATTCGTTGGACCAATGTCGGCCTTTACCGCATCTTCTGCATATACCTGAAGGCTGAGATCTCCTACTTTTGTCATTCCCAGAGGAGATATTATTCCTAGGATTTCTTTGCCTGCAATCCCTTTTCAGATGTCCTAATTTACCACAATTAAAACACCTGGTAGTTTGATGTCTCCTCATAGCTTTGGAAATCGCTTCTCCTACCCAGGATTCATCGTTATAGCTAAACATCTCAACATTCATTGTATGCTGTATCCATTCTTCCATTGGTGCTGATCTAGATCTTAAAGGCCCAATTATCTTTTTACATTCAGTATTTGCATTTTCAAAAGCTAGAGATTCAAGAAGTATTCGTCTAGCTTCTGGGTCTGTTACCCCTATGTCCAGAGCCTTAATTAATCTTTGCACAAAGTCAGTAAAGGGTTCTCTCTGTCCCTGCCTAACCCTGGTATATGATTCGACCCTTTTTGCTGGATCTTGTATTCTATTCAAAGCATTCAAGGCTGCTTTGTGACATAAGGACAGCACTTCTTCATCATAAAGAGCTTGGACCTGTGGATCAGCATATGCTCCTACACCAAGAATTTGATCTTGGGAAACCTCCACACCTTTTGCTCTTCCTTGCTGTTCCATATGTTTGGATTCTTCTCTGAAATAAATTCCAAACATCAAGGAAGGCCCATCATCTAAAACTGCAGACACTAGCTGAGAGAAATCATGGGGGGTAGCTCTGACATTAGAAGCCCAAGTCCTTATCATTTCCTTAACAAATGCAGAGTGCAAGCCAAAGTTAACGACAGCTTGCTTAATTTCTTTTAAATCATTCATTGCTATTGGTGTCCATCTAGCTTCTTTAACTCCCTTTGAGCCTTTGGAAGTTAACCCTTTGTCAGAATAAATTACAGGGTATGTTGTTAGGACCCTGGGTAAGCCAGTTCTAACAGCTGGTGGTGGCATTGTATCCTGTCCTTGTGCCTTCTTACTCTGTTCACCAGCTCCAATAGTTTCTTCAATCATTTCTAATCTTTTTATCATTGTATCCCTTAAATCCTGAATCTCCTGACCTACCCGTGTTTCTAGTAATTTCACTAAGGTATCAGTTTTTTGGTTCCCATTCTGGAGGTTCATTCTATCTGTTACCTTATCAAAACTTTGTGGTAACATCTGAACGTCAAATTCAACAGCCTGTACCCTTTCAGGTAACTTCCTAGTACCCTTGGACATGGAGTCAATTTTGTCTATCATAGTATCCACTTGTTCAGATAACCCCTGATTTTCAATAATTTTAATCCTTTCAACTAGTTGTTCAATATTAGTCCGTAAAAATCGTATCTTTCTTAATGATAAAATATTGAAAAGAAAACTGAAACCTAGCAACAAGTAAATTAATATATTCCCATAGTCATATAAACCTTGCATGACATAATCCATTGTATTAATAAAGAAAACAGTAAAATTGGCGTTGGAAACAAAAACTGCCATATTACCTCTTGTCTAGTTGGCGGCGCTGTTGCCAAGTTGCGACTAGAACCACTGCAAAGGTGACTTAAACAGGTCCTGTTTCAGTGTCTGCCTTAGTATTTGTTAAAAACTAGGAAATATAAGTTGCTCAAGAAAGAAAGTTTAATTAAATCAATTCCATACACGGAACCAGAAACCCAGAATCCAGGGGTAGAAAAGAGCAACCCGGAAGCCGCGTATGCCTCCACGTGACCGAGTCGTTCTGATTCACGCCACTAAAGCACCGCACTTACAAGGGAAATTTAAAAACAACTCAGAAAAGAGCAAACCAGGCAGGCAGAGACTGTCCCGAGCCTGTGGAGCTTGGGAGGCGTGGGGTTTAACTGAACTGCTGGCTCCACACACAGGGCACAGGCCGCAGCTGAGGGAGGTCTCGTGACTAGCCGAGCTGGTAGCAAGCAGTTGAGTGGGGGGGAAGGGGGGGTTCTACAACCAAACGTGGGGCGCCAGATGAAGGCGTAAGTCACAGACAATCCCACACCAGTTTGGAATTATGATTAATAGAATGGTTATTTATTCAAAGGGGAAAAAACTTACAGATTACCGTCCCAGACAACAGCCCCTCCGCGCGAACAGGAAAGGAGTCCAGGGGCCGGAAACGGAGCCGGAAGACAAAAGGAGAGTGGAGGACAGCCGCTGCTTTTTTTAAAGGGAGAGACCACGCCCCAATGGGCTGGTAACTCAGCGGCGATTGGCTGAAGGAGCTGAAGGAACTCCCACAGCAGTTAGCTCCCTTTTCTTATTCACCTTTGTTTTCTGGAGACAGATTCTGTGAGGTAGCCCAGGTTGACTGTGATCTTCCTGCCTCGTCCTCTCTAGTATTAGGATTATAGGTGTGTGCTAACCTGTCTAATAACTCAACAAATGTTTCTTGAACATTTACCACATGCCAAGCACTTCGTGAGTGGATGAAGGTGCATGTGTGTGTGTGTTGCTGGAACTTGAATTGGGGTCTTGAGACATGCCAGACAAGTGCTTAACCCCTGGGCCATACTGCCAGCACCCTGAGTACTTAACCACTGAGCTATACTGCCAGCACCCTGAGTATTTAACCACTGAGCTATACTGCCAGCACACTAAGTACTGTCTAATGCCTGGGTGCTCCTTGCCAGGCATGTCTCCCAGTCAAGGGAGAAAGAATGAACAAGATCAACAAACAATTTAGATAGGACATCAGAAATTGATAGTTATTATGGAGAAAAAGGAAGCAGGGTAGGACGGAAAGAGAACGGGGTTCAGTCTGGAACGGGGTGGCCAGATATTAAGGAGGCATTTGAGCAAAGACACAAAGCATGGGTGAAGCTGCATGGGGACCTGGAAGATCCTTTTCAGGCACAGAACATGCAGCATGTGTCTCTCATACAGTGTTAAGACCGAGTTAGCCTTGCATGAGGGAAAGCAGTGGAGAGTAATAGGAGAAGGAGTAAGAGATTGGGGCCTCATAAAGTGGGGTGACCATACATGACTCACCACCCACCTTGAGAGATGTTTAGAGTGAAGGATGGGGTGAGGGCTATGAATCATTACACTAACTGACAGATATGAGGGCTATCATGGCCAAACAGTCACATGCTACCTATCTGAGGATGACCTTAACTATCTGGAACAAATGGTGACATACCACCTAGCTGAGGCCGGCCTCAACTTCCTTCTAATCCTTCCTCCATCTTCCGAGTTCTTTGATTACTGTCACCCATTATGCATCTGGTCTATATAGTGCTGGGAATTTAACCCAAAACTTGTGCCTCTTCAAACCCTGCCTAAGGAAGCCATGTACAAAGCTGTAGTTGTGTGCTCCGGTGATCTCTGTGGTGAGAAGCGGGAGCCAGAGCAGCCCAGGGGTCATTGGCCAGTCTTCCCAGACTACCCGTGAGCCCTCGCAAGTGAAAGATTGCATCTCAAAAAATAAGGTGGAAAGTGGTGCAGGAAGACACTTGACACTGGCCTTTGGCCTCCACACATGCTCACATGGGCACACGCACTTGTACACACATGCACATACATGTATCCCATCCCCTATCTGATTTAAATGGGAAGGCATTGGAAGGTTTTGAGGTGGAAAAGGACAAGATCTGGCTGAGGTCACTTGGAATGCCGTGTTGAATAGGTTAAAGGGAAGTAGGGCAATATGAAGAAGGGACTGGTCAAGAAGCCAGCAGAACCCAGGCAAGAAACCAGATTCTAGATGTCTTGAATTCTGGTTGTAGACTTTACCAGCAGATTGTGTGGAGGGTATTGCAGGGGTTCTCAGGACCTTCACGGGCAGCAGAGTGAGGAGCTTATAGGGGCAAGGAGGCACTTTAGTGCAACACGACTCAGTAGTGTGTGTCGGTTCACACTTCAGGAGTCTGACCCCGAGTGGTCTATTTTAGGTGTGCATAGCACAATCTGGTTCTAATATAGTTCCTGCATGACGGCTTTAAATCTCTTTGTAAAGTACTTGTGACATCTATAAAGAAAGGTTCTAAAGATTGAGAAAAACTCTCATAGGGTTGGTTATTCCTTCAAGGCAAGGACTGCAAACCCGTTTTTTGTCTAGAAGGCTGGAGCAGACATGCTTTCTAACCTGGGGACTGTTGCACAGTTTGTGTGACCGGAGACTTTCTGGCACTCAGCTCTCCTCCAGACCCTTCTCTTTAACTCAATTGGTCTGTAGAACCTGATCTGTATTTAGCTTACTTTGTTCCAAGACGTTTAGATATGCCGTGTTGTGCTCTTGGGATTGAGTTAATCTTTATAGGAATAGTGAAGGTCAAAGAGATCCCCGCATAACTGTATAAAAATTCAAGTGTTGGGTCTGGAGAGCTGACTCAGTCAATAGGGCGCTCTCTGTATGACCGTGAGGACCTCAGTTTGGCTCCCCAGCACCCACATAAAATTCAAATATAGCTGGATGCATTTGTTATTGTATTTATTTTATTTTAGAATTAAATTATTTTTTCCTAACAATATTATTTGGGAATTTCATATCATGCCCCCTATCAACTCACTTCCCAGGCCTCTCAGGTCCACCTCCCACCCTTATGACCTCCCCCCCAAAAGAAGAAGAAAACAAAACCCCACAAGTCCAGTTTGTGTTGCTATATACTCACTGGAGCATGCTCAAACTCCGATTGTCCAGCCCCTTAAAGACAACCGAGTTGTCTTCCCCACCTGCACCCCCACCAGAAGCTGTCAGTTGTGAAGGGCTACACATCAGCATCCTCACCGCAATTTTTAAGAGTTCTCTTTGATGGTTTCCCAACTAGGCTGTTACTTTTTGGGGGTTGGGTAGGAGTAGGGGTTGACATAGACGCCTTCTACGTCCCTCCTTCTCAACTGTGCATCTGCAGTCAGCGACACCACTGCAAAAGCAGCTTCCTTGTCCGTTCCAGTCCACAGGAGATCATGACTTCCACATGGTTTCTCATGACAGCATGGTCCATGGACATCCTCATTGTCTCTGGTTTCAGCACGTGCCACAGACCTCAGCATGGTCTCCCGTGGCAGCATAGATCACAGACATCAACACTGCCTTTAGCTGCAGTGTGGGCCACAGATATGATCATAGCCCTCAGCAGCAAGGATATCAACATGGCCTCCAGGGCAGCTTGGGCCGCAGACACCAGTATGATCCCCAGCAGCAACATGGCCTCAGATGGTGGTATAGGCCACTCACGTCAACGTGGCCCCCTTGCGGCAGCACGGCTCACATACATCAACATGACATCGGCGTGAATAAATGTCAAACAAACATACAAAAAGCCCAATATGGACGGCAATGAGGGCCCACAGACGTGAGCCTGTTCCACCTTGACCGGAGGTCAGAGAGCTTGAGCTTATTTTTGCTCTTTCAAAGTTGTTGACAACAGATGCGTCTACAAACAAGAGATCCTGACCTAGGCTGTGGTTAATTAGTATTTTGGGTATAGAGATGGGTCCCCTCTACCTAGATCAGAGGTTGGAGAATTCAAGTCTATTTCTTTCTTTCTTTCTTTTTTTTAATATTTTTTATAGTTTATTTAACTTTATCTTATGTGCATTGGTGTGAAGGTGTCAGATCCCCTGCAACTGGATCTTTAGACAGTTGTGAGCTGCCAGGTGGGTACTGAGAATTGAACCCACATCCTCTGGAAGAGCAGTCAGTGCTCTTAACCACTGAGCCATTTCTCCAGCCCCTCAAGTCTATTTCTTATATCATGTTAATGAAGTTTGCTCCTCCCCTTTAGGAGTGAAGTACATAAGCATCTGGAAAAGAGACACAGGTGGTTCAGTGTTCACTGGATGTCCCTCCCTGTGCTGTCTGTGTTGTTTCTGTCTCTTATTCCTCTTATACCTCTGTTCCTCCATCACTTTTTGCCTTAAGTTTTTTTAAAAAAAGATTTATTTATTTTTATTTTATGTGTGTGAGTTTTTCACATGTATGTGTATGTACCACATGCATACAGTGCTGGGGGTAGGGGTAAGGCTGTATGAGGGCAACAGATGCCCTGCAACTGAAGTTAGGGAAGGCTGTGAACCATCATGTGGGTTCTGGGAACTAAACCCAGGGCCTCTGGAAAATCAGCCAGTGCTATTAAGCATTAAGCCATGGAGTGAGGGAAGCTCAGAGTCTCAGTTTCTCCATCTAGCACTGAGCTTTACGCCTGTTTGGCCTTTGCCTCTGGGTCCTGGCACAGAGCTCCCGAATCTCCTGTGGTTTCCTGAGGTCTATGAGGGGCGTTTAGCTAGCCCAGCATGGGGACCGGCTGCCAGAAGGAAGAAGCCTTCATCTAAGAGCACAGACCTTCGTGGCTTTGCTCTCTCAGCCTCTGCAGAAAAGGGCAGGGTGAGGTTCGAGCGAGTGACCAATCAAGCCCACAGGATGGAGAATCTGCATCCAGTGGGGGTTGGGGAGCTCCTGAACTATGGGCTGCTTCTGCTGTCAGGATAGCAGTGCACTGCTTCCTGTGTGCAGACGACACATGATCGGCTAAGCTTACTGCTCCTGTTGCCATGCCTCTCACTGTGATGGGCAACCCCGTGGAGAACCTAAGCCAAAATAAGACTCTTTCTGTGTAAGCTGTTCTTCGTCACAGCATTTTAGCACAGCATCAGAACGGTATCTACTACAGAGGACAACTGGAAGAAATCAAATCTCTCCTTCCACTCTGGGATCAAGGAAAGGAGCTCAGGTGCTCAGTCTTGGTGGTCAGCACCCTCACCCTCTGTGCCATCTCACGGGCTCCTCTATTTCTTTACATGTATGACGAGTAGATTGATTTTCATGTGTGCTGCACAGTTAAACTTTACCTTCTCTAAGCAGCCAGTTCCTGTCCTTTGCTGGCAACACCTCTTCCCCACGACTGCAGAACTTGGGACATCAGCCTCTGTCTGCATTTGTGCTTCACTTATTTTCTCCTTGATCTTGTCTCCCCCCCCTTTGCTCAGTTCACATTTACAAAATTTGTTTTGTTCTAGTAGATTCATGATTTTGTATTTTTAGTACTAAATGTTTTTTTCTTTCTAGAATTTATCTTGATGATTTAATTTTTTCTTTAAAAATTTTGATTATTTTTACATATGCATGTGTGCATGTATATATGGATGAATGGACTCTGAGGGGGTTCATCATTTGATCCAGGCTGGTCTTGAACTCCTGTATTCATGTGACCGTCCTACCTTACCCTCTCTTGAAGCTTTGACTACAGGTGTGTGCCCTGTTCTTCCCAAAGGATTTTAAGTCGATACGTGGTTAGTTAGTTTGTTTTAAATCATATTCTGAATTCTTTTTCTTCTTTTTTCCCAAACTATTGTGGTATCTTTATTGACTTTTTTTCTGAATACAATGACTGTATTTTTAACTCTTAAGGAAAATAAACATCTTTTAGAAACAGCTCGATACAGACAATCTTCAGTGTGAAGCAATATACTAATATACTAATAAGAACACTGGTTGTCTTAATGTTTACAGTCTTCATACATATTATATATGTATATGTATACCTATATATACACTATATGACGAGCCCAGATCTTTTATTTTCTTGGGCTTCGTTCTCTCCTGCTCCACTGGTCTCTACCCCTCCACCGTTGCCATGCCAATATTCCTCAGTGCCCCTCCGCTTGTCTCCACTCAGAGCTCTTCTTTTTCAGGCCATGTTCCATATTCTCCCACGTTTATTCTTCCAATCCTTTTGCTACTTACCCTCTCACTTTCTGCATCTGGTCTAAGCTCTCTGGTAGAGCCACTCCAAAACTTTCAGGGAAAAAAAGCGTGATGATTCCAATCAGGACGGTCAGACTGCCCATGAGAATGTAGGGCAGGAGTCTGTTATAGGCCCCTGTAAAGCAGCGGACACAGAGTATCAGTTAGATATGCACGTGCTCCTGGGAGTCATTTTGTTAAGGTGCAGACAGGCTGTGAGAGCAGATTTAGGCTAAACTTTTTCAGAAGAAAAAGTCAGCAAAATACCACAGGTTGTTCCAGTGGGATGCCACAGCCTGCTCCTACAATTATTTACCCCTGGTTATACATTAGCATACTGCTAGGCTCCAAGCTAACTGTGCATGTCCAACCGTGCATGACAGATGTTCCTTGGAGAGAAGTCTTCACTGTCAGAGAAAGCTTCCTTAGGTGTGGTAACTTGAGATGGGTGGTGAAAGCGAGAAACCTACCTGACTTCATTTTAAAGGCAGGACTCCTTATGCTGTATTTTTAAAAATAAGTTTCTATTTACTGTGAGAGTTGAGTAGCTAGTTCTGTTTCCTGAAACCTGACCTTTCCCAAGTCATAACTTTAATTTGTTCTGAGACTACCCTGACCCTTCCTGCCCTTCCTAATCACATGGTTGGTGATCACATGGCTCTTTTTTGGTATTTTTTTTTATTGCCCATTTTTTCCTTTCTGTAAAACTATTCATGATTTAAAAGGGCCCAAGAGGTGGATTCAGAACTTCTCTCTTTAACCCAATTTAGGAGGCAGTTGCTGGCCAGCTCTTGGGCACCCCCCCCCAAAAAATCAGGCTTGCTTCGAATTTGACTCAAATTGTTGTAGTTGTAATGGTTTAAGTAAAATGCTGTGGACCCCACAGTGGCAGAAATGCTGCAGGTCCTCGAGTGGTGGCAGTGGGCAGTGGGCCATGAGGTCATGCTGCAGGTCCCTGAGCAGCGGTGGGCAATAGCCAAGACCATGGCAGGCCACGAAGGCAGTTGGGTCCCAGACAGGAAGCCATGTGGCAGGTGAGAGACCAAGATGGTTAGGCATGCCCTGCAGAGTGAAGTTGAATATTTATTTAGTGGGCTATGGAAGGGAAGGGGAGAAGGGAGAGAGCGGGGGGGGGGGGAAAGACTCAGGCTGGAAGCTGGAGATCAGATTGCCTCAGAGGATAGGGAGGGGGGAGGGAGTGGGTGTGGTTTGTCTCTTAAAGGGACAGGATAGACCATTACAGTAGTGATTTTATTCTTGCTGTTGGGATTAACAGTTTCTGGAGGCCCCAGTGAGATTCAGACCACTCACTCAAATTTTAGAGATGGACCTTCACTCCTGAACTCCAGGGCTGAGGAGCTGCTTCTGCAGGCACAGGCTTTGAGGTGTTCCAAAGCTCTGAGGCTGTCTTCAGTTTTCAGGCTATCAGAGTGAAGTGTCATACTGAGATAAGCAGCAAGCGTCTATGAAGGCCTTCTGGTGAGTCATAGTCTGGTTCTGTTGTGTGGGACAAGGAGGGGGTTCGATGGGATGCCAATATTCTCCCATCCAGGGAGTGTAAAACTCTAAAATAATTCTGCAGCCATTTCTGACAACTTTGAGGCCATTTTTGAGGCCTCTCAGCCTTAGTACTTTCCCCCCCTCCCCTGGGAACCAAGAACCTTACAACTTCACATGCACGTACTGGAATGTTGGGGATTTTCCATCTCCCTGTGTCCTTGTGGATGTTCTCCAGATAGAACTCAGTTATTGGAATTGGGGCAAGATAATCCTTACATGTTAACTCAGTTCCTTGGCCTTGGCCAGGGGATATTGACTCAGTTCCTCAGATACGGTTAGGATGAAAAACAACCCCCAGACACCCCCCCCCCTTGTTTCTGTGGCTTTTTGCTTTAAGAGTAGCCTGTACCAGCTATTTGGGGTCTTTCTGGCTTCTTGAATGCTAAAAGACTCTGTCATGACAGAATTAATTAAATCCTCTTGCTTTTACATCAACTATGATATGTGTTTTCTTGGGGTGACTCCTCCTCAGTGATTGGACTCCAGGGTCCAACAGGAGGACCTGAGTTCAGTCCCCAGGATATATATATATATACAAGGTAGAAGGAGAACCTAGAGTCCCTGTGGTAAGGGACACTCAAACTGTGAAACTTGAGTTCTCTGGCCTTTGTGCACTTCCTTCCATCCATTAAGATTCACAGATAAAACTTGTCCTCCCATCTCCATATGAACACTGTGGCCCAAGCGCACCCTCCCCTCCATTCTTTCCCTGTCTCTCTACTATCACCTTTCTTCCTTTTGTCTGTCTCTGTCACTATCTCTGTCTCTGTCTGTCTGTCTGTCTGTCTGTCTCTCTCTCTCTCTCTCTCTCACACACACACACACACACACACTCACACACACGTCTGGAACTGGCCTGTCAGCCCATGGGAACCAGGTTCAATAAATTATCTACATGCATATATTAGAAGACAGTACTTATTCAGAAGAAAGTCCAGAGTAATATATACTCACATGAAAGGATATTCTGACACAATGTTATGTTTTAGAAAGTTATACCCAATGCATAATTGTGATGATTCAGAAATGTTTTTATACTTCACAAAGCACATCTGAAGCTGTGCTCACTGAACTGTTGGGTCGGCTACTTCTAGAGTTGTCTGTGGAGTTAGGAGGGAAAGAACATTTCCCAAGGTTTTCTCTAGTATTTGGAGCTTTCACAGTGAACATCTATTACCTTTTATTTAAAGCTAGTATGTGTGAGAGAGCTGCAGTGTGCTGGTTCCCTCATAAAGTGCTGTTGAACAAGACTCTGTCCTCAAACATCCCCATCAGCAGATGGCTGAGGATGGAAGGTGAGGGGTGGCCTTGGACTTGGAGCTACCCTTATTCTGGATTATTAATGTATACTGAGGCCCCTGTCTACTTGCCTTATTTGTTACAGCAGTTTCATGGTGAGTTGTTATATGTTAATACAGTTAGGTTTAATCTCTAAAGAGAGGGGCCAGTCCTTTCCTCCTGGTTTCTATTATAAAGAAGTACAGATCTAGCAGGCTCAGTAGTGCATGTTTTTTAAAGTTTTCCATGTTTTTGAATGTGTAGTGTTCATGTGTACATGCTTTTTGCATGTGTGTAGTCACGCAAGGCTAGAATTACAGGTAAACCATCATTCCTGCCCAGCATTTATTTGAGTGTTGGCATCTGAACTCTGGTCCTTAGGTACTTTAACCATTGAGTCATCCTCCAGCTTCTGGTGCTTGCTAATAATGGCAGCTATTAATACTTAACTTGCTGAAGCAGGAGGATCACAAATTCAAGGCTAGCCTAGGTTATATAATGAGCTCAAGATCAGGGTGGGCCATGTAGTAAGACCTTGCCTCTAAAAATAAACAAGGGGGTAGGGGTATAGCTCTATGGTAGAGTTCTCGACTAGTGCAAGACCCTGGATTTAAAACCACAGGGGTTAAAAAGTTGAAGAGAGATGAAAGAAACAGTTTCGTTTGCGTGATGCAATGTGTCAGTAGTAGCTCAGCCTGTATTTTACAATAGGAGAAAGTCAGTCACACTAGGAAAAGGGAATATATCCCCTTTGCGTTATTTGTGGCTTTGAAGGTTTTTTGCTATTGTTTAGTCTAACTGCACCATCCTACATTTATTAGTTATTTATTTCTGTGGGCAAGTGTGTGGGGAGAGGAAGAGATGCTGACATCAGTCCTATCCTTCTTCCATGGGAGTTACAAAGATGGAAGTCAGTTCATAACCTTTCATAACCACAGGATTTGATACCAGCAATCATGGTTCTCCTAAATAATTTTAATGTTTTAACCATCCTGATTTAAAAGAATTTTTTATTGTTATTCAACACGTGAACTTTATTTCTAGAGCACGGTATGACATTTCATTGCATCTAGACAACAGGCAATGATGAATTGGTCTTTTAGAAGACTGGGAGGGAGTTGTCATAGAATTAAATAAAAACACATTTCAAAATTTGTGTATGTGTGCACATTACATGTATGTATGCAGGTGGGTGTGCACATGTGTGTGCATGCGTGTGGAGGGCAGAGGACCGTAGAGGTCATTCTTCCTTGGGTACTATTGTTCTTTAAAAAGATGATAGGTTGGGATGCCCCAGGCTGCCGCCAGAGCAGTGCAGGGTCCCTGGGCGAGCGGCAGAGTTCAGGTGGCTGGATGCAGTGGATGGCAGAGTAAATGGACATAAGGCTATATATAAAGCTAAACATTTATTACTTAGAGAAGAGGGAGACATTTATTACTTAAAAAAGAGAAAAACAGAGAGACATAAAGACAAACATAGAGAGAGACAAAGACATGTGTATACACACCAAGAGACAGACAGAAGAGAGGCTAAGATGGTGACCAGGAGGTCAGAATTGGGTGGGAGTGGGCGTGGTTAGTCCTTAAAGGCACCGCAAAGGAATAACATTCCTGGATCCTTTTTGTAATAAAAAGTAGAAGGTTAGACATTACAGTTTGAAGGAATTGGGGCGGTGAATTCTCAAGACTGCTTCCGGCTGATTTGTGGGCATTGTCTTTGAGGGGTGGGTGAGGGAGATCTGAGAGAAGCTGGGTGCTGGTCACATCCTGGCATAGTTGGTCTCTGCTCCCGACAGGACAGATGTTTGTGGCATGGAAACGTCTGGTGTCCCTTGTACCTGGTTAGGGTATTGGCAGAACAGAGGACAAAGTTAAATTAAGAAAAAAATTTTTTAGGACCAGGGAATTGAGGGGTATGTATCTGACCTGTTCAAGGTGGATTTTTTAATTTGGCTCCCTGGAACTCATAAGAAAAAACGGAAGTTTTAGACATATACATTGTATTAAGAAGAACTCCTTGGGTTTATAAAAACAGAAATTACAATGAAAAGTATTTTTATTTGGTGAGACAACCTGGCAAAACCTTTTAGCTATCAGACTGTCAGAGATCTTTGAGAAGGATAAGATTTTACTTGAGTTACTGATTAAAAAATGACAGAGAACTTATTTGGTTGGCATCTAGAGCTACTCTTTTGGGTCCTCTATGGTCACTGAAGGTTGTATTTGACCTTTGCTGTTTAGTGCAGAGCCTGTCAGGCTTCAGAAGACCCTGTGGGCTAAGAAATCTTTAGGAAGACAGGCCTACCTTGACCTGGGCAGCTAGGCTGTCGATTCCAGTGATCCTGTTCACGTTTGGAGGTCTTTAGTTTAGGTGAAAGGCAGTTTTTGCCCAATGGTCAGCGCTTGGCAGTTGAAGCAAACTGCAGATGGACGCTGGTCTGTGACCATTTGTCTTTTGTCTTCTTGGAGGAAACAGAGTGCTTGCTAGGAGCCAACCTGTCTCTTTTTGTTATGAAAAGTTTTTTTAAAAATAATTAAACATTTAAATATTGCATTCCCCAGATATCTGAGCAGTTGAGGGCTGATTATAAGGTATAGCTGCAGTATAGAATCTGTCTGGAAGGTTGGGTCTGAGTTTGACTGTACTGACTCTTAACAGGTAAGATCCATATTTGTAAAAAGACAGACAGAAAGAAAAAAAACTGTAACATTAAGATTAGTGGCAGAACTGACAATGGTAGAAAACAGTTTAAAAGTACATACCAGTTTAAAATATGAGACTTATGATTTTGTAGTCTGAAACAAGATGAAATTAACAATCATTATACATAGAAAGATTGAACAGGAATTAGGCAGAGTGCATGCTTTTGATGGGCCCTATCAGAAAGCATGTCAGTATGCAAAACACCTGTAATCAGAGTTAATGAGAACACCGAGGAGGGGGAGAGAAAAGGCAGGACATACATAAGAATGAGAGAGCTTGATCTGGCTCTCAGTAAATCTAGTGATAAAGTCACCTGACCCCAGTGAACATGGCGGCGGCCACGTGTTGTGGCTTGAATGGAAAAGCCGCAGGAATTTTAAAAGCGGGGGGGGGGGGGGGGGGGGGGGGGCGCGCCATGGACGGTTGCTATCCAGAGTCTGAATCGTGAAAACCCACACAACGAATGAGCGCCCAGGACCACGTGAACGAGCGTCCTCGATTCACGGGTGGGGAGCTATGGGCCTAGCTGGATAAACCAGAGACTGGGGCCGCTCCATAGCGGCAGTACGACGAGAGGAGAGAAAAAGGAAAGAAAAGAAGTGAAAATGAAAAAAGATAAAGAAACTGAGGACCTGGTCCCCAGACGAATGTCGAATGCACAGATGCAGTGCTAACATAGGTGGACCAACCTCCGGGGTCGTCCAAGCACGATTCCGGTAAAGGAAAGCAATCGTTTGTAGCAGAACGAGGAGCCACTCACCGATTGAAGCCGTCCGGGAAGCCAGTGGTGGGAGTGGAAAAAGAACCCGGTTGAGAATATCCGAGTCACGTGGCACCAATATTGTTCTTTAAAAAGATGATAGGTTGGGATGCCCCAGGCTGCCGCCAGAGCAGTGCAGGGTCCCTGGGCGAGCGGCAGAGTGTCAGGTGGCTGGATGCAGTGGATGGCAGAGTAAATGGACATAAGGCTATATATAAAGCTAAACAATTATTACTTAGAGAAGAGGGAGACATTTATTACTTAAAAAAGAGAAAAACAGAGAGACATAAAGACAAACATAGAGAGAGACAAAGACACATGTATACACACCAAGAGAGACAGAAGAGAGGCTAAGATGGTGACCAGGAAGTCAGAAGTGGGTGGGAGTGGGTGTGGTTAGTCCTTAAAGGCACCGCAAAGGAATAACAGGTACCATCCACTGTTTTTGAGAGACAGGGTCTCTCATTAATCTGGATTTCATCAAGAAGGCTAGGGTGGTGCACAGGGAGCCCCAGGGGTTTGCTGTCTTGCCTTTCCTGAACTAGAATTATAAGTGGTTAGTAACATACCCAGGCTATTTTATATGGGTTCTGAAGGTCACACTCAGGCCCTTACACTGGCAAAGTGTCAGCACATTAACAACACTAAGCTACCACCCCAGCTTCCTAGTTCAAACTTGCAAAAGAACTGCAAGGAAGAATGTAAGCTGTGCTTGAGGGCAGGCCCAGCCGGATGACCCTAGGTGTGGGTGTTTGACAGGATTACTGCTTAAACACTCAAAAGGCCAGTGTGCTCCCTTAAAGAACCATGGCTACCAGACTGCACATGCCTGTCCATTCCTGGGGTGATTCTGGTGCCCCAGATGTCACCTGTTTATTAGGGACAAAGGGTGGCCAGGATATCTGCGTCCCTAAAGCTGTCAAGCAGTCAGAGGGAACGGCAAGCATACCGCACCACCCGTGGAATGTCTCTGTGGCTTCCAACAGCTTCTCAGGTCAGCAACTACCCCAACCATTCTAGGGTGCTATGCACACTTGTCTTTCCTTGAATGCTAAAACACATCTAAAAAATTAAGTCAACTTACAATGGATTTGTTATTGTCGTCGTTGTTAATGCTATTTCATTTTTTGTCTTTGATCCATGGGTGAGTGTGAACGCAGGTGCAAGGTGGGACCTGGTGGGGATCAAAGGCCTGACTACCGTGTGTGCTGGGCCTCACCTCCTGCCTCATTTGAGACAGAATCTTTCATTCAGCACTGCATGCCCAGGTGCCTTGTGAGTTTCTGTGGAGTCTCCTGTCTTTGCCTGCATCTTGCTCTAGGAATTCTGGGATTGTGCATGACTTTGTGTGTGTTCTGGGGATCTGAATTCAGGTTCTCACAACTGCATGGCAAGCAGATAATTGTGCACAAGGGGAGGGGTGGGGAGCGGAGGGGGCCCCTTCAAGTGTCACAGCAGAAAGGAAAACTCAGTTCAGCTCAGCTTAGTTGATACTGGTTTAAGCTTCTAGAGCGTCTGACACCAGGCTGTTTATGGTAATATTTAAACACAGTACAATTTGGACAAAGTTTACTGGTATGTTATGGAATATTTGTTTACTCTGTAAAGATGTGTCTCTGCCTAAGGCTCCTTGTGATTGGTTTAGTAAAGACCTAAATGGCCAATAGTTAGGCAGGAGAGAGTAGGTAGGACTTCCGGGCAGAGAAAGAAACTGAGAGGAGGATACTAGACATGTGGATTTGCCAGCGAGACATGGAGAGGAAACAAGAGGTGCAGGATGGAAGAAGAGTAATGCCATGTGACAGAATGTAGATTAATATAAATGGGTGAAGTTATAAGAGCTAGTTGAGAACAAGTCTAAGCTGAGGCCAAACTTCCATAATTAATAGGAAGTGTCTGTGTCGTTATTTGTGAGCTGGTGGCCCAAAGAAAAATCCAACTATAGCGGTGTGATGCAATCTGGGTGCACAAGTAGGCATAGCTACATTGAAACTCAGCTCAAAGTACATGTGACCATGAAGAGGTGTCCATATAGCTTAAGGGTCTAGGATCTGCCGTGGTTCTCTGATTGAGAGAGCATCTATGATATAAAGATATATGATACATTTGACATCTCCCCTAAGGATGGATTCTATTGACTGAGAAAGCTAAAGGTCTAGGGAGGGAGAGTCTGGGATAAATGTTCTGGCTCACCAGGTCGTTAGCAACTTTCACTCTCAGCCTCCTGGGAGGAAAACAGGCACTTCCTCCTCTGAGACCACCACTGTGATTAATGTTTTTAGTTTCCCTAGCGGACTGTGGATGCAAAGACCTTTGTGCTCCCAACAGTTTATCCACAGAACTCCTCATTTTTGTTTCTCTCTCTTAGCTACTCTCCTGGTTCAATCTTGTTTTCTTTGCCAGGTTATGCTTAGCAATGTCCTCCTTTTCCCTTCCTTCCTTCCTTCCTTCCTTCCTTCCTTCCTTCCTTCCTTCTTTCCTTCCTTCCTTCTTTCCTTCCTTCTTGCCTTCCCTCCTCTTCTCTCTCCTCTGCTTTCCTTCCCTATCCTTTCTTCAGGGCCTCATGTAGCCTAGGCTGGCCTCAATCTTACCGCATAGTAAAAGATGACCTTGAAGTGCTGGCCCTCTCTACCTGCACGGGGTTCTCTCCTTCCTTTCTGCAGGGTCAAGGTCATCAATGACCTTGGCTTTCTAACATTTGATCAGCTTGACATTGTAGAGATTTATGCATAGTCCATGTATGGTCCCCTTCCTCACTGATGCCCCTGCCCTCTAACACATATATGAACTTACATCTGTGACCATTCACTGCCTAGCTTTTTAATGGGAATTTGAGGCATTAAAAAAAAGTCCCAAATCACGGCAGTGGTTTTGTGTAGGTGCCTCTCCCATTCTCAGCCAACCTGTCCTAGGGCCATGGGTCTGTGTTTTCAAATTGCCTTGATACTTGGAGCAACATCTCAAGTTGAGCTGATTATGTTGGACACTGGTGGAGCCTGGTGAGGCTGCACGCTACAGTCTCTGTAGGTTTTCTTCAGAGGTAATGGGTGGCATATTTTGGAGTCGGCCTCATTCTGAACAGGCAGCAAACACATAGCTGCCTAAGCACAGCCACTTCTCACCCCAGTCTACTGGCTGATGCTTTTGCAAGTCTTACCCTAAAGGATGAGTTGTTTCCATAAGAACTAAGAACTCTTCTTTTTTAAATAGGAAAATTAAAATTTGTTCTCAAGCCTTCATCTCATTAGTGCTGGCCTCTGGCTGCCCTTTGCCTGGGGCAGCTTTGTCCTTGGTACAATGTGCCCATTGCCAGTAGCACTTGGGCCAGTTCATGGGTGACAGAAGAACTCTCTTTCTCTCTTTTTAAAGATTTATTTATCTATTAAGTGTACAGTTTCTGCCTGCATGCTAGAAGAGGGCACCAGATCTCATTATAGATGGTTGTGAGCTCGAAAATTGCTGGGAATTGAACTCAGGACCTCTGGAAGAGCAGCCAATGATATTAACATCTGAGTCATCTCTCCAGTCCCTAGAAAAACTCTCTTAACTAAGAATGGGGCAGACCTCTGCAATAGTCCTGCCTTGCTGAATTCTGGGGACTAAGGATCAGAGGTCCCTGCTGTGGTCCCCAGGCAGATACCTCTTACCTTGTGTATGGACTCTGTGAGCGCTGCCCGTTTCTCTTTCTGCCTCTGATAGAATCATAGGTGTAAAGTTGAATACAACTTTTTTTTTTTTCAGAAATACAGAAACTTTAGGCCAAAGTGACAACTCGAGCTGGGAACAAAGATGACACAGAATAACATGCATCTTAAGAGCATTCCCTGCCACCAACTTCTTTTCAGACAAACACATTAGCTTAGCAAGGGAGGAAAGGGACAAGGACATTCACTGATGGCAATAATGACGGTGGTTTCTCTTCCTGCAGAATGCAGCTCTGCTCTTGTTTACCCAGGTGCTTGCATCGATCAAGTTGATCAAGTTGCCAGCATCTCGAATAACCCAGGAGTCAACCTCTGGGCAAGCTCGGGACAAGCTCTGACTGTGTTAGCTGAGGCGGGAAGACACCTGACACAGCTGACCGAATAAAAGGAGAAAGTGCGCTGAGCGCCAGCTCTCTGTGCTCTCTGCTTCCTGTCTGTGCACACAGTGTGGCCAGCAGCCTCGAGTCCTTGCTCCCACGGCCTCCCTGCAGTGATGGACTGTACCCCAACCCTGAGCCTGGGCAAACCCTTCCTTCCTTGTCAGGTATTTTGTGACAGCAACAGAAAAGGTAACTAATCTGGAGCTCCTCTCAGGTACAGAGTTGTGTGGAGCGTGGCCTGCCCTTCCTTACTGACCCTCAGCCTGGGTTCCATTGGAAACTTCCAGATAAATCAGCATAATATCTAACTCTTACAAAGCTGTCTTTCCAGGATTAGTAGATTAAGAGCATGGCTGCTCTTCCAGAAGACCAGGGTTCAATTCCTGGCACCACATGGTCACCAACAACTGTTGTGACTCCAGTTCCAGGGTATCTGAGGCCCTCTCCTGGCTGTCCCAGGCACTACACACATATGGTGTACAGACATGCAGACAAAACACCTGTCTATACAAAATTAAAAAAAAATCTTTCAAATGCCAGTGAAATAAGAGACAAAGCAAAGCAAACCAGGAAAGGTTCTTTTCTGAATACAAACTCCTCCTGAACCTTCATACGCTCCTCAGGATGGAGTAATTGAACCCATGTACGCTTGACAAGGACCCTACCAATGAAACTCAAACACCTGCCTTCTGAGAATGCTGCGTTTTCAGAATAAGAGGCCAGTGGGAGACACAGACAGTCCTGTCCAGGAGACAAGAAGTGGCTCTTTTGAGACACGGTGTGGAGTCAGGGTGTGGGACGCTTGTCCACAACTGTGAACAGACACTGGCCTATGAGACAACAGTGGCACTTCCGGCTGTCAGGACACACTCCTGTCCTTGAATCCTTGGACGTGACACCCAGAAGCCAGCTGCCTCTGGATTTTCCCAGGGCTGGCGGTCAGCACTGTAGCTGATGCTCCCCAGGCAGACAGTGTTCACTGATGGGAGAGCAGGGAAGGAGCTGTTCTGCTGTCCCTGCAGTGGCAGCCCCGGCACTGGACACACACCCAGGGACCAGTGCAAAGGCTCAAGGGCGCGTGCAGTTGGCAGTGTTGGGGAAGGATGTGTTGGCAGCTGGTTTCTGTCCTGTGCAGCAAGTACACAGCAGGTCACGAGCAGCCGGTCTTCAGAGCTGTCCTTGTTGCTCGGGTCAGGATTCTAGCACAGCACCCTCTTATAATGGAGTCCTAGCTCTTTCTAGAATCCACTCTGCACTCTCTGGGCTCACCTGGAAAAAGGACCCATGGCCGCGATGACTTCCAGCTCTGCTCACCAGATCTGTTCTCCTCCGCTGTCCCATAGACTCAAGTTCCTAGAATGGGCTGAGGGGATGTGTCCAGTATCACAATGGGGAGGGAGTGTGGGCTCCTTGATGCTAAGTCCCCTGATTAAGATTAAGATTTCTTGTCAATATGGTGGGCTTTAGAATTACCGAGGAAATAAGTCAGGCCTTGGATATACTTGTGAGGAAGTTTCTAGATTGGGTTAACTGAGGAGGAATGATCCACCCTAATCGTGCGTGGTGCCAGGACATGGGATAGGGAGCAGGGCCGAATACAAAGGAGAAAGGATATTCACAGCCATCGGTGCCACTGTAATGCCGGCGCTGCCTCTCACTAGCAGAGCTCCAGCCGAAGGAGAAAGGGTAAGTAAGGAGGTGCCCATACTATGGCTTGCACAAAGCAGACAACCTGCAAATCCATAGGAGGTAAAGCACCCTGAAAACAACTGGCTACAAAACCCGCTCTCAAGAGTGCAAGCTCTGCTGGAAGGGTAAGGAAACCTCATGTTTACAGACCTGGTGCTATGATGCTCTATAAAATCAGACTGGGCAGTGGTGACACACACCCAGCACTCGGGAGGCAGAGGCAGGTGGATCTCTTTGAGTTGGAGGCCGGCCTGGTCTACAGAGCAAGTTCCAAGACAAACTCCAAAGCTACACAAAGACAAAGCTACACAGAGAAACCCCTGTCTTGAAAAACAAAAACAAAACAAAGCAAAACAAAAACAAAACCCAAAACAACATCATCAACAACAAATCAGAAATCCACTGACCTTCAAATTCTCAAACTCCCTTTCTAGCACTGGGTACGAGAAATTGCTCAGGTCTTCAAAACATATCTGGGCCTTAGAGTGCAGCTGTTGGCATGTTGCAGGAGACAAATGTGGCCTATCTGGTTGGCCATTATTAAGCTACCAACCTGTGTGCTATCTATGTCAAACATGTAACAATTATGCCAAAAGATATCTAGCTAGCATGCCACATATGTGGATGACATGCTTGAGAGTCTGCAATGAGGGGCTGGAGAGATGGCTCAGAGCCTAAGAGCACCGGCAGCTCTTTCAGAGGTCCTGAGTTCAGTTCCCAGCAACCATGTAGTGGTTCATAACCATTTGTCATGCAATCTGGTGCCCTCTTCTGGCACGGAGGTGTACATGCAGAAGGAAATTGTATACATAATAAATAAATTAAAAAAGAGTCCGCTATGAGAAGAAACATTTCATTTTCAAAAATGATTTTTCCGTCTTCTTCCTGTTATCAGTAGTTCTGAATCTTAGAGATTTTTTTCCTATGGCATCAAGAGTTACCTAAGTATATGATCACAAGTGGAAAAATAGGGGATGGAAATCAGGTATTGGCAGTTTTGTCATTTTCATTTGTGTGTGAAATTTTAATATAAATGCAAGATGTAAAGCAATAATGCAAGTAAATGTTTCAGGGAACACATTTCAACTTTACAATAATTATAAATAAACCTGTTAAAAATTTCCGGACAATGCCAACATTGGATTTTTTTTTAATAAGTAAACTTGTTATTTTCTTTCTTTCCTTCCCTTTCCTTTGTTTTCATTTTATTTTGAGATAGGATTTCTTTGTGTAGTCCTGGCTGTTCTGGAACTTGCTTGGTAGATCAGGCTGGCTCCCATCTCACAAGGATCCACCTGCCTCTGACACTTGAGTGCTGGGATTAAAGGTGTGAACCACCACTGCTCAGAAAATAAGTAAATTTCTTATTGATGCGGGGAAGAAGAAGAAAGAGATCTGAGCACAGATACTCATCTTTTTCTGTCTCCTGAATAGTGACACCATGTGACCAGGGGTCTCACACTCCTGCTGCTATACACAAAAAAATAAAACTTTTGTTTTTGAACTTTGTCTTTTCTATTCCATTCAAATAGACAAGGACAAAGTTACATTACAAGTTAAAAGCATTTAACGGCTGTAGTGTAGATTCAATATATGTTGCATGCAGGAGACACATGGTTTGATCCTCGATATAAAAAGATAAATACATTAGAAGATAAGTGAAAAATAAATACGTGGCTGATAAAAGCTACATAACTAGCATAGCTCAATTTCAAAGAAATCTGAGATTCCTGCGAGCCAAAGCTGTAGAAGCTGCCATCAGCTCTACCCTTACTGAAGGGAAACATATGGACCAGAGGAGGCACGCTTTAAGCATGTCCTAGTGTGGGATAGCAGGGGTGGGGGTGGGGGTAGGGCAGTGGTCGGGTGCTGATGTTAGAAGCACTGGAAAATACTGAATTGATGAATCAGCCGAGACAGGAGGTGGTTAGGTTTTCCTGTAGAAAACAGAGAAGTTTTTTTTTATAGAAGATGAAGGAGGGAGCTGCTACCATTTTACCCAGAAGTCTGTGGGCAGGTTACGGTGCTGTGCCTGAGAATGACATGGAGTCTGGGGAAAAGCTGGGGTGCGGGAGGTCATTGGCCCTGGTCTTGAGTCCCACTTCCTCCGCACTCTGTGTTGCTTTGGGTATGAGTTTGGCTGGCCTTTTGTATAACCTAAGACTCTGGCAAGCCTGGGGAGGGAGGTGCAGCCCAGAAGGAGACTCCATACAGCTTTGGGAATAATTCAGCTTCTGTAATCAGTGTGAAAATTAATTTCCAACCTGAACTTTTACCATCCCAAGCATCTAGATTCTTTCCCAGAGCATGGAGGATAAAGTGTAGGCACAGACAGAATTTCTTAAATAAAAATCTGTTGGGTTAAAATCTGGCTTCTTGGAAAAACCCCAACAAATGCCCCTGGAATGGAGCTGTTTTAGTCCTGGTGTTTCTCTCCGTCCACCAAGTCCTCCCTTTCAGGAACTGACTGGGAACTCCGCCTGTTTTGGGACTGATCAGTTTTCAGTGAAACTCAAAGGTCTTTAGACCCGAGGTCTTAGTACAAATGTTATCCCAGACCTAATGTCAGCAGTTTCCTGTAGAGCCCGTTAGGATGACGGGTGTGGACCCAAGCCGACAGGGAGCCCTCTATTGGTTGCTGACGTGACACACCTCAGCTCTGACCTACCCTTGACCTGGCCCTCTCCCTGCCCTCGTGGTCGTGGCCACGTGGGGAAGAGGGAGGACTGTGGAAATAGTGTTAGAGCTGGGGCACTGCCTCTCTCACAGAAGAGGCTCTCAGAGGACTTGTTCTCAGGGACTTGAGAGGCTGGTGCCGATGCTGGGCTGGGGTTGGGGCTGGTGCTTGTGCTTGTTTTGGGGCTAGGGAGAAGGATGAGTGAGTAAGTGCTTGCCATGAAAGAATGAGAAAGTGAGTTCAAATCCCTAGCATGTTGTGGGATATTTTGATCACACTCTGACACTCCTAAAACTTGCCAATAAAGTTAACCTTTTAATCATGGGGTGGGCCCAGTGACTAGCTGACTGGAATTGGCTACAGAAGAGCCAGGAATTTGGATAGGGGAGACACGTAGGAAGGAAAGACTGGAGACTAGAGTTTGAACTTCCTTTTTAGGTTATGGGATGAGGGAAGAGATGTGTCTCTTTGCAGTGTCTCCAGTCAAAACTCAATTAGTTACTACTCAATCTGAGCTATCATGTTTTCACCCCAGCCTTTGATTCCTGAGTCTTATTGATGAACAGAACAATGTAAACTTAATTTAAGCCTAGAAATCATGGCTCCAGCCTTCTGGAGTATGCAGAAGGTGTGGTAAAGGCTGGCATTGAACTAATGAATGCAGATCAACAAGGGACAGGAAAAATAAAACTTTGCTATCAGAAAATGACATGAGGGGCTTCCTGCAGGCCCTAATATCAGACTTGGCTCAATCATTCCCTGTCAGTGTCAGAGAAACTCATCCACAGAGCAATGAGAAGACTTAATGCCTGTTGTTAGAAGCCACACTTCTCTGGATGTGATCAAATACAGAACAATTTCAACAGATACAACAAAAAGTTCAGGAGAGGGCTGGAGAGATGGCTCAGCGGTTAAGAGCATTGCCTGATCTTCCAAAGGTCCTGAGTTCAATTCCCAGCAACCACATGGTGGCTCACAACCATCTGTAATGAGGTCTGGTGCCCTCTTCTGGCCTTCAGGCATACACACAGAAAGAATATTGTGTACATAATAAAATAAATATTAAAAAAAAAGTTCAGGAGAGACCAGAAAGCAAGTATTTTGGCAAACTCTTGTAAATGATCAGAGACCAAAGCCAAAAATACAAATAAATGGCATTGAAATTGAGGATTTGATAGACACAGGTACGGATGTAACAATAATTTCACCAAAATCTTGACATCCAAATTGACCTCTTGAGGAGGTAAATATTCACCTTTGAGGGATTGGAACTTTCTCAGGTAAGTTGAGTATATAGGGCCAGAGGGACAGAGAGGAAAATTAAAGCCATATGTGGCTACCATAGCAATGAACTTAGGGGGATGTAATTTATTGCAGCAATGGAAAATGCAGATTGACATTCCTCCAGTGTCAGAAACAAACCAGAAAATAAAGAGTGCTTCTGAGAGAAATATTAAAAGCTATTATGAATAATACTCACAGACTGTTCAAGATGTACATAAGCAGAGCACAGCAGCTGTTTGTATTTCAAAGGATCAATAGCCTACCTTTAAAATGGTGAACTGAAAATCCTGTGTGAGTAGAACAATGGCCTTTGACATAAAAAAAAAATCATAGGTACTAGAACAACTGGTACAGGAGCAGCTAAATACTTAACATATTAAAAAATTAACCAGTCCTTGGAACTCCCCTGTATTTGTCATTAAAAGGAAATCTGGAAAATGGAGAAATTAACAGATTTAATAACCATAAAAAATCTGATTCCGCCAATGAGGCTCTTTACTGCCTAGAATTCCCTTGCCTTCTTATTACATAAGGGATAGCCTATTATAGTGACTGATTTTAAAGGCTGTTTTTTTTTAACTATTTATAATTCCTAGCCTGTTAAAAGGTATCATTGGAAAATTCTTTCACAAGAACCGTTTGGAAAGTTCTTTCACAAGGACCGTTAGACAGTCCCGTCTTATGTCAATATTTTGTACAACAGCCTTTAGAACTATTTTGTAAACAGTTCCTTCAATCTATGATTTACCATTAAATGGATGATATCTTATGGATTCAGATGCAGATACCTTAAGAAAAACAGGTTTGAAGAAGTAAAGAGTATTTTGCTTGTTGGGGATCTCAAATTGCTCCTGAAAAAATACAAAGAAGAAATTCTATTAATTATTTAAAATGCAAGATAGGTTTACAGAAAATTCAATCACAGAAAGTACAAATCAGGAGAGATTGATTACAAACTCTTAAAGATTTTCAAAGATTGCTGGGAGATATTAACTGACTACAACCCACAATTGGATTGACAACTCAAGAACTAAGTAATTTATTTCAAACCTTACAAGGTGACAAAGACTTAAATAGTCAAAGAAAGCTATCAGCTGAGGCTGAGACAGAATTGACTCTGACAGAAAAGAAATCACAGGATGCATATGCGAATCGCTTAGATACAGAGCTTTATTGTATTCTGGTTATTCTACCTTCTGCACAATCTCCTATAGCAATTCTTATGCAGAGAGAAGATAATATTTTAAAATGGATATTTTACCACAGAAACAGGGTAAAAATTAATGACCTATGTAAAAAGGTTTCTGAATTGATTCTGAAAGGAAAATTGAGACTTTGTCAATTATCAGGAATAGACCCAACAGAAATTGTGGTATATGCTGAAATTGCCTCATTATGGGCAGAAATAAACACTGGCAAAGAGCTTGCAGTAATTTTTTTTTTTGGAGAGATTAGCAACAAATATCCCAGAAGAAAGAGACTTCAGTTTATAAAGTGAACTAATTGGATTTTCTCTCATATAACAAAGGGAAAACTAATTTCTGGAGCACCTACATTTTATACTTGGTGCAGGAGGTTCTTCTGTTCATGTTCTTTGATGAAAGATTTTTCTATCACATGGAAACAGGTCAAGGAAATTAAAAGGAAATACCCTATTTGTATAACCAAACTCCACTACTGTTGACTGAGGTTCCTGTCCCACACGATTCTATAATCATTTAGTCCCTAAGAAATCACACAGAGGTCTACATTAATTATAAACGGATTGGCCTATTAGCTTAGATTTCTTACTAACTCTTATAACTTATATTAGCCCATTATTCTTATCTATGTTAGCCACATGGCTCGGTATGTTATTTGGCGAGGCAGTCACACCTTGTTTCTTCTGTGTCTGGGTCATAATGGGAGACTGAGCTTTTCTCTTCCCAGCATTCTTGTGGCCACACCTCCACTTCCTGCCTGGTTGCCACTGCCTTGCCTATACTTTTTTCCTGGCTACTCTCCAATCAGCATTTTATTAAAAATAATACAAGTGACAGGATAAAAGACTATTGTCCCATAGCAAGCTATTGGTAGAAAATGTTTTAGAAGTCTAAGAATTTCATGAGAAACACCTTGTTAACAGCAAAACTTTGATGAAAGATTTTTCTATCACATGGCAACAGGTCAGGGAAATTAAAAGGAGATACCCTATTTGTATAATAAAACTCCCAAGAAATGAAATTTGGCAAATGATGTGTTTCATTTTGCAGAGTTTGAAAAAATAAAGTATGTGCACCATATCATAGATTCAGGATTTCAATGGGCAACTGCTTTAAGTTCTGAAAAGCCCGATTCTGTAATTACACATCTATTAGATGTCATGGCCATCATGAAGATACCTGTACAAATTAAGACTGACAATGCTACAGCATATGTCTCTAGTAAAATGAAACAGCTTTTGCATATTACAACATAAAACATATTACAATATACCACACAATCCTACAGAATAAACATGTATAGAAAGATAAAATTGTGCTTTAAAAGATATACTTAATAAACAGAAAGGGATAATGATGACCCCCTAGAGATAGATTACACAGTGCTTTTTAACTTTAAAATTTCAGATTTATTTATTTATTATATAGAAAGGATTCTGCCTGAGTATATTCTTGCATGTCAGAAGAGGGTACCAGATCTCAGTATAGATGATTGTGAGTCACCACATGGTTGCTGAGAATTGAACTCTGGACCTTTGGAAGAGCTGCCAGTGCTCTTAGCCTTTGGGCCACCTCTCCAGCCCTGAGTCGTCGCTCCATCTCAACTTTAAATGTTTAAAATACTAATGAGAAAGGAACAACAGCTGTGGAGAGACTTTGGATAGTATAAAAAACTGCTAGAAAGCAAGTCAGCTAGTTGCTGCTCAATCTCTCTGAGCTAGCAGGTGTTCACCCCAGCCTTTGACTCCCAAGTCTTATTGATAAACAGAATGATATAAACTTAACTTAAACCTACATATCATGGCCACAGCAGAGCTGGGCCTGTGGGACCAGAAGCCCCTTCAGCCTTGGCCTAAGTGGCCAGAAGAGCACTGATTGAGGGGCCCTGGGACACAGATAATAATTAAAATATCAGGCGATTCATGTGCAGCTGCTAGCATCACTAGCATCTACTTAGAAGAGCTGGGCTCTGTGGACCATGTCTATAATCCCAGTGCTGGGCAGGCAGAGACAGGAAGATCCCTGGGGTGGGCTGACCACCACGTTATCCTGAGAGCTCCAGGTTAAATATAAGAGTACATGTCAAAAGATAAGGCAGATGGCTAGTTGGTGCTCAGTGCCAATCCTGATAATCTGAGTTGAAGTCCAGGAGCACGCTTGGTGGAAGGAGAAAATGAACTTCCTCAAGCTGTTCTCTGCCCTTTACACATGTGCTGTGGTAAGTGTGCATCCCTTTCCAAACACAAACATTAAAAAATCAAAATAAGCACTTCAGGGGACAATTTTGAAAGATATCCAATGACTCCCTCTAGTCTGTACATGCCCACACTTCTGTGCTCACACTTATATACATGCACACACATGAGCATGCACACATACACACACACTAAATTAATAGAGGAATGAAAGGAAGAAGGAAAAAAAGAAGGAAGGAAGGAAGAAAGGAAAGAAGGGAGAAGGAAGGAAAAGACACTGAGGGTTGACTACCTGGCACAGATCCCCCCATTGCTCCTAACCTGAGCTGCTCTGACTCCCCTATTGTCCCCTCTCCCTTTGTAGGCCACCAGCCTTCTGCTGTCATAACCCAAATCACAGACTTCATAGCCTTGTTGTCTCTCCCCCAGGACCTCCTGTCCCAAGCCCCTTGCTCCTGAGAATGTATCAGTTGTTGTGTGGCTACTTCTTCCAAGTTCAAGTTCTTGCTTTTAGCCCCATCCTGACCCAGTACAGATGCCCCCACCATGAGCCCTGTTCTGCTGTGACTGACTCAAAGTGCCCATAGCTGCAGTACCCTCCACAACACACATGTCTTCTTTTTCTTTCTTTTTATGGTATCAAAGTTAAAGTCCTATGTCCTCCAAATCTGTTCAACTACCCTGTCTAGTGTGATGACTCTCATTATCCTTTCCCCCCATCTTCACACTGGTGTCTTTAAGACAGACACCATCTTCTTTCCTCCAATTGGAACATACTAGAGCCCCCAAGGTAGGTCTTACAAAGTCTTCTCTGTCTGGGATTTTCGGTATTTTCAGTGTAGGGGGAGTGCTTTATGTTACTAAGAGTTAGGAACACATTTGTAGTTGATTGTTTTTTCCTTTAAAAAATAATAATATTTGAGAACAGGGTCTCATATATCTCAGGCTGGCCCCAAACTCAGTATGCGCTTCAGATGACATTGAAGTATGAATCCTCCTGCCTCTACCTCCCCAGTGCTGCACTTAGTAAGCATCATCACATTGAATTATATGCAGTTAATGAGAGAATCCAGGACCTGGTGCATGCTAGACAAGCAGTTTACCAACAATTTTGACCTCTAACCCCAGGAGTACTATAAGGTTCTTAGGAGCAACTGTCTTTTCTTGTAGGTAGCTAATATGGGTCAGGTTATAGCTTTGTATAGAGCACTTTCTCAATATGCACAAGGCTCTGGGCTTAGTTCCTATGATGGCTAATTTTGTATCAATCTGACACAAGCTAGAGTCATGGGAGAGGAGGGAGCCTCAACTGAAAAAAATGCCTCCATAAGATCGGGCTATAGGCAAGCCAGTAGGGTATTTTCTTAATTAGTGATTGACAGGTGAGGGCCCAGCCTATTGTGGGTCTGGACACGGTGTTACGGGTGTCACCGGTGGAGGCCCAAAGAGGCCACAAGGTCAGAGAGTTTGGGGCGTGTTTTTAGTTCATTCAATGTTTTGTGCTTCTAACTCAAAGGTCCCACCTAGTTGTGAGTTCTGCTCTCTCAAGGCTATTGTCAACAGGTGTGGCTGGTTGCCAGCCCTTGTGCTCCTGGAAAAGGGAAGTAGTTGGTTCCTACCTAAAACAAAAGTCTAAGGATCCAACTAAGTTCCAGTTCCCTTTATGGAAATAACTTGGGATTCCATCCAGCGAGTGGTTTGCCTACAGAGTGTTTGGTTTAGGGCGTGAGTCTAGGGCAAGAGCAATGAATGTAGCCCATGACTTTCAATTTGTATGTTAATGCAGTCTTTTGTTTTACCCCTACGTTTTAGGGTCAGGGGTATATTAACCAGTTGGAAATTAAACACAGGCAAATTTTCAGTACTCACTGAAAAATTCCCTCCCAAAACTATCCTATATGTTTCTGTGTTTTAATATTTTCGTTTGCATCTTTGTAGTCTTTACTGTATTTCTAAATTCCCACACCTCCACTCTGGAAGAGGGTATTTTTGTCAAGGCTGGCCCCTGACAGTCACCTCTGGGCTGGTGGTCCTGGATTCTATGACAAAGCAATCTGGTGAAGCTATGAAGAACAAGTCAGTAAGCAACCCTTCTCCACGGCCTCCACATCAGCAGCCCCATGCCTTCTGTCTGAGTCTCTGTCCTGGCTTCCTTCAGTGAAGAATGGTTATGTGGAAATACAAGCCTAATTAAATCCTCTCCTCCCTAACTTGATTTTGGTCATGGTGTTTCATCACAGCAATAAAAACACTAAGACAGCTCCAAACACTGCAAATAATAATAATAGTAATAAATAATTATGACAAAATAATTGGTTGGTGAGATGGTTCAGAGGGCAAAGGTGCTTGCTGCCAAGCCTGATAACCTGAAATCAGTCTTAGGGACTCACATAGCAGAAGGAGAAAATAAACTTCTAGAATATGTCCTCTGACTGTCACATGTGTGCTGAGTCATGTGACTGAGCCCCGAACACATGCAAAATTAAAAATAAAATGAGTCTATATAAAAAGTAGGAAATGAAAAACACAACTGATATTTTAAAAGTTATAAAACTGTCACATAAATGACCGATGATTCAACAGTTAAGAACATTTGCTACAGCCAGGTGTTGGTGGCGCACGCCTTTAATCCCAGCACTCTGTGAGCTGGCGGCCAGCCTGGTCTACAGAGTGAGTTCCAAGACAGGCTCCAAAGCTATGCAGAGAAACCCTGTCTCAATGATGGCCAATCTTGGTTGTCAATTTAATTACACCTGGAACCAACTAAACCCCAAGAGCTATAATGGGAATATCCACCCTAGCTCTGGCCACACCTGGGGGCAGCCCATATAAAAGGACATGGAAGAAGGAAGCTGTTGCTTTTTTCCTGTTTTCAGTGAGATGTCAGAGCCACCCAATAAAGGGATTTATTTTTTTTCTTGATAAAGGTTACCTTCTACAAATCCACAGCTAACATCTTACTTAACAAAGAAAATGTGTTCTTTTAAAAATAATTTATTTATTCTTATTTTATGTACATTGGTGTTTTGTCCGCATGTATATCTGTGTGAGGATGTCAGATCTTGGAGTTACAGTTGTTAGCTGTCATGTGGGTGCTGGGAATTGAACCTGGGTCCTCTGGAATAGCAGTCAGTTCTCTTAACCACTGAGCCACCTCTCCAGCACTGAAACTATGATTTTAAGAAGTGGAACCAGATGGGGTGTCTGCTCTCCCTATCATGTCATGTAGCTCCAGAGAAAGGAGAGGCCATGTGAGGAGACAGAAGTGAAAACAGATACGACATAGGAAGAGGCAAAGGCCATCACTACTCGCAAGTGGCATAGGAGTCTCAAGATAACTGACAGGAAAGCCGTTGGAATGAACGAGAGTCCAGAAAGGTAGGAAGGTGTGAGACCAAACTAAAAACAATTGATGGCTGTTATTCACACCATAGGCCAGCAACTAAGTGAGAGGAAATGCACAGTAAACAATTGCTGCTAGATTCCTTCCCTTGGGGAGCATAGCCAAAGTTCAACCCTCCTCTCAAGGTCCCAGTGACAAACCTCTGTACTATTCTGCCACAGTTCTTTCTGGGGAACCATAAACTTACTGAGCTTTCAGAGCAAAGATGAGGGGAGATACTTACTGGAGTGTGGGTGTTCTCTTCCCCCCACAAAAGGCCAGAACGTAAAGCATGCATTAGGGATGAGGGCTTCCCGTAGCCACACAGCTAGAGCATCCCTCTTCCCTTAGTCTCCCTGGTCTATACACTCCAGTCTCTCTCTGAGGCCACGTGCTATTAGGGATGCATTGCATCCAACAAGAGGCAGGGAGTAGATGGATACTCAGGTGACCCTCCCAGGTCGTCTGTGAGGGGATACAAACTGTGAAGCCCAGATAGGATGATTTTTTGTAGTCAAGCAAAGCTGGTGTTTGTTTGACTTGGAGTGCAGTCCTGTACAACAATAATGTGACAAAATAAGATATCATTAGCCATAGTAATATCTCAGAGTCAAAGCATTCTCTTAGTAAAGAGTGGATAAGAGTCCTGAGGAGGAAAATCTAAAACTCTGCAGAAAGACACGAATGGGGGCAACAATATGGCTCGGTGATAAAGATGTTAACCACCAAACATTAAGAACTGAGTTCAATTCCTAGAAATATACTGTTGTAATAAATCTGCTGGCCCGCTCTGTCACCTGGGTACCCTGTCCCTTTAAGAGACAAGCCCTGCCCACTCCCAATCCCCCCAACCCCAAGTCAAGTGGACCTGACCCCCTCCTCTCTCTCTCTGTCTCTCTCCCTTTCTCCCTCCCTCTCTCCCTCTCTCCCTCCCTCCCTCTCTCCCTCTCTCCCTCCCTCCTTTTCTCTCCCTCCCTCTCCCTCTCCTCTCTGTCTCTCTGTCTCTCTCTGTTTCTGTCTCTGTCTCTCTCTCTGTCCACCACTGCCACCAGAAGGAAAGAACAGTCTCTTAGAGGCTGTCCTTTAGCACACGTTCCTGCTACACACACAATAAACGAATATATGTAAAACAATAAACTCATTACCCCAAAAGATAGCCTGAAAAAACAAAGAGAAACCATGGATACTTAACACTGAAAGGTTTTACTTCATCCTAGATTCCCCTAGGGCAGTGGTTCTAAATCGGTGGGTCAAGACCCCTTTGGGGGTCACATATTGGATATCTTGCATCTTAGTGTCAGATTGCTCTGTCCAGGAAAGCAACTGAGCTGAGGATCTCATTCCCTATGGGTTCAGAGCACAGGAGAGTAAAGCAATTAAACAATTGAAGTCAATGAGATTGTAAAAGAAGATATATGCTCACGGGAGTACTTGTCTACTGTGCTAGGTGTTTGGTTTCATGTAGGTCTGTGAAAGAAACAGGGTCCCACTAGGGTGACTTTTAGCCTTCGCAGCTCCTGGTGAACTGACTGTAGCTTTGCAAGAGACGTATTTATTGTTATACAATTCACATCTTAGCAGGTCAGTTTCCACATACCAAAATCTCTTGTCTGAAGTTCTCCAAAGGGACACATGCCAAAGTGTTAGAACCCGCCTTCCAGTGAATGCCCACACCCGATCCAGGCGCGCGCCTTCCCGAACTCGGGCCCATGAGAATGGACGATTGTCTTGAGGGTTTAAAACAGACACACACAAAAAAGAGACCTTTGCTCATTTACCAAGAGTAAATGGCAACTTTATTAAACTCAAGTCGGGTATTTATAGAAGTGGGCAAGCGGGATCAGAAGGGCAAGGCCTCCTCCCAACAGAAGCAGGAAGGAGAATAAAGGCCCCAGTAAAGGAAAACTCCTCCCACCCAGAGGGGGCTGGGGAAACTGGCCTCTGTGGGAGTTTTTCCCCAGGCAGGTGGTCGAGGGTTCAAGGCAATGTCAGACAGGTTAGATGGGCCTTGGCGCCTGAGCTTCTTTGAGGCAGGTTGAGAAATTACCATTTTAAAGTAAAGTAGATCCCTCAGGCTAATGTACCAGGCTGTAACAGAACCAAGGACGGAACTAGCAGGAAGCTTAGCTGGTTAGCGTAAACATTATTTGCATCCAGTATTTTGGTCTCAAGGATCAGGGAAGACAGGGTCCCACAAGTCCCCCTTTTATATAAAATATGATGACTAGCACCTTGTCTTAGGTGGTGATGGCCAGGCAGACTCTTTACCCGTCGTGGAAAAAGTATTCCAGGTCAAAATACCTTTCTGTCTTAGGTCAGAGTCTCTTCCCATTCAATCCTTACCCGTCTTTGGTTACTAGTCATACATTGAGTCCAGCCAGATTATGCTGAAAGATATTTTGAGGCGAATGCCAAAAGGACTTGACCTGAGTAGTCCTGACTCTGGCTTCATGAGATCATGAATGTCATGCTCCAGCATATACAAGCATTCCCAAAGGAGATTGTGCTTTGGCACAATCCTGAAAACTCTGCTCAGAATAGAGCCCCTTTAAGTAAGGTCTCAATAGCATTGGTGTAAGGTCCCTGGAAAGCTAACTAGAATAAATGACAGCCAATTAGTAAATTTTGTATTTTAGGGACCATGAAAAACAGTAAAAATCCTATTCTGTGACCAGCAAAGGTCAAAAAACCATATCCAATCTGTCAAGATTAACCTCAGTATCCAATTTTTAATTTGAACAACCATGGCATTTTGCAACCTGCCTTGAAGATACCCATAGTGCTCAGCAGAAATAGCTGACAAGATAAGAAAAACTGATAGCAAGCAATAACTGACAAATCAAGGGGAAATCCAGCAGTACAGCAATTGTACAGCAATAACAATATAGCAATGTACAGCAATAACAGTACAGCAATAACTGATAGAACAAGGGTAGGAGCTGGATCACTTTTCAGGAACCCGCCAGCTCCGCAGTAATCAGGTCAGACAGCTCCATAGCAGAGACTTTGTCCTCAGGCCTCTGGACAGATGAATCCACAGCATGAATAGTACCCAGATGCATGTCAGCATTCCTAGAAAAAACATAAACAAAACTCTTCTCCCAAATTAACATTTAAGAGTACTAAAAAACTCAGTGTAAAAATTCAGCACAGTCAGTACTGGAAGTAGGCTGGTCTTGAACTTACAGACCTGTAGGTCTCTGCTCCAAAGAGCAAATTCTATTGGCCTGTGCCATAGCAACTGGCCTAAATATAGGGCTGAATAGTCAACCTCAAAGCATCTTTTTTTTTTTATTGGCCTGCACCATCATAGCAGGTCTTGAACTGGGCTGAATGGTCAGCTCCAAAACATCTTTTAGAATTAGTTCCGCCTGGAACTTTACCAGGGGCAGAAAATAATTATCTGATCCAGTACGTGAGCATTTACATAACTGGACAGCATTATCAAAATTGATATCTTTATGGGGGCACATTGCCTCCCGCCAAAATTAGAGAAATAATTAATAGGATCGACATATCTGGCTACAGATTTGGAAATCTTTGTCAGTCATCAATCCATATAAAAAACATTAGGACTCCATAAATTAGTCCTCCAAAGAGCAATTAATAAAATTAAAATATATGCAACAAATCTAAATTGAAAACTCTCAATAGACAAACTTGAAATGACTGAAAGACATTTAAAAAATCCTCAATTATAACATCTTTAATCATTGGAGAAGTGTGAATCAAAATAACTCTTGACTCTATTTTATCCCTTTAACATGATCAAGATTAAATATTGCTCATAACCTATGCTTAAGAGAAACTCCTCCACCACTGGTGGAAATGCAAACTGGCATAGTTTGGATTTTTAGAAAATTAGGCAACAAACCATCCCAAGATTTAGCTAACCTCTTTTGGGTCTGTAAAACCTTTGAATCTATTACAGTTTCTAACTTAAAACTGCTGAAACTGCGCTGCACAGCGGGGGGGCGGGACACAGACCCGCTCAGCTCCAGCTGCAAACTGTCACCTGAGTTTAGGCGGGCGGATTTTAACTATTCTTTGTACCACCAAGGCCTGGCTATTGTCGCTTTTTGTGGGCTGCCTCTGTTGTCCAGGCAAGCCCTCCAAGGCAGCTCAGGTGTCAGAACAGCGCCGCGCCCTGTGTTGCCCTGCACCTTCCTCCTGTAGCCCCCGCTCGGGAGGTGCCGGAGATCGCCAGGCGCCTAGCGTGCCCGCCACATCCCTGTTGTAGTCAGTCGGTGCCATGGTCACCCTCAGTCAGGCATCGCCGCTTTTCCCGGCCGCCTAGAACTCTCTTTTTTTATCTGTCTGCTCAGGCGCCGCCACAACCGGCATAGCGCCCTGCCCCAGGTTCCTGCGGCCTGCCGCTCACCGGCCGCCTTGGGCGAGGGAGCCAGTATACGCGACTGCCTTTTGTGTCACCTTTTGCAACTGCCTTTCTGTGTCTGGTCAGCGCGGTCGTGCCTCCCGGACGAGTTTGCACCCGCGGCTGAGTGTACTGGCACACCGCTGCATTTTACACTCCCTGGCCTGCCTGTAATGGCCCTGCCGCTCATAGGCAGGGCCTGGCGGCTGCCTGCACTTCTCCCTGCGCCATTCAGCAGCCTGTTTCTCTGCTCCTAAGTGCACCTAGCAGAACCTCAGCCACAATGAGGGACCAAGTGCGGTCCTGTGACCTGCATTCAAACATGCATGGGAGCTTTCTAGTCTCCCTGAAAGACAAGCTCTGTGAAGCTGTTCTTTTGTTACTCAAAAACTCTTAATAGAACTTACAAATATATTTTTAATCCTCTCTTAGCCCAAGGCCCGCACCTATATGGGCCCTCGGCTATTTACTTTGCTAGTCGCCAGCTACATTGGCCCTGTTGCCTTGGGAACGGATTCCCGCTGGGAGCTAACTGCGCCCAGCCTGTGCTCTTAGGCAAAAATTAAAGTTCCCTGCATGTGAGAGCCAGGGACTGAGTTTTAAAATCATCTAAGCGGTCTCTAGTGCAGTGTCATCTTAATCCTGGTGCCTAGTCTCTTTAAGAAATTTAGCAGCTGATTTGCCCACTGGCCTTCAGCTCCGGATCAGATCTTTCGGCACCCATACTCCACACATCAAGCTATTCACCCCCTATCACATGTGCACAATTGCACACTACAAAACTGGCCAGATTCCGGATCGTGGGGTGACTCTCACCTCTATTGGGGTTCTCGTGGTGGATCCACTGACGGCAGGATGCGATTCTTCAATTCTTCTTCAAAGGTCACCGAGGGACACCATCTGTTAGAACCCGCCTTCCAGTGGATATCCACACCCGATCCAGGCGTGCGCCTTCCCGAACTCGGGCCCACGAGAATGGACGATTGTCCTGAGGGTTTAAAACAGACACACACAAAAAAGAGACCTTTGCTCATTTACCAAGAGTAAATGGCAACTTTATTAAACTCAAGTCGGGTATTTATAGAAGTGGGCAAGCGGGATCAGAAGGGCAAGGCCTCCTCCCAACAGAAGCAGGAAGGAGAATAAAGGCCCCAGTAAAGGAAAACTCCTCCCACCCAGAGGGGGCTGGGGAAACTGGCCTCTGTGGGAGTTTTTCCCCAGGCAGGTGGTCGAGGGTTCAAGGCAATGTCAGACAGGTTAGATGGGCCTTGGCGCCTGAGCTTCTTTGAGGAAGGTTGAGAAATTACCATTTTAAAGTAAAATAGATCCCTCAGGCTAATGTACCAGGCTGTAGCAGAACCAAGGACGGGAACTAGCAGGAAGCTTAGCTGGTTAGCGTAAACATTATTTGCATCCAGTATTTTGGTCTCAAGGATCAGGGAGGACAGGGTCCCACACCAAAGCAGTTCCCAGTCACAGGACATCTCAGTTTTCTGGGTTCTATCACAACCAAGTTTTGCATAGACTTTGAACCTTTTAGGAAGCACTCAGGTAATGAAAGACTCCCGTGGGCGTCTTCCCTCAGGAGAGACCCCATGCCCAAAGATCAGTCGAAAACACGCAGCCGGATGCAAACTGCAAGAGGTTTATTGGATACGCAGGTACCTGGGGCGACAGAGTCTCTCGGAGGACTTGCGCGCCCGCAGGTTGTGGGTGAGGGGTTTTTATAGGAGAGCAAAAAGCGATGTTTACAGAAGCAAGATGCAGGGTGGTAAATTCTTAACCTAAATAACAATGAGGGGACTACTCAGCGGTTTACTGTTCCTCTTATCCTGCCCCCCCTTTCCTGGCAGGCGACCCGATGTCTGATTGCACAGCCCCTGACTCGTGAGAGCCCCGCTTTATACGTGACTCAGGCCTCGCAATCCTCTCTTTCTTTGTTTCTATGGCCAGTCCATAAATCCCTGTCTTGCAGCCAGATAAGGCTGTCCTTGCTCTAACCTCAGGTATCTTTGCTCAGCATTCCGGAGGCCCTGAATTCCGGAGGCCCTGAATTAAGCCTGTTATTTGCTCAGCATTCCGGAGGTCCTGAGCTAGTTATCTGTGAACCTTTGCAAAACGGCATAACTGTGGTTAAAACGAGGGGTCCTTCAGTAAGATGAACTACTTCACACAGAAGGTCGCAGTCACAGGAGGCATAGCCAAGCCCAGGTGCCAATGCCCCGGAATCAGGCAGCTGCAGTGCTCTATGCGACTTCTGACACACTTGTGTGTGAATGTCATAGTGGTATTCAGAACAGGCAGAAAGCAGAAACAACCCAGATAGTCACTGACTAACAAATGGATGAGTAAAATGCAGTGTACAAGATGAGGTGCTACTAGACAATAGAAAAAAAAAAACTACTGTATTAGTCAGGGTTCTCTAGAGCAACAGAATTTACAAAATAAATCTTTTATATATAGAAAGGGGATTTATTATAATGACTTACATGCTATGTATGGTCTAGCTAATCCAACAATGGTTTCCAATCAACAGAAGGTCCAAGAATCTAGTAATTATTCAGTCTATGAGACTAGATGTCTCAGCTGGTCTTCAGTGTATACCAGAATCCTGAAGGAGTAGTGCTCTAATGCCAGTGAAGGAACAGACTTGCTAGAGAGAGTGAGAACAAGCAGAAAAAGAGAGCTTCCTCTTTCATCTCCTTCATTGACAGAGACCATGAGAGTTACAGCAGGTGACAGCTAGTGTTCAGATCTCAACCCACCAGAGGCAAGGGTCTCTGACGGAGGATAAGCCCACAGGCCCATCGGCTCTGGAGACTGTTGCTCTGGTGAGCAGCTCTGGTGTCTCCCCAATAGCTGCACTGTAGTGTATGATCGCAAGTGATGTGCATCTGGAATCTCATGATCGCATCTCAATCTCATGGGCACTTAGAAACTTAGAAGCCTGTTGTTTTCTGTCCTTGGCTTACTGACAGCAGTTTGGCCAGACATGTGTCCTTCTGGACAGACCACAGACGGAACTTTCACAGACTTTACTTATGAAATTGCAGGCGTCCAGCCTTGTTATATCACAGTCCTTCAAGAGAGCTATAGCACCTATGTTTCCCCAAGCATCCTTCACCTGCACCTCCCTGCTCTGACTCAAAATAGCAATGAACACTTTGTACCGGTTTTGATGGAATAGACTTTTTGTTTAGGTCCTGATATTCAGGTGATACAAAAGGCTGTTAATTGACTAACTCTGTCCAGATATTATTAATCACACTTAAGAAATGTAAAATAATGCATTTATTCTTTGCCTTTTCTTTAGCTCTCTCAATGGTTTAGTTTTCTTCCTTTGTAACCTGTAGCAGCTCCTTTAAGAGATGGCTGGAGGGGCTGGAGAGATGGCTCAGAGGTTAAGAGCATTGCCTGCTCTTCCAAAGGTTCTGAGTTCAATTCCTGGCAACCACATGGTGGCTCACAACCATCTGTAATGAGGTCTGGTGCCCTCTTCTGGCCTGCCAGCATACAAGCAGACAGAATATTGTATACATAATAAGTAAATAAATAAATATTAAAAAAAAGAGATGGCTGGAACCTCCCCACAGCGGCAGCTGCAGTCGGCTACAAATTAGCTGATAAGTTTTGCTACGTATCTTGAAATATATGTGTCCCTGAGAACTTGCCAAGTAGATATATATATAGTTATATATATAACTATACATATAACTATATATATGTATATATATAGTTATATGTATAGTTTTATATATATATAGTTATATATATTAGTTACACGCACGCATGCGCGCACACACACACACACAGAGTCAGTAGCTGGACTCTGATGACTCCCAAAACTTCATATAGGCTGCTAACAGAAGATGTGGTCCAGATTAAACTTGTATCTTCCTGCCTTAAAGATCCAGACTACAAGTGGATCTTTTCACTCCAAATGATCTAATTAAGAAAAAAAAATCCCTCATAAGTGTGCCCAATCACTTGGGTTTTATTCCAGATACAGTCAAATTGACAACCAAGACTAGCCATTATAGCTACTGACCCGTGTCACATGCAAATAAACCTCAAAGCGATGTGACTGAATGACAGAAGCCAGTCACAATGGATACTATATTATATAATCACATTTATATGCAAATGCAAGAAATATGTAAAACTATAGAGACAGAAAGTAAAGGTGCAGTAGGTCACACTTGGAATAATTACTTGGGAGGTAGAAAGGTAGGAAAATCAGGAACCATGAGCTTCAAACAGCCTGGGCTACATAAGACCCTGACACAATCATGATCCAAACACCTAAGGTCCAATCTAACCAACGGAGGGTGGTACCTGTCGTTCTGGAGACACCTCTCTCTTCTGCCCTCCTTCACAGGAATGGAGGCAGTGTCTGTGGTTCTGGAGACACCGCTCTTTCCCACCCTCACTCATAGGGAAGAAAAGGAAGCTGCCACAGTTGCTGCTTCATTTTTGCTTGGACAAAGAAAGGAGTCCTGGAGAAAAGGCATAGCTTGAGAAAACAAGTCACAAAATGAGGGCTGACAACCCAATTACTGTGACTTACTGGATGGAATGTGCTAAAGCAACGTCCACCAGGATGAAGCACAGGGAGACCTCATGTTTTCATAAATTAGGACAACTGGTCATCTTTCTCAAACACAGACCCCCTTTTTTCTTTTCTTTCTCTTTCTTTCCTTTTTCTTTTCTTTGTTTTTTTTTTTGGGGGGGGGTTGGGTTTCTCTGTGTAGCTTTCGAGCTTGTCTTGGAACTTGCTCTGTAGACCAGGCTGGCCTCAAACTCTCAGAGACCCACCTGCCTCTGCTTTCTGAGTGCAGCGGTTAAAGGCATGCGCCACCTCTGCCTGACTTTCCATGGACCTGGAACTTGGTGCCTTCTCCACAAGGACAAACCCTTGAGTACCAGGGGATGCACTTACCTTGCTTGCAGTGTCTACATGACGACAGGACAGTTGGAAGTCTAGACTTTATCACTGCACACAGAGCACTGAGGATGCACTGCAATCTTTGGGGAAGGCTTCTAACACTAAGTCTCACAATTTGCTGAGGTTAGTCCACTGAAACAAGTTTTTACCAAGGCTGAAACTGTCATACAGTTTGCCCAAATGCTTTAAGCTCAGTTCAGTATGTGACAACTTCAAGCATTTTTAACACTTGCTGTTGGGAAAGACAGGACATATACAGTTAGTTATATCTTTGTTTCCCTCTCCTTGCGTGTGTGTGTGTGTGGGCAAATATGGAGAAAATTTTTACAGAGCCCAGAGAGCAGTTCAGAACTGGAATAAAAACCCAAATGAACTGCATAACTGCGAGTGACTTGCTTTGCATTTCCGTACCTTGCACATGCCCTGCAGGATGGAGGCCTTGGTCTATTATACACAGGAGGTTTCTGTGTCTCCTGCAGGAGCAGAGGGAAAGGGAGACAGCCCAAATGATGGCATTAGGAAAACAGCAGCTCACAGCTCTTCCTCAAAAGGTGTTTTTTGTCTGCAGCATGAAGAAAATGGAAAACATTAGAAATCCAAGGCAAGCCTTGCAGCAAGTCTCTTGCTCATTGTAGGGCAGTAATGACTCATGGGAGCAGAGTGGAACTCTGGCTGTTTTTGTATAAACAAAGCCTTACAAGGTTTTAGACAGGGTGCTGCTTAACTTTTCTCAACTAAAAAGAAACTAGATCCACCTGGGAAGAGGAACCCTCAACTGAAGAATTGCCTCCATCAGACTGGCCTGCAGACTTGGGGAGGGCACATTTTCTTGACTGATGACTGACACAAGAGGGACCAGCTCACTGTGGGAGGTGACAGCCCTGACCAAGTTGTCCTGAATTGTATAAAAAAGGAAGCTTAGCAGCTGTGGGGTAGCAAGCCAGTAAGCTTCCTGACTCCAGGCTCCTGCCTTGAGTCCTCCCGACATCCCTCAGCGATGAACTGTAAGCTGTAAGATGAACTCTTTCCTCCCTAGTTGATTTTGATCAGTGTTTTATTACAGCAACAGACTCTAGACTAGAACAGCCATGAAGAGAGGAAGGAATTCCCCCAGGTAAAGCCAAATCCTGGTTTCATGCAGGTGTGTGTGTGCCTTTGAGTGTGGGGGCCTGAGGTCATCATCAGATGTCTTCCTTAATCACTCTGTACCTTATTTTTCTGAGACAAGAGCTCTCCATGAACCTGTAGCTTATGGATGCAGCTAGGCTGGCAGGCCAGCAAGCCCCAGAGATCCTCCTGTCTCTATTTCCCCAGTGTTGGCTTTTTCATGGGTTCTGGGGATGGAAGTCAGGTTCTCAAGCTTATGGAGCATCAGGGGCATCATCTGTCAGGGGCATCTCTCCAAGTCCATGATGTCTTAGTCAGTGTTCTATTGCTGTGAAGAGATACCATAACCACTTAACTTTTTTTTTTTAAGGTAAAAATGCCTTTATTTCTAAGATATGGCTTAACTACTCACAGTGTATTAAGCCAGTTTTGGAATTCATTTTGCAGCATAGGACAAGTAGAGGAATGGTCAGGACACTCCTCTGACAATTCAATCTATTGAGTTCTCTTCTTCAGCTGTTTCTGATGTTTGGAGCGTCGTTTTAGACTGCTCTGCATGACAGACAGGTCAGACCTTGGGGAGGATTGGTAACCCACATCTTCTGCTTTTATGGGCTTGATAATATGGTCTGCTTTGGTGACAGCCTTGGGAGCAGTCAGCTTTTGGAAAGTTCTCTGCGTGTTTCACGTGGATCCTATAGGATTCTGGATGGTCCTTTCAAATTACTGATGGTGGGTGAATGGATACGGGAGCACTTGCACCTGGTGAGCTGCAGCGTGGATGTTGCGTTTCTCATTGATACCACATAACTCTTATAAAAGAACACATTTAATTTCAGATGGCTTATAGGTTCAGAGGTCTCTTTTATCATGTCAGAAAGCATGGTAGCACATAGGCAGGCATGTGTTGGAGAAATAACTGAGAGTTCTATATCTGGATTGGCAGGTAGCAGGAAGTTAGTGACACTGGGTCTGGCTTGAGCTTCTGAAACCACAAAGCTCACCCTGCTGTGACATACTTCCTCCAACAAGGTCACACATACTCCAAGAAGGACACACCTCCAATAAAGTCACCCCCTGAGTCTATGGGATGGCTATTTTCATTCAAACCACCACACATGGTTCCTTATTACAGACAGCACAGTTGTCAAGAGTGCTAGGAAGTCAAGGCTGCCTAGAGTCTTGGTGATTTCTGTGGGTCTATATTTGGTCCTAGGCTTTTGGGGACCCAAAAGTTCACTGATTTTCAGCATGCTAGCATTGATTAGTGCTGTTATACAAATGAGAGTGCCGAGTTTACATCTTTCATATGCCATTCAATCAGTGGTAGGTAGCAGGCTAATGGGATGGTTCAGCAGTTCAATCGCTGGGACCCATCTGTTGGAAGGAGAAGACAACATGACTCCCAAAAGTCATCCTCTGACCTCCACATGTGTGCTTTGGTGTGCCTTCCAATAAATTAGTGTAATAATTAAAAAACCCCAAAACAAAACACACACACAAAAACAAACTTTACACATTAGGTAGAAACCACAAAAAAATGCAGCCATCTTGCCAAACCTGATGATCGAATGCAAACAGACATAAATGTGGCCTTTGCCTTCGAGACACATACTTTAGTGAGGAAATAAGAGCAATCAGCCCAAATCTAGAAAACCATCCTAAATGCTGGACAAGGGCTAATGAGATGGCTCAGTAGGTAAGGGCCCTTGCTGCCAAGTCTGATGATATGAACTTGATCCCCAGGACCCACATTATAGAAGGAAGAGGATGCCTGTCTTTTGGTTTGCACATACAGGCCCTGACACATGTGTGCGCATGCACGCGCACACACACACAAATCTAAATCTAGATTCTAAAATCCTGTTTAAATCCTGTAGGAACAACTAGCAGGTGGAACTTGCCTCATCATCAAGTCTGAATTCTCGGACTTCTTGTGAGTATAGCCCATACTTTTGCCTTTCTGCCTGCAGCTCTTCTTACTTCAGCTTCCTTCTGTCCCACTTCCCTTTCTTGGCATCAGAACTGCATTGAGACTTTAGTCTTTCCAGGTTTAGGCTTTTTGTTCCTGTTTATGCTTCCTACTCTCACCCGTAAACACCTCACCCTTCATTCTGTCTCCTTGCTGGTTGTGGGAGGACCCACACAGACACAAAGATGGCCTCATATCTACTGGAGCCTTGGATTTTGGAAAATTAGTTACTTCTCTATTGCTGGGAAGAGACACCATATCAAGGCAACTCATAAGTAAGTAAAAAAGCAAAGAAAAAAAAGCGTTGTAATTGGCAGTTTGTTTATAGTTTCAGAGCGTAAGTTCATGACCATCGTGGTGAAGGGTCAGGCAGGCAGCAGATGGGCAGCCATGACAGAGGATAAGAATCTGAGACCTTACATCTTATCCCCAAGTTGGAGGCAGAGGAGGAGAAAACTGGGAATGCCATGGGCTTTTGAAACCTCAAAGCCTACCTCTGATGACTCCGCTCTTCCACCAAGACCACACCTCCTAATTCCTCCCAAACAGTTCCACCATCTGAGGATCAAATCTATTATGGGGCCATTCTCATTCAAACTGCCACACAAATCTTCCATTCTGTGCAGTGTGAGCAAGATGCCAGGAAGGCAAGGAATCACCATGTCTTACCTATGTTTATGTGCTCAATACCAAGTTACCAGTCATGTCTTCCTTGTGGGGGTCCAGTCTCATCTTTAAGGTCTTGCTCCATAAATGACCCCCACAACCTGCCTCCATCCTCTCTCTGATTAAAGTTTAGTGCTGGAACTCTTTCCCTCTAGAGAAAAACAAGCCCCCACCCCTTAAAAGATACCAAGAATAGGAGTAGTCTGTACCTGAGCCATCAAGGATGAATAATGTCACTCTTAAAGTGTCCCCTGGTGAAAGACCCTGCCTTTTATTCTGTCCCAAAGACAGAATCCTTGTCATCTGACGTGAGAAGTAGCTGCTTACCAAAGGCATGCTCACCCCAAGTCAGCCTCTCTGAGCAAGGCGCCCTTGGAAAGCTGCAGGGTGGCCCTGTCCCTGAGCTCTGTCAGCTTGGCCGAGTGACAGAATCACCTGTGCAGACAGAGCTCTTCAGACCCCACAGGCTCTTCCTACAGAAGCAGGCTTGAGCACTCATGGGCTTTGACTACCTGAGCTGGGACACTGATTCTCTAGGATGTCACATGGTCAGGGACTCTAGGTCCCCTTAGAAAGCTTGGACTGAAACACAAAAAGAATACATTTGGGCTATATGAAGGATTAAAAACCATGTTTATTTAATTTATTTAATGTATTTTAGTTTGACATAAAATAAGTATTTCTGTATTTTTGTACTATTTACTAGGAGTGGGGACACAGTCCCTGGTAAGGCACCTGCACAACATGCTTGAGGCCCAGGCTTCACTCTCAACAACACAAGCAGCACACAGAGCATTTTTCTGATATCTTTCTCAATAAGGGATAAATTACTAAAGTATTGGCCAAGGGTCAATGACACAGCTCAGTGGGTAAAGGCTCTTGTTTGTGTGAGCCAGGGTACCTGAAGTTGATTACTAGAATATATATATTAGATAAATGATTTATCTTTTCAATGTTGTGTTGTTAAATTTAATTTTAATTTGAGCATGGTAGCTCACACCTTTAAAACCAGCACTAGAGAGGCAGAGGCAGGCAGATCTCTGTGAGTTCAAGGTCAGCCTGATCTACATAGTAAGTTCCAGGATAGCCACTATATTGAGTGACCTTGTATTTAAAAAAACAAAAAGATATATATGTATATACATATGCACATGCATATACACACATATAAATATATTTGATTTATATGAGTAAGTGTCTGCTTGCATGTATGTGGTATACCATGGAGGCCAGAAGAAGACATCAGATTTTCTGAAAATGCAATCATGGAAGGTTGTGAGGAGCCATATGCATGTTGGAATCTGAATTCAGGTCCTCTGTGAGAGCAGCTAGTGCTTTTAGTCAGTGAACTATCTCTCCAGTCCCAACTAATTTTTAATAAGAACACATTAAGTTAGATGACTTAAGTAGTTGGTGGGAACATGTGTTAGAAGTTTCTCACATCATAGTAGACCGTAACTCTGGACCCAGCTATACTTTTTAAGACATGGCTTTAGTAAACTAAGTTCACCAGCTTAGCTCTTCCTCTAAAGGTTTCACAACCCCTCAAAATAGCACCACCAGCTGGGTACCAGTGTTCAAACCCCAAACTTGTGGAGGATGTGTCAGTTCAAAACCATAGCAAGGTTGATGATATATTGCCCCAGAATTTTTATCAGCTCAAAGACCATTAGGAAAAGCATTTATAGACAGAAGTGAGGCACAGTGGCATATGCCCATAAACCCTGCACATTGGAGGCTGATGTGGGAGGAACACTTGAGCCCATGATTTTGAGACCAGCCTAGATAACATATTGAAGACCATATCTCTAAACATAAATAAATGAAAAAAAACTAACTCAAAAGTGTGCTGTTTAAAAATTTCTTATTACCCAGAAGAGGGCTCTCTGCACATCTTCTGCAGTATCACTTAGAGAAGTGTTGAGTAGAATAATTCTTTGCCAAATAACAGCTGTTGAGCAATTCACGAGAACACAGGGGAAAAAAGAAGGTAGCTGCCAGGAATAGGAAGATAATAATGAGGGGGCAAACCTGATGTGGGAGAATTGTCTGTATTCTGTCAATCATGTTTTAAATAAATGCTGATTGGCCAGGCAGGAAGTATAGGTGGGTCAACCAGACAGGAAGTAGAGGCAGGGCTTGAGAACAGGAGTATTTTGGGAAGAAGGAAGCTCTTCCAGCAGTCCAGCCCAGATCACCGAAGAAGCAACATGTGACATGCCCCACTGAAAGAGGTACTGAGCCACATGGCTAACATGGATAAGAATAATGGGTTAATATAAGCTACAAGAGATAATAAGAAGATTGAGCTAATGGGCCAATCAGTTTTATAACTTATGGAGATCTCTGTGTGATTTTCTCTGGGACTTGCTGGTTGTGGGGTATCGGGTGGGACAGAAACCTCAACAAGCTGGCCCTCCATGTTACACAAACCCTTACCTTTTCTCTGAAACCAGGGTATCATAATGTAGCCCAGGCAGACCTTTAAATGATGATGCTGTCTCTGCATCCTAAATTCTGGGGTAGCGGATGTGTACCACCATACTGGGATCCTTGTCTTCACCTTGAACTGTGGAGAGATTCTTTTTTTTTCTTTTTTTTTTTTTAAAGATCTTGTTCTCCATCTTTCCTCATTCCTGGTGTCTATGTGTATACCAGCTCCAATGACCACAGGCATTCAGGGCCTCATCGCTCACATGCCTCTCTCCTGAAGATGGTCCTTCTGAAGTCATCGCTCCAATGGAAACAGACTATATAAGTACAGCAGGCTTGTGTAGACGGTGAGGGTTTTCAGGAGAAGAACCTTGGACTGTTGCCACTGCCAACAGAGATAGCTCAGGGCATTCAGGCAGCTCAGTGTTTGCTTCAGGAGGCCCTGAATATCTGGAACCAGACACCAAGAATAAAAGCCAGTGAAGGAACTGTTCACTCACAGCAAAAGACATGGTGGGGAGAACGGCAATTAAAATCTGGGGTTCCTAAGAAGGCATGCCATTGGAAAGTCAGCTCAGGACCTGGTTTGAGGGGAGGAAACTGAATCTTCCAGATATGCTGCTCTGTGTTACTCCTGAGCCAGAAGCCCCTGCTTGGCATGTGACATGGCCTTCAGTTGTTCAAGCAACAGTTGAGCTTTGGACTTAGGTCCCATCATATTTTCCAGCACAGGTCACCCTGGCAAACACTGGTCATCGACATGTGTGTCTTGTACACCACTCCAGCCCAGTGCTCTCTGCTCTACCCCTTACTCAGGAGCTCCAAGGCCGGTTCAAGCAGGCTTTGGGCAGCTTTGATGCAGTGCAGCCTAAAGAGCTTCATTTGGGTCAGCAGTGTTGAGCTTCATGCATTTCATCCAAGGGACAGGATCTCTGTGTGTATAGGGAACAGACACCCCAGTGTTGTCTTTTTAAATGGGTGATGAGGCAAATGCTCCCCACTTTTCTCCATGGTGCAAGACGGTTTTGAGATGCATCTCCCAGGCTTCCTCAGAGACTCAGGACCCTGCAGTTTCTTAGGTGTTGCCCAACACAGTAAGCATCCTAGGAATGGGCCTCCCTCCTTCCCTGTTCTGCACTCCTGTTCCTCAGAGTCTTATTCCCAGGTAGAGTACAGAACTGTACAGAAGCTCCTAGCTCAGGCTGTTTCCAGGGAGACCGAGGCTAAGTGCACCAGGCTGGTGCAAATCACGGTCAATATTGGGTAGATGCCTATTATATAGCATAGTACAAGTTAAATCTTAACCCTGAACACTGATAGTTAGCCTACAGAAGAGTTGCATGCTGGTGTTTCTAGGTAGATTAGTCAGGGTTCTCTGAAGGAACAGAAATGACAGAATGAAGCAAGATATTAAAAAGGGAATTATTAGAGTGGCTTGTGGAGGTGGTCTGGGTAGTTCAACAGTGGCTATACCTGATGGAAAGGCTACTGATCTGGGAGTTGTTCATTCCACATGAGTGGATGCCTCAGCAATCCCATCCAGTACTGGAGGACCAAGGAGGTCCTAGAGAACTGTCAGTTTTCAGCCCATGCTGGACTTTAGAAGTGGATTCTAACATCAGTGAAGGAATGGTAACAGGATTGATGAACTAGCCAGTGAAAGAGAGGGCAAGTAGGCAGTAAAAACTTTTCTTCTTCCATGTTCTATTTTTCTTAGCTGTCACCAGGAGGTGCAGCCCAGGTTTAAGGTGAAGTTTCTGACATTAAATGACCGTGATTTAGGGGAGGTCTTCCACATCAAATAATCCAACTAAGAGAATGCCCTCACATGTGCGTCTAGCTGCTTGGATTTTAGTTAATTCCAAATGTAGTCAAGTGGACAACCAAGATTAGCCATCCCACAAATCCTAACCAATTTTAGAAATAAAGATTATAGGCAGTTGTTATTATTTAAAAATATCACTGTTTATTAAGACCATCTCATTGCCCAAGGAACTTCAGTAGTTTCCACCAAATATTGTTTCTTTTTTTAAAGAAGGTGAAGTGTGTGCAATATCAGAAGGGACAATCACACTGAACACAAAATACCCGCCGATGTCACACGGCTACAGCCAGCAACTCTGAGAGACTGTCAACACAACTTACATTTCTTTCTTGACTTTCCCCATGATTACACATCGTAAAAGGAACAAGTGTAGTGCTATTGTTTGGGCGCTCAGAGCAGTGACAGTGACTAAGGCTGGGAGGTGCAACTGCACTTCCGTGGCGGCAACTGCACACCAGCCAGGGTAATTCAGAGCTGAGAAACACTGTTCCCAAGTCTCTGCTGAAGAGTGACACAACAACAGATGACAAAACAATCCCCATGACAGCGCTGAGAAAAGAAAGGGACACTCTGTCACCCATACATGCCCTTCAAGGCACAGGTAAGTGTCTGGTTGCCAGGGATTCTGATTTACACAGCACTGGGCGCCAAGCCGTGACCTCAACAGTGGATTTCTTATGGCCCGGACAAGCCCAGGACTCTGACCAGACATACACAGCACAGCTGGCTGTGGGACTGAGCAGTCACTGCCCACACACTGCTGACGTTATGTACCTGCTCCCACCTTCATTTCCTCTAGGGTGCCCTAGGTCTTGTGTTCTCCTGCTGTGAGTTAAAGCAATCACAGTAAGGAAAGACGAGAAATCAAACTCCCCATGGAATCATTTATTTTCTGAAGAAGTTTTGTTTCCTTCTGGTTTTTCGTATGGAACTCAGGGCCCTGTGCATCCTAGCCAAGCACACTGCCACCGAGCAACACCTATTCCCTTTTCTGCGAGTTTGTCTGTTAGGGAGAGGAGGGAAAAACGGACCTGCATTTCCATCTGTGCAACCTTACCCATCTTACAAAGTTTCGCATAGTCTTCCAAGTCCCACTGATTCAAGAGACTCATTGACTTCTTAGGAAGGGCCAAGTCCACCACTGGAATGGGATGGGCAAGTTGTCTGCAGTTAGCCTTGGTGTCCCTGGAGGAAGGTGGCTCTCTGGACAGATGCACCCATCCATGAGCACATTAGACATAACGTCAACAGAACCGAAAAGTCCTTGGTAATTGACAGCATTTCTGACAACACGCTGATTTTCTACTTTCTGGAGGGGTGTTAGAAGGCTGTGCTTTTTAGGATTCTGGAGTGTCTTTTACAACATTTTTGATGACTTGTTTCTGGCGTGGGGAATGCCTACGCTTTATTCTATTAAAACAAGGAAAACAAATGTTACTTACAAATCTTACAAAAATACCTATCAGTCACAAAAGAAACAAGCCAGATCTGGAGAAAAACCAAAGACATGGCAGATTCTAAGTTTCCCGTAGTTTTTACACTAAACTAGAGTGGCTGCTTCTATGGTCATGCACATGGACACTTGTTCACACAGGATCAGGCCCTTGCCCTTATAGCACCATGGTTAAAGTAGTCCAGTTATTTGTGAGACAGTGTGCAAGGACCACTATTTCAAGGGTTGGGGCCTAAGGACATGGCCAGAACCTGACCAAATGCATCTAAACTGTGAGAAGGAAGGTATCTTACCTTTTGACCTCTTGCATTTGGTGAATGGTGTCTGGGAGAGAGACATCAGAGCTCTCTGGGAAAAACAAGGTGATGATAGCTGTCATGATGGTCAGACTTCCCATAAGGATGTAAGGAAGGTGGCGATTATAAGCACCTGTGGTCAAGCAGAGGACCCAGGTTACAGTGACACTGGTTTCATTCTGACCTTATATTTCCTCGGGGCTTTATATAGGACTCACATTACTGTGGGTTTCAATGTTTCCCAAAGCCTAGACTGCTAGAGTGAAGGCTGGCATCTAGAGAGTCTCAGAACCCAGTCCTGGCACAGATATGCCCAGAGGTCCGGCAGTGTCCAATGGACAATGGACAAGGGAGAGGTACAGGGAAGCAGAGTCACCACGCTGCAGGGTTCCCAAGGAACACAAGGTACTTGTCTAGGACAGGAGCAACTTCCCACCTGTGCAGATGTGTCCCCGTTAGATTTTCCTGCAGGTTAGACAAGGTGCTACAGCCCTTTAGAGCCATGTACCAAGCCTTCGGAGTACCTGCTACTCTCAGGACACTGGCAGGTCCTCCCCAGAGCTAGGGATGTGCAGAGGAGCAGCAGCGTCCAGGAAGGAGTCCTGCTATATAATGTCAGAAGGCAGATCTTCACAGGGCATAAACACCCTGTCATGTGTGCCAATGAAGGCCTGTGTGCCACCTACTGGGAGGCTGAGGCAAGAGGAGCTAAATAAAGTTCATGGGCTGTTTGGGCCACAGAGCAAGTTCAAGTTCAGCTCACACAACTTAGTGAGCCACGATCTTGAAAAGTAAAATGGGGGCCAGGGAGATGGCTCAGCTTGTAAAAGTACTTTCTGCTAAGCTTGGTGGCCTGAGTTTGATCTCCAGGATCCACATGCTTCAAAATAAAGAACTAATTTTAAGACTCCCCTAAATTGTCCTCTGATCTCAACATACACACTAAAGAAATGAAGTGTTCTAAGCCATGGCATCTGTCAGTCCATCACTCAGACCTCTTGGATGAACAGGTTTCTCTTCATGTTCCTAACTCCAAGAAGAAATTCCTCTACTGAAGTAAACTGGCTCCCTAAAGAATTTCTTAGGATGAAGAAATCTATTGGTGATGGAGGGTCTGGGGAGATCGAAATAGAAACACCAACACTCTCTCAATCCCATCTAGCTGGTCTATGAGATATTTTCCATTTGAAATGGGTGTCTTCTCTCTACTACACTTGAAAAGCACCTTCTCCATCCAGGGTCCCAGTACAGATGTGTCCTGCTAATTATAGGTGCTTGTGTTCAGCTCACATATAAGGTACTTAGAGCATCTGTCCCATCCATCGCTCCAGTGTTCATGGTACTTACCAAGGTAAACAAAGTAGGGAGACAGGATGCTGCCAAGGCGAGATGCTGTGGAGCTGACCCCCACACCCATGTTTCTGACCACAGTGGGGTACAGCTCAGCTGTGTACACGTAGACCATGGAATAGGCAGAGGTGATTCCAAACTTGCCCACCATCACCAGGGTAGTAGACAAATAAATTAAGTCTGGAGAGAAAGGAAAGATAGCAAAGGCAAGAGGGACCAGTGTAAGGGTTGCCCTGGAGAAGTTCTCTTCCCTTTAAGTCTAAAATGAACTTACTTTCTCCCTGACTCAGGGTGGAGAGAGTTGGGTAATTTCTATACCTTCCTATTGGGAGAAAAACACTATGGTTTAAATTTCTTTCTAAGGGGATTCCTACAAAGAGACTGGGCACTGTAGCTATGTGAGGGTAAATGTGTTCCTCAACCTAGAGGCCCAGACAGTATGTGCCCCCTCATCCCAATCTGCCTGCCTTCCAGAAGTCTTCCTGTGTTAGGGATGAGCTGCTTCCGCAGAAGCTCACACTGAGGGCACTGTGGAATTAACCAGGACTTGGATATGAATGGGGAGTCCAGCTCTAGCTCAGTTCATGCTCACAGTCTACTCAACAAGTTCACAGATCTGGGCTTTGAGGTGACTCAGCGGGTAAGGGCATTTTCAGCCAAGCCTGAGTACTTGTGATTCTCAGGACCCACACAGTGCAAGGGGAGAACTGACTCTTCCCACTTCCTGCAAGCTCTCCTTTGACCTCTACATGTCTGTTGGGAAGCATGTCTCCCTCCTCCCAATAAATAAGTATAATAAAGTCATTGAAAAAAATCTATAAGTCATCTGAACTTAGGGATGATCTTCCAATCAACTTTACTGTGACCCACAGGCCACTCTGAGCTCAGGTGAGGGCACTGCAGTCACTCCCAGGTTCCTTCTGCCACACACCAGGTTGTCCCTGTACAGCCTCACAGTTACCACCAGAGGTCCCAAAATTCATAGGGGGCATGAATGATTCTGCCAAGTATGGACAAATAAGGCTTGTCATCTGTTCCCCAGGTTGTCAGAAAGGGTTCCTCCTGTCTATTAGTGCATTATCAAGTCAGTTTTACCAGCATAGTCCTGCCCATAGCCTCAGTTCTCTTTTGCCTCTCCCTCTTCTTCACTTATCAGTTCCTTTTGTACCCTGAAGTATACTGGGCTCATTCCCTCTCAGAGCTCTAATGTAGGCCAGGCTGACATCTGACTCCCAATATAACCAAAAAAGACCTTGAACTTCTCATTCTCTTGCATCCTCCTCCCAATTGCTTTGATTACAGGTATGACTAGTATTCCCTTTTCTATCAAGTTTTCTGAGATGCTCTTCCTGGCTTTCTTTCTTTCTTTTTCTTTTTTGTTGGAGATAGGTCTTCTCTGTGTAAAGTTCTGGATGTTCTGGAACTCTCTTTGTAGACCAGGCTGCCCTCAAACTCACTGAGATCTGCCTGCTCCTGCCTCCCAAGTACTGGAATTAAAGGTGTGCACCACTATCACCTGGGTAACCTCTTGATTTTTAAGTGAGCATTGGACACTGTGATACAGTGTACATTGTAACACAGATCTAATGGCCTTGACTGTATTCACTTCCTGGTTCAAGGAAAGTGGAACACAGAAGATTCAGTCCTGCAAACAAACACCATCCATACCTGAGGGCACCAGTTGCAATAAGAGAAGGACACTGCCACCAAGGAAAAGGGAACCAGCCATGGAATATCTCCGGGTCACATGTTTCAGCAACAGCCAGGCCAACACATAGGCTGGGACTTCAACAGCCGCCAAAAGGAAGCCGTTCAGGTAGATATCCCCATTCAAGTTAGGAGTGTCAAGAGAAAGTCCAAAATAGCCCACAGATATGGTCAGCCTACAACAGGGAACAAAAGAGACCTGGAGAAACAGCACCCATCACCCCAGAACCATACACCTTGAAAAACATTCATCTTCAGCAAGTTCTGAACTGTTCTTGATACAGGGTAGTCACCCTGTGCCTTACTTCCTAGCACAAAAGTTAACTTTCCCTGGGTAAGTTTGCCAATGCACCTTTACAACATTTCATAAAGAAAGTGTCTCAGCAAAATGATTTATTAATTGACATTGGCTTAATCATTAGGGGAGAAGTCCCAACCTGCATTTCATCATTAAAATCTTACAACAAAACATTTATAAAAATCCAATATCCCAACTCTTTTTTCAAACCTCTATCTCAAGAAATTTTTACATTATGATTCACAACAATAGCAAAATTACAGTAATAAAGAGGCAAGGGCAATAATCTTATGGTTAGGGGTCCCCACACTATGAGAAACTTTATTAAAGGGTTGCAGCATTAGGAAGGTTGAGAACCACTGCTCTATGAACACCCCAGAAAGGCCATATCCCACTTTCATGTTTCCAGAAAGCTCTTAGCAGCCCCTGGAACCTAAAGGATAAAGTGTCTTCACTGAGACCCTTCTTCAAACCCCTAACTGTCCCAGCCAGAGTGTGGGTCATCAATAGAGAACACTTTTAAGAGGAAACAGCCAGGCACGGGGATGTGCAGGGTGTGTGTGCAAATGACAGACACCGTGGCCCCACTGTAGGGAGCTCTCTCTGTCTCCATGAGCGTAGCAGAGCTGCTATCAGTCTCTTCCTGCCTATTTACCACACAGAATCTACTGAGGGAGGGGACAAGGGACAGGAACAGCTAAGCAGGGACCTGTGGGATTCCCTTGTGGGATCCCTAGATCCTTACAGCCTCTATGATCACTTTCTCCTTTCCTGGGCTTCCACTACAAAAGAACTGTTATGTCCCTGTGGCTGCCATCCATCACAAGGACAACCTTGCATCATGTGAGGACAGAGGTTTCCAGCTTCGGTCTGAGCATGCCTGTAGACAAAGAGTCCTGAGAGTGGGGAAGGCTCAGGCAGGTCTCACTTACGCACCACAGGATTATGGACATGATGGTGAGGATCCTGATATTCCGGGTTCGGATCAGATCATAAATGTGGTGTGAGTGAGGCTTCTTGGAACTTACGTCTTGTAACTGCAGGAAGAATACAGTTAATGACAGGAGGAGAAAATGTTTATAGACCTGCAACCCATCATTTTCACCATCTACTTCTCAAGATTTAGGGAGAATCCTATGGTTCTTCTTTGAAAAGACAGAAATATAGTGACCTTTGATGACCAAGACCCCGTGTAGGCCTAGTCAATGACAAAAGGAAATGAAGGACAATGGTATCCAGCAATTGAAAACCAAGGTTGTTGCAAGGAGGGCTGCTTGTTTATTCCAGCCACCTGACTAGCTTAGACCAGAAATAATTACACAGAAACTGTATGAATTAAATCACGGCTTGGCCCATTAGCTCTAGTTTCTTACTGGCTAACTCTTACATCTTAATTTAATCCATTTTTATTAATCATTTTATTTATTTATCACCACGAGGTTGTGGCCTACCAGTAAAGTCTCAGCATGGCTACCTCCAACCATGGATCCATGGCATTTCCTGCCTCCACCCTTCTTTTCCCCAGCATTCAGTTCTGTCTTCCCGGCCTACATAAGTTCTGCCCTATCAACAGGCCAAGCCAGTTTCTTTATTCATTAACCAAGAAAAGGAATACACAGACAAAAAGACCTCCTACATCACAAAGTGACAGCCACTTCACTGGATTACCCTGCCCATGCTCACCGCCACCTTTCAGGGAGGACTTTGAGGTTTTCCATGCAAGGATGACTCCCAGCTATCTTAGTTAGAGAAAAATAAGGCTGTGTATTTTACTGAACTGACATTTAAATAATGAATATTTTGAGTTCTTGTACTATGTAGTTACTGGTCTATTTCCAGAAAAAAAATCAAATTGAAAATAGAAAAACTGACCCATACTTCACCCAGAGTAACTTCCTATGAGATTCAGCAGAGCCATGGCCATCACTAAATCACATGTCTAAACACATGGATGCTCTTTCTTAGCCAACACACTTTGGGAACTTGTTTTTACCCACTCAGTAGTTCAGTGAAAAATCACCCTAGACTCAAAAAAATTCTGAAACAGCTCCATTTCCTCTGTGGTGCTAATGAGGCTAGAGCGTTCACCCAGACTAACTCCACTTAAATGCAACCAGAGTCACCTCACTTAAAATGACCTCAGTCACATTCCAGTCCTGACTTCTGTGCCTCAGAGACCTTCTAGAGTACGATGAGTGACTGTGGCTGCTGGGCCACCACTTAAAGACTCTTGGTGGCTATCAGCATCTTCGCTGCCTGTAACAACTGCTTCCTCTCTCACCAGCCCCCAGTCCTCATCAGCCCAGAGCATCTCAAACATTCCTGCGGCTTACACTACAGGAAGTTATTCATGGAATATGAGAACAGGGAAGAGATGGCCATCAGAAAAAACAGCTGTCAGAGACAGAACACTACTGAGTGCAAATCTACCAGTGTTCAGATTATCTTTTGATGACAACCCCTGATGTTGTGTGATATCTGTACACCGTGTGAAGTTGTAATGCTGTGATTGGTATAATAAACATCTGAATGTCCAGCCCAGAGGAAGCAGAGGGAAGTACAGAGAGATGCGGTATTGAGCCACAATGTAGATTAAAAAATATGGGCAAATTTAAGTTATAAGAACTAGTTAGGACAAACCTGTGCTAAGGTTGAGCTTTTGTAATTAATAATAAGTCTCTATGTTATTATTTGTGAGCTGGGGGTCCAAAAAAAATCTATCTACACCCTGAGGCATAAGAAACAATGACTTTCCAGAAAGCTAAAGTTGATGGAAGCCTCTTGCTAATGAAAGGCATTTTATATTATCAAAAGTAATCCAGACATGATAGCATATCTCTTCAGTTCCAGTTTTTTGGAGGCATAGGCAGTGAAATCTTTGTGAGTTTGAAACCAACCTGGTCTACACAGATTTCTAGACCAGTCAGGGTTACATAGTGAGAGCCTATATTAAAAAGAAAGAAAGAAAGAAAGAAAGAGAAATGGTTAAAATATATTGTTACTTTATGTTACTTGGATAGGAAGTAAAGTAAACATGGAAAAAAAAATCCATGGGAAAGAACAGGTATCTAGAACCATTACTTATCCTCTGAGGTCCAAGTGTATATATGTTCATGGGTGTACATGTGTATGGACCACAGGAATGTGTGTGTGTGTGTAGGCTAGAGGTTGACTTTGGGTGTCATCCTCAATCACTTTTCTACATTACACTAGAGACAGGATCTCTCCTCGACTGGTTAGCTGGCTGGACCAGCCAGCCCTGACTAAGTCCCTGGGATCCTTCTGCCCCTGCTTCCCCAGTGTTGGGATTACAGGTGCACTCTGCCATGCCTGGCTTTTTGGTTGGTTGCTGGGATCTGAACTGAGGTCCTCATACTTATGTGGTAAACACTTTACAGACTGAATCATCTCTCTATGCCTTTAACTTCTGCATTTTAACAGACCTTGCTCTACGGACGGCTAGGGTTTGGGTAGAGAAAGGACTGAGCTCCCGTGAGCTGTGCTGTATGGTGCTGACCTAAAATGACCAGTGTGAGTCTCCCCACCACCTTCCACACAAATTTACCTCATTTGGAACAAAGATAGGGGAAGGTGCAACAATTCCATTGATTTTGGCAGCTTTGCGGATGATCACCTCTGCCTCTTTAATTCGGCCTTGAGAGATGAGCCATCGGGGGGACTCAGGAATACACCTGAAAGTACAGTGCATTCTAGTGAGCCCTCCTGTTCGTTTGCTTTCCCAGAGGCTAGGCATGCTTAACTACAGATAGGAAATGAGGTTTCAGTGCAGAGTGAGTGAGTGGAGTATCAGGTGTTTTCATAAGCCAGAAACAGAGATAGCCCAGTACTCCCTAAGCTATGAGTTCTGCTGAACACTGACTATAGTGAGGAAAACTCAAGCATCCTGCACATCCCAAGGGGTTCCCTACTCTGGCTGGCACCTGCCTGTCTGCAGCAGTGCTGCCCCCTTGTGGGCTTTAAGGAGACAAGCACAGGATGGGCTCCTGGTGCCTGGTTCTGCTGTCAAGTTCCATGGCTGATTTCTGAGGCCTGGGCTCTCTGTTGGAAGCGCAGCTGGAGCCTGCACTCCTCTGCAGAGTCATCAAGGGAGCTCCTTCTGAAGCCTCCCTTTCTTTACCTCCAGACACCCATCTGGGGCCTCAGCATCAGGCATCTACAGCCCAGGTCTTGCTGTCTTGCCCTGAGATCTGAGAATTCCTCAGCGGTTAGGTTGGCCCCTATCTGCATGCAGCCAATTCTTGGTACAGCCTAGAACAGGGCACAGGACAAGCAGGCTTTTCTGAGTATGGAAAGACTTCCTGACCTGATTTATAAATAATATTCACTACCTTTTTCTCGGATCTAGAATTGGGGTTTGGGAACTACTGCTGCCCTCTACTGGGCATGAGACAGAAGCCTCCCCAAAGGTAGGCAGCCCAAGGGGCGGGGCCACACTTACCACCAGAGAAGACCACACAACACTCCTGGCAAAGTGATTGCCAGCAGCAGCATCCGCCAGTCTCTGATGAAGTATGCAAACAGAGGCAGCAACATGAAGCCAAATGCAAAAAATATGCACACTCCTAAAGTGGCGAATATAATTCGAATTGACTTGGAGAGAATTTCTGTTCCTGTTCAAAACAAGGGAGGAGTCAAGTTAATCATTAATTAGGGCTATTTTCTTATGATTTTTCTGTGGTATCATTTTCAGTGCAGAGACAAGGAGGGAGCCAGAGTCAGCTGTGTTCTGAGGCCCTGGGAAGGGTTGCATCTGAACTAAGTCTGCTTTGATTTTGCTCCTGGGTGTTTCTCTGAGGTCCCTGGGCAACAGTGCTCTCATGAAAACATCATCATCTTCATCCCCAGCCACACATGCTAACCATTATCCTTCGAGGAAAATAGGATGTTCTAGGAAATGTGAAAAGTAATAATCCTTTCCACAATACAACCCAAGGAACCCAGTGATCTGATTGGTTCAGCAAGGTTCTTTCAAACAGGGAGACCAGAAGCTTTCCAGTGGGAACAAGGTGGCTTGTCTGAGTCAGAGCCTTGAAGGGTGGACTCTGACAGAACCTCAACTGGACCTCTCAGCTCACTGTCCTTGGCAGACACTGACAGCAACCAATGCTCTTTGGCATCTCCCTTTCCTGGGGAGCTGCCCATCATGGCCCATCCCCCTGCTGGTGTGCCTCCTTCTTTCCTTGGCTACCTAGGCCCTTGCCTTGCAAGTCTTTAAGAATGGATGCCCCGTGGTGAATCCTAGTTAATGGCTTAAGTACTAATAAGGCCAAGGGGCCACAAGTCAGAGGCCAGAAGAGAACTGGACATCAGAAGTCAGAAACCATTGTCAGGCTCAATTTCCCAGCTGGTAAGCTAGGTTTATTTACTGGGGAATTCTAGCCAGTTTTCCCTGAGGGACATCACAACTTGTCTCCAGAAAAGTGAAACACAGTATCTAGAACTGAACTCCAACTGATGTCCATACCCAGGACAAATGCTGCCACATAGTTGGATATATGACCCATTCCAACAAGGGTATACAGCGCAGTAAACATCTCGAAGTTCACAGAGAAGACTTGCAGGAAGCTGAACCCCGTGTGCATGGCCATGGTCCAAAACAGCACATTCTTCCGACCAAACCTAGGGAGGAGAGGAGGATCACAGAGAAACAGCTGAGGGAGGCAGCAGCACCTGGTTCCACTGAGAGGAGCTTTCTCCTGTTAAAAGGACTGGCAACATGGTAGTCCTATTCTCAGTCTCCATGTTGTCACTGAATTCCATGCTTTCCAGGATGAATTTGTAGCCTGGATATTCAGGCTGCTCCAAAGGCCGTGCGTCACTGATGCTAGTGACTACAGGGGCTAGAAAGGCATTTGTTATGTTTAAATCCATATATTCACAATAATTTTAAAGACAAAATACATGTAAAAACCTCAAATATATAGTTGCATTACAATTTGACTTTCATAACATATTGAGTATATTGTCTCCCAAGTTAATTTTTTTGGGGGGGAGTTGAGACAGGATTTCTCTGTAGCTTTGGAACCTGTCCTGGAACTAGCTCTTGTAGACCAGGTTGGCCTCGAACTCAGAGATCTGCCTGTCTCTGCCTCCTGAGTGCTGGGATTAAAGGTGTGCGCCACCACCGCCCAGCTCAAGTTCAAAAAATTTAACTGCATTATTTACATTTAAAAGAAGGGTTTGAGAAATAAATGCAAGACAGAAATTTCATATACTTTACACAATTAAATAAACATTCACACATATTTTGATAAACATAAAATAGTCACTTGTATATAACATTCAGGAGCAAAGTATTTATAAATACAAAGAAATGGCTCAAAGCCTGCAATGTGGTAACAGACATGCCTGGCAATTGTGTGCACTCAGATTTAATAACTGTAGGTGGCTGAAGCAACCATGTAACCTGAGTCTTTCTTCTGTGATACCAGGGACAGAAACCTTGTTCTAGGTCAATGTTTTACTATTGAGGTATACCCTAGTTCACAATTCTAACCTTTTCATTTTAAACTTTTCTTTCATTTTTATTTATTGGGATGCACCCAAGTGGAGATCAGAGGGCAACTTATGAAGTTGATATCTCCATCCATCATATGAGTACTGGAGGTTGAACTCAGGTCATTATGTTTGCCAGTAAGCACATTTATGTTGAGAATGTAAAAGGTCACCAGGCACGCAATCTGATTTTTTTCTGCTTGAGTTAAAAAATTTTAATTTTATGTTTATTGGTATTTGGTCTGAATATATGTCTGAGCATAATATTTATGCTTGGTACCCTCAGAGGCCAGAAGACAGCATTAGATCCCCTAGAACCAGAGTTATAGATGGTTGTGTGGTGCGGGAGAATTATCTATATTCTGTCAATCATGTATTTTAATAAAATGCTGATTGGCCAGGCAGGAAGTATAGGTGGGTCAACCAGACAGGAAGTATAGGTGGGGCTATACTTCCCCCAGGAAGAACAGGAATATTCTGGGAGGCAGGAAGCTCCCTCTGCATTCCTGCCCAGACCACCAAAGAAGCAACATGTGAGCTGACAGCTGAAAAAGGTACCAAACCATATGTCTAATGTAGATAAGGATAATGGGGTAATATATGTTATAAGAGCTAATAAGTAGCCAGAGCTAATGGGCCAATCAGTTTATAATCTTATGGAGTCCTGAGTGTGATTTCTTTGGGACTTGCCGGCTATGGGGTACCGGGCGGGAACAGATACCCCAAGAAACCGGCCCTTCATGCTACAGTTGTGAGCCTTTATATAGGTGCTGGAAATTAAACCTAAGCCCTGCAAAAGCAGCCAGTGCTCTAAATGTTTGAACTGTCTCTCCAGCCCCCAATCTTTGGGAAAACAAACAAACAACCCTGAAAAACAACAACAAAACCCTCCATGGGTCTCCCAAGGGGCTGAGATCTGGAGAAATTTTTATCTTTCTCAAGTGCAGATGTACAAAAAAATCCATCTCTTCATTTATTGTGGAAGTTTCCACAGATCAGCACACAACAGTATCTATTGGGAACGATACGATACAAATACAAAATATGTAGTGTGATGAATTACAGAAAATGCTATTTGTAATTCAAAATAAGGGGAGGACATGGGCATAGTTCAGTGGCAGAGGGCATGCCTAGCAAGCACCAGGACCTGGATTCAACTTTCAGCACAAATGAAAACAAAAACAACTACAAAAACAACCCAACATACAAAACCGTTAATTACAGGGACAGATTACAGGCAACTGTATGAAGGCGGCCAGAGAAGCAGGAGACTTGCATCATTATCGACAGTGCAGATTGCTGTCTTTCTTAGATTAGTATGCTTCTGTTTTCTTTTGGTCATGGCTCTTTTTGGAGAATACATTCACCCACACTGTCTTCATGGAGGACCTTCTCCTTAGTCCATGTAGACTCTCACACTATGGGAAACACCCTTGGATACATCTGAAACAATGCTTTCTCAGGTTTCTAGGTGTCCATCTGCTTACTGTGTTGCAGTTTTCCTGAGTACTGTCAAAAAATGCATCAATCCCTTCCCTGGACATAAGCTGTCTGCTCTCTTTACATATCTTCTTTACAACAAGAATCTCAGTTTGGAGGTTTTCTTTGGTGTGTGTGGCGTGTGTGTATACGTGTTCTCCTGTGTACATGTATTTATGCATGTAGAAACTAGAGTTCAATCTCAGTGTCATTATTCAGAAGCTGCCCACATCATTTTTTTTTCTTGATTTTGAATTTTTATTGAATAAAATGATCAAACAAACCAGGTGTGGTGGTGCACACCTTTAATCCTGGAACTTTGGAAGCAGAGGCAGGTGGATCTCTGTGAGTGTACGTAGCAAGTTTTAGTCTGGCCTTTATAGTGAGATACTGAAGGAAGATGAGAGAAAAGAAGAAAGAAAGAAAGGCAGGAAGGAAGGCAGGAAGGAAGGAAGGCAGGAAGGAAGAAAGGAAGGAAGACAGGAAGGAAAAAAGGAAGGAAGACAGGAAGGGAGGCAGGAAGGAAGAAAGGAAGGAAGGAAGGAAGGAAGAAAGGAAGGAAGGCAGGAAGGAAGAAAGGAAGGAAGACAGGAAGGAAGGCAGGAAGGAAGACAGGAAGGAAGGAAGAAAGGAAGGAAGACAGGAAGGAAGGCAGGAAGGAAGAAAGGAAGAAAAGAAGGACCACATCATTTTTTAAAACCTATTTCTTTATTGATTCTCTGGGAATTTCACATCACGCACCCCAACCCACCCATCTCCCAGTCCCTCCACATCCCTCCCTCACCCCTGCAGCATACCCTCCAAATTACTTAAAACAAAAACAAACAAAACTCACCTCACTCCTCCATCTTTCTAATATCTCTTCATTCATTCTACTGGTATCAGGAATTGTGGTGCTTCATGCAGTATGTCCAATCAGCCCCACCCGCAAAATGTTCATTGCAATGAGCCACTGGTTTGGTTCAAGGCCTCTGGTACAGCGTCATCACTGCACTTTTGCTGAAACTCCTCTCAGACAGCCTGCTGTTGCCCTGCAGTTATCGCTGCAGCACCAGTCCCGTCCTGCACTCCAGCATGTCAGAGATGGGGTAGACGTTAGTGTGGACCAACCCAAGGCTCAGGATGTGGGTCTGGGTGGTAGCTGAGCTGACCGATCAGGCGAGGGACAGAGCCAGCTCTCTTAGACCCCTACCATTGGGGCCATCTCTCCCTAGTGTGGGTGGACGGGAGCTCTTCCATAGGGGTGCAAGGCTAACTCTCCTGCTACAGAGTTCAGCAAGGGACAGAGCCAGCCATCCCAGGGCCAGTGAGGGACAGGCTTGGCTCAGTATGGCCCTTGGATTTCAACATACATGGTTCCTATGATCCTCTATGGTAACATGGGCCATGGACATCATCACAGATCCCTGCTGCAGCAGGAACATAGCCCCCAATTGCAGCTTAGGCCCTGATGTCACCATGGCCCTGATAGCAGCATGGCCACAGTAACAATAAGGCCCTTGGACACCAATATGGACTCAGGTGGCTGTCCAGATACCGGAATCTACACAGACCCCAGTGGTATCAGGAGTCACAGAACATCAACACAGACCCTGCTGTAGCAGGGCCACGGACTCAGACATGGTCACTGGCAGCAGCGGAGGTTCACCATGGCTCTATGTGGCAGCACAGGCTACTCAGATTGGCACGCCTCCTGAGCACTATGGCCCTTGGACACCAACATGGCCCAGACCCTTAGCATCTGCATGTCCTTTCATCATATCAGAAGCCACAAACATCAACACAGAGCCTGGATGCAGTAGGGCCATGGGCCCAGACATGACCCTCAGCTACAGCCTGGGCCTAGACATTACCCTGGTCCCCAGTGTCAGGCAAGTCACCAACATCAGTCGATTCATCACCACCTGCACTTCTTAAGAACTACCTCTTACCATAGCACAAGAATAATTCTGCTTCTCTTTCCCATTTCTCCACCATAGACTTGCTCATCATAATGGCAACTACCCACCTGGTGCTCAAGGCACTTGGTGAGTCTGTGGATGCCTTCAGGTACACCAGATTATGAGGACCCAGGCAGCCCCATGGGTGACTTTTGCTTGTCCAAGCCACATGGCATCAGGTGACCCTTGGATCTGTCCGCCTCATTTTAAGACAGGGTTTCTCACTGGCATCTAGAACTCACCCATTAGCTTAGGGTGGCTGGAAAATAGGCTCCAGGGAGCCTCCTGCTTTTCCATCCCTGGGATTATAAAGCAAAGTCACCCAGCTGTTTACATGGAAGTGGTTCTTCTATAACCTTATTCAATGAACGCTTTTTTGCGATTTTTGTTTTGAATAATGTGTACATATATGTTTGTGGGGTAGGGGTACATACATGTGTCAGTACAGGTGCTTATAGAGACCTGAAAGTGAGATTTCCCACAGCTGGAGCTGGAGCTGGAGCCAGCTGGGAGCCGCCTAATGTGGGAACTGTGAATGGAACTCTGGGCCTCTGCAAAAGCAGTGAGCACTCACTGCTGAGTGAGTCTCCAGGCCTGGAAGTGGTTACTCACGGGTGCTAACTTGGGTGGGGCAGACACTGGATGGGCTTCTGAGGCACAAAGTTCTACCGCTTGACTTGCTGGTAGTTGTCAGACAACCTCCATTGTGTTTGAATTGTGACAATGACAGAATCTAAAGTAATTTGGCTTCCAGAACTAAAGTAAACTTGTTTTTCTAGGTTCTCACCCTCCCCATCCTTAAAGACTCCTCCAGTTATGACCCTTCAATGGAGATGTTTATTCATCACCTGCATTCTTGAACTTATAACTCCCTGATTACTCCCAGCAACAGCCAACCATGGACTAAAAGGGAAACTTTTCAATCTCCCTCCCAGACCCCCTGCTATGAAAAGTGTAGAAGAGACCACCACTATGCATGCGGGCCTGAACTCTTCCTGTCATGCTGCTGTCCGCCTATCTATTAATAACTACTTTAATAAATCTCCCACTCCAAAAGAACAATCCACCTCAATTCCTTCCCACCTTTGAACTACAAGTGCAAAACCTTTTGGTTTACTTCCTGGAATAATTCATCAAACCACACAATTATTCTATGATACTTTCTGTATCTGTATTTACTTTAAAGAAACAAATGTGCTAAAGTGGGTTCCAAAACAGGAAGGAACAAGTCAATCTGGGGAAAGCAGAAGATTCTGTTTGAGTCTGGTCTGAGCTGGCTCATACCATGTGCACTCAATGAATGCTTACTTTCTTATATTAGGACTGGGAATATTTCTGCTTTAAAAGAATGCCACCTCTGCCCTCAAGAGGCTACTGTCTGATTGGTGAGACAATATCAATCACACTTTAATCAACCATGCTACCAGGCACACCATTACACACTGAGACAAGGGCATAAAAGGAATGACTCCCCAGGTTCCCGGAGACACAAAAGACTCTAAGGGCAGGGACTGGGCATTCTGAGATGATCTCCCTGACAATGGGGCACTGGCGAGGTCCAAAGAAAAAGAAACTGCTGGTAGAGGGGGAGCATTCAGCCTAGAATGCGAGACCATCATTAATCCTATGACACACTTTCCATTTCCTAACTTTCTTCGGTGCTGTGAAGGAAGTCCAGGAATTGAGGTAGTGGAAACTGCCACCATGAGCCATTTGTGTGGCCAGGAAAAAGCACTAAGAGGAGAGAGGAACCAGATTATGAGCATACACACTATGGCTGGGGAGTGTGTGTGTGTGTGTGTGTGTGTGTGTGTGTGTGATGAACACAGGACTTGAGTGGCAAGCATTAACTGCCCAACAGAAGCTTTTGGAGGAAGAAGGGAGCTCAAAATACAAAAGGCATTCTGGCTATTAGACAGTGAAGAAGGAAACTCCCATTTGTGCATTGTTCTGTAAGGAGGGCATGCCACAAGTACAAGGCAGACAGTGCAAACTCTACCCCTTTCCTTCCGAAGGCTGCTCAGGATGAGAGAGACCTAGGGAACCCTCTCATGCCACTACTCTTTGGCAGCTGGAGGTTGTGAAGAAAAGAAACTTGCTTTTGGTTTTTTTTTTTTGGGGGGGGGTTTGAGACAGGATTTCTCTTTGGCTTTGAAGCTTGTCCTGGAACTAGCTCTTGTACTCTTGTAGTAGACCAGGCTGGCCTCGAACTCACAGAGATCCGCCTGCCTCTGCCTCCCAGGTGTTGGGCTTTTTTTTTTTTTTTAAAAAAAAACCAAGTATTATCATATAGCTCAGGTAACCCTCAAAGTCTATCTTCCTGCTTAGGCTCTAGGGCCTGGATTATAGGCATGCATAACCATACTTAGACCAGAAAACCTCATTTTGAACTTTATTTTTAATTTGTTATATTTCTGGACGGGGTGGTGGCAGGGTACATGCGGTAGTCCGAGAACAATTGGTTGGAGTTGGTTCTCTCCTTCTACCACATGGGTCCCTATGACAGAAATCAGGTGGCTGAGCTTGGCAAGTACCATTACCCAGAGCCATCTCTCCCACCCACAGACCTCACTTTTAAAGGCTGTCAACAAAATGGCAAATATACATATTGACAAAACCAGGAACTATTAATCTACTTTTTCCTAGTGCTGAACCTCTCATAATACAGAAAGATAGCCTGATAATGTCACATAAAAGGCATGACAATGGGCCAGGCAGGGATGGTACATGCCTTCAATTTCAGGCAGTCAGATTTCTGTGTTCGAGGCTAGCCATCTATGGAGTGAATTTCAAGACAGCTAGGGCTACACAGAGAAACTCTATCTCAGGGAGGGGGGAAGGCATGACAATATAAAATTATTTTAATTTCATTTTAATTTCGACTTATTAATACGCCAGGAAAAAAGCTCAACATTTCTCCCATATTAAAAAGTTACTGCTGCTCCTCTGAACACCAACTGAGGCCATAATCTGGTTTGATTGTCAGCCTGGTACTCAGAAGTAGTGAGGTACAGAGCCGTCCTCACAAGCCCCAGCACGTCTCTGGCTGTGCAACAGGCTATGGCAGTGCTGGGTGCTGCAGGCAAGGACGCAGGCAGAACCCAGCACTCAGTGCTTTCATTTACAGGCTGAGCATTTCCAGGGTGAGCAAGCTTGCTTAAGAGAGATTTCAGGTTTAAAAGCCAACACACACACACACACACACACACACACACACACTCAGAGAGGGGTGGGTGTCATGTATCCCAGGCTGGCCTGTAAGTCACTATGTAACTGAACATGACCTCAAACTCGTAATCCTACTGCCTCTGTCTTCTAAGTGCTGGGGTTACAGGGGTGCACTACCACACCTGGTTTATTCAGTGTGTAGATCAAACCTAGGGTTTCATGCATGCTAGCCAAACACTTCACCAACTGGGCTACATTCCTAGCTCCCTGCCTCAAAAATTTCAGAGAAGGTCTCCAACACATTCCATCTCCCTTCTGTAGGGAAGGTGATGCCTAGCATGCTCATGAATTTTGTTTCCATTGTTTCTTTGGGAGCAAACCCTTTAGTGTGGGACTTCCCCTTTCCTCAGGTGATCATAGTGTTCCATGCACATACACAGGTTTTTAAGATGGTTCATAAAGATCTATTTAACCAAGCAAACAACTGGAAGCTTGGGCACTTCCTCCTTGCTTTTGACATCAAATCAATTCCTTTGAGATTCAGTGGTCATTCTACCCTTAAATTCCTCGCTTCTACTTGAAGAACCTCTCAGCCTGCTCCTGCGCCTCCTCTGCAATTACACCTACAGGAACCTCTCACGGAGTGGCTATACATCTAACAACACATTGAATCTCTCCAATTAGGGGTCTTGTAATCACCCCAAATTCAATTCCTTCCTATTATATCCAATGCCTTCCCTGCAAATGTGGTTCTTTGTCTTAGCTATGAAGGCCAGAGCCTTTTCTGTCCGCACTCTCCACATGTGACAAGTCAGCAAGTCTTCCTGATTTCATCTCACCTCTCCAGCCTTGGTCCTATGCTCAGCCCCTATCATCATCTGCAAGAACCACTGAAAATATTTTAATTGATCCCTTTAAGTTCTCTCTTGTAAACTGGGTGTGGCAGTGCACGCCTTTAATCCCAGGACACAGGAGGCAGAGGCAGACAGATCTCTGTGAGCTCAAGGCTAGCCTGATCTACAAAGGGAGTTCCAGATAACCAGTGTTGTCCCACAGAGAAACCTTGTATTGAAAAAACAAAACACCAAAAACTAAAACGAAAGAGAAAGAAAGAGTGTGTGTGCATAAGAAAAAAGGTTTTTCTTATTTTCCTTCCATCAATACTAGACTGTCAAATTCTTTTTTAAAATGCATGTCTGATAGTCACAGTCAAGTTTTAAAAAAAGTAACAAAAAACTCTCAAGGCTTCTCACTGAACCCAAATGCCTCGTTGTGATCTAAGCTAAGCCCAGTTTGCCCATCTGCTCAGGCCTCTGCCTGCCTAATGGCCCTTTGTCTCCACGATACTCTCCAGACCTGAGCCACAGTGGACTTCTATTCCCCAGCCTTGGTCGAGACTTTAATGCATGGCTGTTCTCCTGACTGAAATCTCTTCATCTCTCCACCACTTGTGACACAAATTTCTACTCATCTTTCCACTCTCAGCTCATGCTTTGCTTCTCAGTAAAGCCTTCTTTGGCCCCGTCAGACACTCTCACAGTATCCTGGCCTCTGGTATTATTATTTCCCATTGCCAAGGAAAACACTCACTTCCTCAGTAAGTTGAATCCATCTATCTGCCTTGCCAATAGGCAAGTTCCAGGTGAGCAGAAGTCTTTAACAGTAGTCTAGAAAACCAAAGGATCAAGAATTTCTGGGCCTCAGTATAACCAGCTACTTGCCCCTATGTAACCTAACCACCATGTTTAACTTTCCCCTCTTATAGAACCGGAATAATAGTTCCTGCTTCAGAGGGTTGTAAGGTATGGTTACCTCTTTGGCATTTAGGGTTTGCTGTATGTAGAGCAGTGTTTGACACTCATTACATACTACATATTTGTTAAACCAATGAAAGCCATCAGTTGATGCTTGTTACTAGATTAAGAGAAACATCATTTTCCAGCAGGGAAATCCAGAGTCGGCAATCTATGGTCACAGCTTACTGACTTCTTTAGTTTTTAATTTTTCCTGTTTTTGTGAAATAGTGTTCCTCAGTGTAACAGCTGTCCTAGAAAACACTGCTGGTCTCAAACTCAGAGAACCACCTGTCTCTGCCTCCTCAAGTACTCAAGAAATGTGCACCACAACTGGCAGCATCCTGACCTCTTTAATGCACCTTGGTAGCTTTGAGTATTTTGTTTTTAATCACTTGGTGACTCCTGAAAATAAATCTAATGAAATATATACTTACGTAAATTTTCATTAGCTGAGTGTGGTGGTACATTCTTTTATTTCTAGCATCAGGAAGGTGGTGCAGGAGGACAGCCCCAAGTTTAATATCATCCTGGCCTACATAACAAGTACCAGGTCATGTAAGGCAAGAAAGACCTTATCTAAAGAAAAAAAAAAGGACCTACAAAAAGCATGAATTCAGTTGGATCTCTGGAAGTAAAAGTGTGATTCCACAGTTTTCTCCTGACCTCCAAATGCATGTTTTGGAATTCTGGTATACATACATCTCCTCCAATATATATACACAAATAATAAATAAAAATATATAAAACAACACACAAAGCCCCAAAATTTTGAGTAATGATGTGACGATGATCCATAGATAAAAATATGTAATCATATCACCTTGACTGTATGTGACAGAGCAATGCAGCTTTACTTCCCAGACAGAATAACATTCTGTCTCAGCCTGGACTTTTCTCTGAGCCGGATGCTGTAGCACCCTCTACTGGGTATAGAAGAATTCTATCGGAGCTACCATGGCCAAAGCTCTGGAGCAAGACTCTTTTCTGACCTCAGGAGTCTGTGATAGATCACAAAGCTCCAAGAAAGGGATATAGCATAATAGACCCTTCTGAGAACTTCACAAAAGCTACTGACCTTGTTCAAACAATAACTACAACTCCGCATATATAATCCCTAACCGTAGCATATAATTTTATGAGTTGTTACTTTTGGCTTCTGAGACAGGTTCTCATTGAGTAGACAAGATGGCCTTGAATTCTGGCTCCTGTGGTCTCAGGCACCTGAATACTGGGATTACAGGTGTGCACCACCACCTATTTCTTTAATTTCAAGTTTTTAAAAATTCTTTGAGCCATTGATGTAACTTAGATAAAAGCTTTAAATCTGTATAAATACCATGCTTGTAACAAATAACATTCATTATCCTGGTCATACAGTAAGTGTCATAACCACAGGCCACTTAGCTAAGGGACAATAGAGTTCTGCTCCTCACACCACTAACTGATCAGTGAGATCTCAATCTTCCTTACCTTGCTCTTACCTTGCTCAGGGAGAAAGAACCCTATCTTTAGAATACAGAGGTGGGCAGCATGGTATTGCCTAGTGCTCTACAATACAATAGCACATCCACACATGTACAGCGTCAACCTCTCTTTCCTTTTTTTCCTAAACGAGAGTGCTATAATCTCCCAGGGAAAGGAGGCCACACATATGTAGAAGTGAATCATGGCAAGGCAACTGGTCATTGGACCATGGGTACACATGGCTTAGCAAGCTCAGGTTTCTCTGTTCAACAAAAACTGGGAAATTATGTGAGGTTGTTGGCCCATTTGGAAGTTGTTGGAAGTCTATGCTACACATAGATGCTGCTGCTTCTGAAATTAATGGCCATGGTCTAAGAGAACACCATCAGTTGAAGGAAAGGTACATACTCCTGGATCAGTACCAGACACCTTACCTGTCTGAGAGCTGTCCCGAAATGAAGGAGCCTAAGAGCACACCCACGTAAAAGAAGGAGGTGGTGAGAGGGCCTTTCCAGTCATCGTTACACACCAGGTTCCACTGTAGGAAAAGCAAAGGGATGCATCCATCACTTCTTTTCTGAAATATAAGGCTTCTTGTTAAATGAACTGGAATACCCTGCATCCCTGAATGTTCTGAGTATATGTGCTCACTAACACAAGCAATGGCTCATCTGAGCAGCAATTCAGAGAAAGCAGGTGCCTCCCCCATCTTGTCTCTCATAAACTATTGTCTGCCTTCCACAGAGCCTGCTGCCTCCCCAGTACTCAGCAGAGGCTGGGAGAGTGCTGCTCTCACAAAGAATGTCTTCTAGGCTGGTGGCAGAGGAATAAGCAGCAGGGCCTCTCTGCTGTCCTGGTTCATGCAGTCACCTATACCTGGGTGTGGAGGGCACCCAGCTGGCTGCACATAAAGAACCTCCACTGCTGCCTCAGGCATACTACGAGCTCTCCACTTTGGAGTAAGACGTACTTTAGGATGAGTTAAGATGGGTGGTGATCCCCAACCCAGGGGATAATTGTGGATAGCTGATCTCCAAGTCAAAGAGCAAGCAGAGACCACCAGGAGTCAAGCATGCTGAGCATCAGGACCTAGATGCCCTCGCTCCTCCAGGTTCCACCTGTCTTGGTGGTGCTAACACCCAGATACTGGGTAGGTGGATAAATGTTCCTATCATGACCACCATCCATATGTGACTGCTAAAGTCACTAGGAGTGGTTGGGGTCATAAAGCTGAAGGAGTCAACGATGGTAGGCAGCATCTGAGCTTCTGTGAAGCTGTTTGTCATAGATTACATTATGGCTATTGTCACCCTTAAATATGATAAAATGTATTACTTCTGCTAAAACAAAGATGAAATGAGGGTAAGTTGCTGGAAGCTGTTTATCACCATGTTCATTGTGATGGTTTGGAACTGATAAATCCATGCTAGACAAGAAATCCATTCAGAGGGTTGTGATGAAGCTGAGTTGGTAGAGTGATTGCCTAGCATACATGAAACCCTGATTCAATCTTTAGTACTGCACAAAGCATGTATGGTAATTCATACATGTATAATTCCAGCTCTTGGGAAGAAGAATCAGAATGTCAACGTTCAAGGTTGTTAATATCAAGGTTAATCTGGGTTACACCAGATCATGTCTTTTGTATAAAAAAAAGGGAGGAAGATGTGGAGGAGGAAAGGTAAAAAAGGAAAAGAATGTACCATATTTTCTTTATCCATTCTTCAGTTGTTTCCAGGCTCTGGCTATGACAAATAAAACTGCTATGAACACAGCTGAGCAAAGTCCTTGTGATATGAGTGTTCCCTAAGCAATTTTGGATGGGTTTCTTGAACTTGCCTTCCCCTGTAATCAGATTGATGACTATCTTAATGGTTGTGGAGCCTGAAGGAAACAGATGCAGAGATTCACAGTGAAGCACTGGGCTGAGCTCCCAAAATCCAGTCGAAGAGAGGGAGGAACAATAATATGAGCAAAGGATTTAAGACCATGATAGGGATACACACAGGAACAGCTTACCTGAGCTAGTGAGAGCTCACTGATTCTGGACTGACAGCAGGCTCAAACTAGGCCCTCTGAATGTGGGTGACAATTGTATGGCTGGGGCAGTCTGTAAGGCTACTGGCAGTGGGATCAAGATTTAGCACCAGTGCTTGAATTGATTTTTGGAGCCCATTTTCTTTGGAGGGATACCTTGCTCAGTCTAGATATAGTGGGGGAGGGTCTTGGTCCTGCATCAAAGCCATGTGCCAGACTTTGTTGACTCCCCATGGGAAGCCTATCTTCTCTGAGGAGTGAATGAGGGATGGGGTGGAGGGGAAGGTGGGCGAGCAGGAGGAGGGGAGGTGGTAGAAACTGGGATTGGTATGTAAAATGAGAAAAGATTGTTTTAAAAAAATAAATTTAAATTTAAAAAAAGGAAAAGAAAATGTACACAGGATTCTACAACTGAGTTCTAGAGCTGTGGACCTCAATCAGTCTCCCAAACACACTTTTGAGGCTGGATAGCATATAAAAGCAGGTCAAACTCATCTACAGGCAGGCATGGCAGAATCTTTCAGGCTTTCACTCCCGCTGCTTGATTTATCCTGTCCTTAGTCTGGGTAAGAGGTGAACTCAATGAAATAACTACGCTGTCACTCACCACTGACAGTGTTGGGAGCATAGCATGAAGGTCCTTGTACCCACAGATCACCAGACAAACCAGGAATGTTAAGCACACAGGATTGTTTTTCCAATAAGAAAGATGAAAACCTCTTCTTCCATCCAGAAAGCTGAGACTTGCAAGTGGTTAATTGTTTGGTAATCTGTGTTATCTCTCTGGCCAGGCCATAAGCCATATCAAGCTCCTACAACTAGGACTGGAGGTGGCTAGTAATCTAAATGATCCTAATTGCCAGAGGCTCCCCTAAGCTTCTACAACTAGGACTTGAGATGGCTAATAGCTCAAATGACCTCTATGCTATCTATATGACAGACTAGGCCAGAACCTTAGACCTTTAAACTAGTACAAGCAGCCTATCTCTAGAACCCATCTTCTTGGATGAAATGACTCGTACCCTGAGCTGCATTTCAACGTAATTGTTCTTCTTTGTACAATGGGAATAGTATTACAGCAGGAAACTTTTCCCTCCAAATTGTACTAGGCTTAAATAAATATATTGGGAATAAACCACCTGTTATTAGATTCTTCAAAGTCTGATCCAGTTTGATGAAGTCAATTTGAACTGAGTTTTCATTCTTATCTCTTCACAGGGTTTTCTTCCCTACCTGGACACCTACAGGGACTCCCACTGACAGTTCCTGATAACTCTCAGGGCCTGGCTTACATTAATATTTGTCTCCTACTGGCTATAGGGAGCCTGTGAATAGTTAGCTAAGGACAAGAGTTCTCAAAAGCACAGACTGAGTCCCACCTATTCATTCACCTGCCAACCTTTATATCCAATACAGTAGGCATTTGGACTTGGCCTGAATTCTTGTTGGAGGGGTGGGATCATAGTCAAAGTTACACATTCCAGCTTGATGAGCTCACACACGAACCTAGTATTTCTGTACTCATCTGGCTACTCAGCTATAACTAAGGCACCCGAAGGCTAGGCCATCAATGCTTCTTCTACTTGGTAGGTGGCTCTGTAGTACTGGCCATGCATCAAGCTTCATAGATGGAGAACTGGAAGAGGGGACCCAAACTTGGAGAATTGAGAACAGCTATGACCAGGGTCCACACTTCTTTCTAGTCAGAAATGTGTCTCTCTAGTAGTAGTGGGCTCAAGGGTATATTAACATAGGTGCTAGCACTCTCCAAACTGTCCACTTAGATTGACTCTTTATCTCATTTATGTCTCAATCACCAGAGAATTTTTTTCCCAGAGAACCCCATGCCCTCTTTTGGCACTTCATGCATGTGGTACTTCAAACACATGCATGCAAAACACTCACAAAGATAAATCTTTAAGAAAAAAAAACAACTGTTCAGATTTTTTAAAAGAAGAAGAATCACATCTTTTACTTTTATTTTTATTATTTATTATTATTATGTAATGCATATGTAGTATATGTGTATGCATGTCTGTACAGGCCTTTATACATACATACATGGAAACTAGAGGAGTAAGTTGGGTGTCCTGCTTTATTCCTTTGAGATGGGATCTCTCACTAAAGAGCATAGCTATGCTTGACTCCCTCCACACTTTCGCTTTCTGAGACAGGGCTTGGCTGTGGTCTCAAACTCTGAGAGTCACCGCCTCTGCCTCTTGGAGTGCTGATACTAAAGGTGTGCCCCACCACACACAGCTTTCTATTTTTCTTTTTAAAAATGAATTAAAAAATTGTGTATGACTTTTTAAACTTTGTGTTTATGTGAGTGTATATCACACGTGTATACTTGCCTGTGTAGACCAGAAGGTATTGGATCCTCTGGAGCCAGAATCAAAGGTGGTTGTGAATTGCCCATGGGTGTTAGAGACAGAACTCAGGTCCTCTGGATGAGCACAAAATGCTATTGAACACTTAGACATCTCATAAGCCCCACATTCCTTTCCTGGTGTGGGACAATTGTCTGAATTCTGTCAATTATATTTTAAATAAACATTGATTGGCCAGTAGCGAGGCAGGAAGTATAGGCGGGTCAATGAAAACAGGAGAATTGGGAAGAAGGAAGTCCTAATGTACAGTCCTGGCCCAGCCATGGAACAAGCAAAATGTGACTGCCCCGCTGAATAAGGCACCGAGTTACGTAGCTAACACAGACAAGAATAATGGGCTAATATAAGTTATAAAGGTTAATAAGAAGCCTGAGCTAATGGGCCAATCAGTTTATAACTAATGTAGAACTCTGTGTGATTTCTTTGGGGCTTAACGACTGTAGGAACCGGGCAGGACAGAAACCTCAGAAAATACTTTCCTTTCTTTCTTCCTCCCTCCCTCCCTTCCTTTTTCTTAGGGCATACTTACCCTGAGTCACCTCTCAGCCCAAAGAAGCACATCTCTACCTCATAAATAATGAGCCATTCCTTTCAAAAATGGGAAGAAAGAGGTGGGAGAAAAAGAGAGGAAGAGAGGGATGAAGGGAGGGAGAAAGAGAGGATACAATCTTCTGGGACTAAATATTCTTGAACCCATGAACCAGCAGGAAAAGAAAACTGATAGGATCTATGTCCAAGAGACACAAGTCTCCCTGAGATGTACCTAGTGTGTCTGCATCAGTGAGCAAGCACACTAGCAGGTCTCACTTCCTACTTTCCCTAAAACATTGTGTTTTGTCCCCCATACAATTAATGGTGAATCTTATTACAATTAACGGTGAGAGTTTATAGTCCCAACAATCAGGAATCTGAAGCAGGAAGATCACTTGTGGTCAGCCTAGTCAACTTAGCAAGAATCAATTTCACAAAATAAAATTGAAGAAAAAATAATAGAGGATCCTTGCTTCAGGGCTTTCAGGAAAGAGAAGTAGTACGTGCTCTAACAACCTCTGTCATGCCCACCGTGCCCTGAACAGAGCAATGACCTGGGAACTAAACGATACATGGCTGAGTGGCTCAATGGATAAAAGGGCCACTGCCCTTCAACACTATCATTTCCTTTACGGTGTTGGGCACATCTGCGCAGAGTCCAGATGAACTCCAGACTTTCATCTGTAGGATGAATTCTTTCCTTTGCTCTATGACTCCTGACTGTGTCACTATCGAACCCTGACCCAGAGTGCTGGTTCTCAGTAAGAGAGGGCTCAGTGTGACTGCTCCCATCAGCTGTGTCTACTATGGCTGTGCGTGCACAAGGAGTTAGGGCCAGCAAGTGGCTTTGGTTTGCCATTTAGCTACCAAGGCAAAGATGAGTGTCTGTGAATCTCAGAAGTGGTCAGGGCGCGGACGAGGGGGTGGCTAACACAGGTAAGCAGTAAGGTCCTGGCTCCAGGGTTCTTTGGTCTCTATTTTTCAGACTCATGTCAAACCCACCAACTAGGGTGCTAAGAGTTTTCATCCAGTGGGCTGTGGATAACAGTGGGAAGAATTCCCATTTTCCAAGACGACCTAGGCAAGAGGCAAGACTGATGGAAAATCTAGTCTGGAACACCAGAGAGCACCAGAGAACAAGTTGGAGTCCTGCTGATGCTTTGACAAGATACTCATGGAAAGCAGAGACGGGTATAGTGTAGGACAATGCAGAGCCATGCCAGACTTCAGCTGAAGGAGCCCGAACTCATAGGCACCAGAAAGCCATACAGAAATGTTTCTGCCTGCAGGCTTGGCAGCGTTTCCGTGAAACCACAGAGCAGGTGGCACAGCAATGTAAAAAACAGGCAGGTTCTCAGAAGAAGGGGTAGTCCTGGATCAGAAGCACAGCATGGTGGGTAGGAGTTGCCAGGTGCCCCAGAGATGAGCAAGAGGCAGGAAGAGGGGCCAGCCTACAAGCATGTACCTCACCAAGCTTTCCTGAAACGTGGGCTCACAATGCTCTCTGACCTCATAGAAAGGATCTCTTTCTTTTGGTCAACCCCACTGCCTGGTTTTCAATACACACAGTGCCAAGTGGGGGAGGAGGGGAGAATCACATTTCCCTGAAAACATTCCAGTCAATCTTGTGGCTCCTCAAGCTTATCTTTTGTCTATCAGTTAGTTCTTAAGCATTCTAAAAAGTCTCATAAATTATTCACCCAATCGTCCAATAAAGATGCTTCAATAAAAAATCTTCCTCATCCAGTATCCTGTCAAGATTCAGGGAGAAACAGAAATCTAATCTATTACAAAGTTTAGTATTTCATGCATATAATTTAACTCAAAGGTGAAAGAAGGAAGAGAAGGAAGAGAAGAAGAAGGAGGAAGAAGAGGAGGAGGAGGAAGAGAAGACAAAAGAGGAGGAAGAAAAGGAGGAAGAGGAAGAGGAGGAGGAGGAAGAGGAGAATGAGAAAGAGAAGGAGAAGGAAGAAGAGAAGAAGGAAAAGGAGGAAGAGAAGAATAAAGAGGAGAAAAGAAGGAGGAGGAGGAGAAGAAGAAGAAGGAGATGGAGAAAGAGAAGAATGATGAGGAGGAAGAGAAGAAGGAGGAGAGTAAGGGAAGAAGGAGGAAGAGAAGGAGGAGGAGGAGGAGAATAATTATTCAATACTAGTGTACTTAAAAGACCTCTACTTGGATTTGGGATAGAGGGCAGGCTTAGAGACATTTAGCAGGCAGGGGACCGAATAGCTGCTGTGGTCAGCAGGCTAGGTGTGAGTTGAAAGAGATCAGGTCTTGGAAAAAGTCATCAGAATGATAATACAGCAGCTTTCAACAGCAGTTGCTCATCTAAGACGAAAAGCCTTGAACTTCAAGTCAGGCATTCCAGTATTCCCAAACAGAAGGGCTAAGTAAAGTATTAAACTCGCCTCCTGCAAAGACTGCTGACCTGTAAGTAGGTGAAAGGGCATACAGCTCTTACGAAACTGCTAAGACAGCTCAATAACATCCAGATCCATTGGGAAAAAAAAAGACACGATGACATTGGCAGCAGCGGTAGGTCAAAAGGATCTGGACTTTTGCTGCTTAGTTTTCCTCTGGGGAGCTCACCAGTACTGTGTCCACCCTAGGCAGCAAGCAGCATGACAGTGAGTGAGGGCAAGTGACACAGGGCAAGCCCAGTACCCTCAAGGTCAGGTAAAAGTTCAAGAGATGTCAGTAAGTCCCTTCAGATTTCAACTGCCCCATCTCTGGGCAGCCAGAAACAGATCTGAGGAACGGGTGTCACCCAATAGCCTCTGTCGGAGTCTCACTTGCTTCCAAGTACTGTGAATTTGGAGACCAGGATGATGTGGAGCAACTGAGAATCTCTTCTCTGTGGACTCATAGATCAAAAGCACTAACCAACTTGGTCAGTACTGGCTTTTTGTTTTGCTTTTGCTTTGTGTAGTCCTAGATGTCCTGGGACTCACTGTGTAGACCAGGCTGGCCCGGAACTCACGGAGATCAGCCTGCCTCTGCCTCCCGAGTGCTGGGATTAAAGCACGGCCTTTAACTTTCACTGTAACTACTTACTTAGGTAGCAGGTAGGCACAGATTTTGGAGATACTAAACCTCAAACATCCAAAGAAAGCAGGCAGTGATTTTTGCAGGGATGCTCTCAGACTCTACCCTTGAAGGATCACAATCCCCTGAAGCAACATACCTGGGAGCCTCTGTAAGAAGGGAAGCTCAATCTCTGACCTCCAGGAGGCTGAGATGCTACACATGGACCCCAAGCTTCTCCTTATTGCTATTGCTATGCATCCTCCTGTAACCATTTCTTGTTCTTGGATCTGAACCTAATGGTTAGGTTCACCAAGAAGTTATCTCCTTCAGAGGCCTAACTGATCAATCCCTATCCCTGACATTCAGTGACCCTGTTGCCCAATGGTTATCACATAAGGCTCTTTCATTGTTCTGCATACTCAGTACTGCTGAGAGCCCAGGAAATGACAATTGGTGCCTAAGTCCCCAAAACACATCCACATGCACTGTTAAACAGCATGTCACATCTCCAGCTGAGAGACTGCAAGGGGTCGGACAGAGTCACCAAAGAATAAAGAACAAGGGGATAGGACTTAGGTTTCCATCATTCTCCACATGAAGGCTACATCCCATCATTAAACCCCACCAGAGCTCCTATCTCAGAATACTGTGGAAAATACTCCATAGAAAGTCACCCTGAATAGCCAGGCAGTGGTGGCATGCCTTTAATTTCAGCACTCGGGAGGCAGAGGCAGATCTTTGTGAGTTCAAGGCCAGCCTGGTCTAGAAGAGCTAGTTCCAGGACAGGCACCAAAGCTACAGAAGCCTTGACAAAAAAAAAAAAATCCAGAAGAAGGAAAAGGCAAGAGCTAATTCTAGGACAGGCTCCAAAGCTACAAAGAAACCTGCTCTCAACCCCTCTTCCAAAAGTCACACTGAATAGATCTTCAGACCCAAGGATCCTTAAGAAATAGCAATCCTCTGATCTACAAGAGCTAGTTCCAGGACAGGCTCTAAAGTCACAGTGAAAAACCCTGTCTTGATGTAACATGAGGGCTGGCTTGTTGGGGTTTCTGTCCCTCCCAGTACCCCAACAGCCGGCAAGCAACAAAGAAAATCACACACAAGACTCCATAAGGTTATAAACTGATTGGCTCATTAGGTCAGGCTTCTTGTTAACTCTTATAACTTATATTAACCCATTATTCTCATCTATGTTAGCCATAATGGCTCCGTACCTTTCTCTGCTGGGCAAGTTACATGCTGCCTCTTCGGTGGTCTGTATAGGAATGGCCGAGGAACCTCTCTGCTTCCCAGAATTCTCCTGTTCTCATTGCTCCACCCCTACTTCCTGTCTGGCTTTCCTGCCTATACTGCCTGCCTGGCCAATCAGCATTTTATTAAAATATGATTGACAGAATACAGACAATTCTCCCACACCATTTCCCTCTCTCTTTTTTTTTTTAAACAAAGAAAAATACCCATAGTCCATTTGTTGGGAATGTGGGCGTAGTATTTCAGGCTACTTCCTGCTGGTTGGGGGCGCTGATAGTCTTAAGGGGACCTAAAGAAAATTTAGAGTTATAGTCAAGTCCTGACTGAAGTATCCTGGGAGTCTTGATCATCTCAGGCAGCAGTCTTGAATCAGTTCTGGATGTAGAACTCTGTCATCTGGGCCATCTGTTCCTGTCGATTTCTCAGGTGGCCTCCCTTGGTCAAAGATGATTTTTCTTAACTCTGAATAAATCCATAGCCTCTCATTTTCTGTGGAAACAAAAGCAGAATCTCTTCTCCAAAGTAACATACCTTTTGACTTCAATTTTGAAGCCAAGGTATTTTCAAAATGTCTATCTTGGGTTAGTTCAGCAGCATTTATAAACAAAAGTCTTTCAGCAGCTGTTGCTCCTTCCTCAACATTCAAACAATTCAAAGAGAGCATAATTGCATACAGTATCAAGATTCTCTGTGTATTCTCCATCTTTATTTTAAACTCTATTTCTTTTATTTTTACTTTTACTTTTTGAGACAGGTTCTCTGTATATCTTTGTCCTGGAATAACACTGTAGACCAGGCTGTCCTTGAACTCACAGAGATCCACTGTCTCTGCCTCCCCAGTGCTAGGATTAAAGGTGTATGCTATCACACCTTGAACTCAGAGATGCTTCTGTCTCTGCCTCCCAGGCATTGGGATTAAAGGTGTGTACTACCACACCTTTAGGTCACAGAGGTCAATCCCTACCTCAGTCTCTTGAAGTCACAGAGGTCAATATGCCTCTACCTCCCAGGCATTGGGATTAAAGGTGTGTACCACCACTCATAACCACTCTCTTTTTACTTTAAGAACTTTAACTTTTATCCTGCATTTATTTGTAACATACTATAAACCATTTAGAGGTTTTCTTCCTCGTTGAATCTCTCTTTAAGTATATCTCTCCTTTTTTCTGACCACATGAGCCTAAAACCGTGGCTTTGACGGCTGGATCTAGGCCATTTCTTAGCTTTCCAGCTTCATGGTAGATGTACCACTGGAGCCTTTTACTGCCACAACTCTATGGCATTTCAAGGTCCGTGCCAGCAAGCAAGCTGAAGCATTCTGCTCACAGACCACACTCAGTCGGACTGCCTGCCTGAAAGAGTCAGAGATTTCCCTGGCAGGACAGTCCAGAAAGCCAGCATTTTAAAACGGCGCAGCTTTTCTCCTGCTACGGCTGAAAACCGAAAAGCATGCGTTCAGCTTTACATCAACACCGTTTAAGTGTTTCGTGGCAGGACCTCTTAATGAGCTGCAAGGTTTTGCAGCTAAAGCTGAGTCAGGAAGCCTCTCTTAGATGAGAGCCTTGCTTGCCTCTAGCAAGCAAAGTAGACCCGAGAAATTGCTGCTACCAACAAAACATGCTTTACTCTATTCTTTCCCAAGCTTTCTCAAGCTTTCTGTGGATTCAGTTATCCACGTCTGGGCGCCATATGTAACATGAGGGCTGGCTTGTTGGGGTTTCTGTCCCTCCCAGTACCCCAACAGCCGGCAAGCAACAAAGAAAATCACACACAAGACTCCATAAGGTTATAAACTGATTGGCTCATTAGGTCAGGCTTCTTGTTAACTCTTATAACTTATATTAACCCATTATTCTCATCTATGTTAGCCATAATGGCTCCGTACCTTTCTCTGCTGGGCAAGTTACATGCTGCCTCTTCGGTGGTCTGTATAGGAATGGCCGAGGAACCTCTCTGCTTCCCAGAATTCTCCTGTTCTCATTGCTCCACCCCTACTTCCTGTCTGGCTTTCCTGCCTATACTGCCTGCCTGGCCAATCAGCATTTTATTAAAATATGATTGACAGAATACAGACAATTCTCCCACACCATTTCCCTCTCTCTTTTTTTTTTTAAACAAAGAAAAATACCCATAGTCCATTTGTTGGGAATGTGGGCGTAGTATTTCAGGCTACTTCCTGCTGGTTGGGGGCGCTGATAGTCTTAAGGGGACCTAAAGAAAATTTAGAGTTATAGTCAAGTCCTGACTGAAGTATCCTGGGAGTCTTGATCATCTCAGGCAGCAGTCTTGAATCAGTTCTGGATGTAGAACTCTGTCATCTGGGCCATCTGTTCCTGTCGATTTCTCAGGTGGCCTCCCTTGGTCAAAGATGATTTTTCTTAACTCTGAATAAATCCATAGCCTCTCATTTTCTGTGGAAACAAAAGCAGAATCTCTTCTCCAAAGTAACATACCTTTTGACTTCAATTTTGAAGCCAAGGTATTTTCAAAATGTCTATCTTGGGTTAGTTCAGCAGCATTTATAAACAAAAGTCTTTCAGCAGCTGTTGCTCCTTCCTCAACATTCAAACAATTCAAAGAGAGCATAATTGCATACAGTATCAAGATTCTCTGTGTATTCTCCATCTTTATTTTAAACTCTATTTCTTTTATTTTTACTTTTACTTTTTGAGACAGGTTCTCTGTATATCTTTGTCCTGGAATAACACTGTAGACCAGGCTGTCCTTGAACTCACAGAGATCCACTGTCTCTGCCTCCCCAGTGCTAGGATTAAAGGTGTATGCTATCACACCTTGAACTCAGAGATGCTTCTGTCTCTGCCTCCCAGGCATTGGGATTAAAGGTGTGTACTACCACACCTTTAGGTCACAGAGGTCAATCCCTACCTCAGTCTCTTGAAGTCACAGAGGTCAATATGCCTCTACCTCCCAGGCATTGGGATTAAAGGTGTGTACCACCACTCATAACCACTCTCTTTTTACTTTAAGAACTTTAACTTTTATCCTGCATTTATTTGTAACATACTATAAACCATTTAGAGGTTTTCTTCCTCGTTGAATCTCTCTTTAAGTATATCTCTCCTTTTTTCTGACCACATGAGCCTAAAACCGTGGCTTTGACGGCTGGATCTAGGCCATTTCTTAGCTTTCCAGCTTCATGGTAGATGTACCACTGGAGCCTTTTACTGCCACAACTCTATGGCATTTCAAGGTCCGTGCCAGCAAGCAAGCTGAAGCATTCTGCTCACAGACCACACTCAGTCGGACTGCCTGCCTGAAAGAGTCAGAGATTTCCCTGGCAGGACAGTCCAGAAAGCCAGCATTTTAAAACGGCGCAGCTTTTCTCCTGCTACGGCTGAAAACCGAAAAGCATGCGTTCAGCTTTACATCAACACCGTTTAAGTGTTTCGTGGCAGGACCTCTTAATGAGCTGCAAGGTTTTGCAGCTAAAGCTGAGTCAGGAAGCCTCTCTTAGATGAGAGCCTTGCTTGCCTCTAGCAAGCAAAGTAGACCCGAGAAATTGCTGCTACCAACAAAACATGCTTTACTCTATTCTTTCCCAAGCTTTCTCAAGCTTTCTGTGGATTCAGTTATCCACGTCTGGGCGCCATATGTAACATGAGGGCTGGCTTGTTGGGGTTTCTGTCCCTCCCAGTACCCCAACAGCCGGCAAGCAACAAAGAAAATCACACACAAGACTCCATAAGGTTATAAACTGATTGGCTCATTAGGTCAGGCTTCTTGTTAACTCTTATAACTTATATTAACCCATTATTCTCATCTATGTTAGCCATAATGGCTCCGTACCTTTCTCTGCTGGGCAAGTTACATGCTGCCTCTTCGGTGGTCTGTACAGGAATGGCCGAGGAACCTCTCTGCTTCCCAGAATTCTCCTGTTCTCATTGCTCCACCCCTACTTCCTGTCTGGCTTTCCTGCCTATACTGCCTGCCTGGCCAATCAGCATTTTATTAAAATATGATTGACAGAATACAGACAATTCTCCCACACCATCTTGAAAAAACAAAATCAAAAAATCAAAAAAAACCCAAACAAACAAACAAACAAACCCAGTTTCTCATGGGGCATCTTCCCTCTTTCATGGGGAATCCTCATGGGGCATCCCTCATGGAGCATCTCTCATGGGGCATCTCTCATGAGGCGTTACTTATGGGGCAGGATAAGACTTCATTTGGGGTGAGGATGGGTGAAGGAGGGAGAGTAACTAGAGAAAAGGAAGAGAGTTTGGGACACATGCTTCCTTAACTTAGAAAAGTCCTGCCGAGCATCCCTTTCTGAACACAGAAGCTGAGACGCAGGCACTTCCCTGGACCAAGTCCTGGGCTCCTCTGGATCACATCACTAGAGAAAGTCGCACCACTCAGAGCCTTAGGGCTTCTCCTAGAAGCAGGACCTTCTGGACTTCATCTTCAATGTGGCTCTAAGGACGGATGGCCAGCCTGACACTTGTGCTCTGAGGGACATACCGTGGCTAGAAGTCATTTCATAAATCTGTGTTCCTGAGCATCCTGACTGGAGGATACCCATCACCAGTGAGCCTGTGCCTTGGACGAAAGACTACAAGAGCCACCCCTGGTATCACCAGACCCTCACAGGGGCCTGCCACCTACCTCGGTCACGATGGTGGACAGGAAGATGTCCTTGCTGTACTCCCAGCCATCCAGGCAACTCTCTTGCTCCAGCTGCTCCAGGTCCACGTCCTGTCCAGGCTCCAGTCCTAGCGCGGAGAAGTTGGCGATAGTAGCTAGTCGGTAGCGGCGACATTTCTGGGGCACCTGTCGTCCGTCCTTCGTCTCCAACGGGATACTGTGGTTGCGCCACGCGCTGCTCAGGTTCACGGTGTCTGGTACGCGGCAACGGTGCTCCGGGGTCGCTGTCAGGAACACGGATGACAAACCAGTGAAGCCATTGGGGATAAAGCTGGCGCTGAGGAGGAAGAAGATGAGGCGCTGGAAGGGGCCCCACTCGCCCAGGAAGGCGGTTAGGTCATCGTAGGCTGACATACAGTCCTTAGTCGCTCACGGAGTCTGGCGGAGACCCTGAAGACAGCTGGGCGCAGGGGGCGGGGCACAGTGTACAGTGCGCATGCGTGCGGAGCACCCGCCGCGCACCCGCGGCCCGAGGGCGGCTTTTGCTGACCTTTACGAAGGGACAGGCTCGTGAGTTCCTCCCGCCGCCTCAGACCCGCCAGCGCCAACCAAACTTAGGCATGAGGCCATGACGGGCTCTGGGTCTGGGCCTAGGCCACAGGGCCCGCCTCTCGGGTCAGCTCTGAGGCGCGGCGTGGTGGGGAGGGCTGGAGGCTGGGTGACCCGCGGTGGGCGCCGGACCCGGTCCAGGTCTCCGAGCTGGCTGGGCAGTGCAGAAGCGGGTTGGAGCCTGGCTCCAGAATTGGGCGGGTGGTGAAGAGGAGCCCTGAGCTGAGGTCTCCTGGAGCGTGGGCGCGGGCCGCTGGGGGACGGGGCTTCTGTAGCTCCCCGCCTCCGCTGGGAAAGGGGGCGGGCCTTCTGAGGCCACACCCCCGAGTAGGGCCCCTTTAGGGACTTGGGGACCAGGCCGGGTGTTCAGGGCGGGAAGGCTTAGATATTAAGTATTAAATAGCCTACCCTCTTAACTTTTCGTTGTGTCCCGCCGAGAGTGCTCCTTCAGAGGACTTGAATTCGATTCCCAGCACACAATGGTGGCTTACAACCTTCAGTAACTTCAGTTTCAGGGGAACGAAAGCCCTTTTCTCCCCTACTGGACACCAGGCACACACGTGGTACACAGAGACACATGCGAGCAAAATGCTCATTCACATAAAATAAAATAATATTCATTAAAATGATTGAGACAGATTTTGAGACCGTGGTCATGAGGCTGCGAACAATGAACTTTAGTTTTCATGTTCCTTTCTGTGCTTTATGTTCTTAAGAAATCATTCTTTCATCAAATTGATTTAAGCAAATGTAAAAATTTAGCTTCAAGATTAAGGGTCTTAGTCTAGGGTTAAACCCTCTGATTAGTTATTTTTACAGTTAACTCAGGAGCTGACTGGTAAAAATATCAAAGAAAAAACCTGCTAGGCTTGGTGGCAGGGCCCTTTAATCCTAGCACTAGGAACACAGGGAGGAGTATCTCTGTGGATTTGAGTCCAGCCAGGGATACACAATGAAACACAGCCTCAAAACAAATAACCTCACAATGAAAGCCATTATTTGTGCAAATGATATTTCCTGAAATTAGAAAAAGATAGAGTATAAAAATAGCAATTGTGTGGTTCTAAAGTAATATTTTTTATTTATATTTATGAAGTGGAGCCTGATATATTGACCTGATTTTTTTCTACCACTTTGACCCCAAATGACCACCTCTCTCATTCCCCCAAGTAGCAGGGACAACAGGTGTGCACAACAGGTGTACATTATAATTAAAATTGTTTTGGTAGCTCTTGTATTAGTTACATTTCCTATTGCTGAGACAAAATGCTGGAGAAAACTAATCGAAGGAAGGCTCATGGTTGGGGGTGGAGTCAGTCACTCTGGGGAGGCATGGTGGCAGGAGTATGAGGCTGCTTGTCACTTGTCCTCAGTCAGGAAGCCAGGAGTGACAAATCCTGGTGCTCAGCTTGTCTTCTCCTTTTTTATTTAGTCCCGGACCATGGAACGGATGCTGCCCACTGTTAGGGTTTGTCTTTCCGGCTCAGCTAACCCAGTCTAGAAACGTCCTCACAGGTATGCCTAGAGGTGTCTCTCTTAGATGATTCTAGATGCCGTGAAATTGGCAACATTAACCATCACAATTAAAATTAACCGTATTAATACAATTTCAAGATTTAATAAATGAAAAATATACCTGGTTAAACTCAAATTTTAAATAAAGAAGAAGCAATTTTAATTATCATTATGTCCCCTGAAGGGAGGGATGTGTGAAACTGGGTTGTCAGCAGGTGTCCTGGGCTCTACCTGGCAATGCTGCATATTCAAAGCTTTTAGAGCTGGGGTGGGGCTGTAGCGTGAATTCTAATTGGTCTTAATTAAAATCTGGAGTCAGATATGGGGCAAATACTGCAAGATCAGAGAAATAAAGGAGCCAGCCACTAAAGGGACTTCTTACCTCTACTGAATTCTCAGACAGAAGGGGTTGAGCTCCTGTCTCCTACTGCCTTTTATTCCCCTCTCCACCCAGCCATATCACTTTGTTTCCATCTCCTTAGTGCTGGGATGAAAGGCGTGTGCCTCCCAAGTACTGGGATCAAAGGCATGAGATTTCAAGTGCTGGAATCAAAGATGTGTGCCTCCACTCCCTGGTTAACTAGTGGCCAGCTCTGCCCTCTGATCTTCAGGCAAGGTTTATCTGTTAGAGCACACAAAAAATATCACCACATGTGGCTCAGTGGGAGAGTGCTTGCCTCGCATGTGCCAGGCCCTGCGTCTGATCCCACCACTGTAAGAAAAACTTTTCTTTAAAATGTATGAAACAACTTGTAATAATATATTTAACCCCATGTATCTGAAATGTTATCATTTCATCATAAAATTGGCATAGAAAGTATTGAAATGCGTTTGATTCTTATCAAAAATCGTTAATCCCTATTTCTCATACTTAGTCTTAAGACTTCAGTGTGTATTTTACAGGACATTTCAATTAAATCTAGTGACACGCACATTTAAATACTTAGCAGCTACTTCTAGTTAATGGCTGCCTAACTGGATAGTATAATTTTAAGGCCTTTAAAATTTTGGGTGCTGCTAATAGTTTGAACATTACAAGATGTTCCTATTTTATGAAAATTTATTTCAATGTTTTTTGTTCTTTTCTCCTGTGGGTTTTTTTTGGGGGGGTGTGGATTTTTTTGGTTTTGGAGATTTAACCCAGGGCCTGTGCAGGCTAGTTTTTTTTTAATAGTCATGGTTATATTTTATAAAGGCTATACATTCAGCCTTCCTAGGTTTTGACATCACATCCTCATGCTCCATCATTGCTTTGCTAACTGAGCCATGTCCTCAGATCTGGAACGACTTCTTTGCCTGCATTGGTGTTATGATCAGGTGATATGTATAAAGACAGTGTTCAGCAGAGTCTGCAGATCAATGGATGAACTGTACATCTATTTGATATGACTCTGACTCTTTAGCACAGGGTGGCAACTACCCATCAAAGGCTCAAGACTTACTGTCCAAAGGAGCATTTGGCTGCAGAAACTAGTCTCATTTTGAGCATGCTGGATCATCTCTACCCTTATACATACAGACACACACACACAGTTATCATCAAGTAGTTGTGATAATACGATCAATTTTATTTGGATAGCATTTTGGAAATGTGTGTTAATCTTCATATTTTGCCAGTCCTTGACTAACACCTTTTCAAGAGAAATCTTACAAACCTGTGCCTCTGACTAGTTAGTGGTCAAGACACTTTAGAAATGTTTGTTCTTAAAAACAAGAAGGTTATCTGGAAGAGTGGGCCAGAGTTTAGAGGACAACATGCCTTTCTCCACAGCAAGTCCAGTCTAATGCCCTTGTTCCTGTTAGCCCCTTCCAGCAGTAAAGGCTTGGATTTGGTTTGTTTTGTTGAGACAGGGTTGCTTGTGGTCCAGGCTGGTCTGGCACTCCTGACCTTGAATTCCCGATCCTCCTGCCCCCACCCCGCAGCGCTGGGATTACAGGTGTGCTCCATCACCCCAGGCCATCTCACACATCTGTGTTTCAGGTTGCCGAGTGCAGAGGAACCCTTATTAGAACGCAGTGATTAGAACCTTGGGGTTTTCTTCTCTGTCCGCAGAGGTTGCTGGTTTTTTCCCACATCTGAACCTGGAAAGAAAACAATGGCTGAAGAAAATTAAACAGTTAGGACTCTTCTCCTTAAAACAATAGACTGACATCGGAAAACACTTCCCCATTCGACCAGTGAAAAACCTGTGAATTCTAACTAAAGAACCTAACAGGTGCAGACCTCATGACTTAGGATTTGAGCTACTTTCTTGATTAAACACAAAGCCTAGAATCTAAGCTCTTCAGTTTCCATGAAGAAAGGGTTGAGGGGTAGCAGGAAGTTCATGGCAGTACTTAAGAATTATCATGAAGAATTATAATGATTAGATGAATTACCAAATGTGGGTACCTGTTCAAATTTGTGACAGACCAGTATCTACACATATGGACTTAGCTTTATTATGGCCTGCCATGGCTAACACTTGATCTCACAGAGCCCCCAGGCAACCATGTGAAATATTCCTATGTAATAAGTGGGAAGACCGACGGTTGAGAAAACAAATACTTTCCCCATTAATTAATTTACGCCATAAGTTGGGAATTCGGAGCCAGGCCGATGCAGCTCAGAGTCTCAGTCTTTCCATCTAGCACTGAGCTTTACGCCTGTTTGGCCTTTGCCTCTGGGTCCTGGCACAGAGCTCCCGAATCTCCTGTGGTTTCCTGAGGTCTATGAGGGGCGCTTGGCTAGCCCAGCATGGGGACCAGCTGCCAGAAGGAAGAAGCCTTCATCTAAGAGCACAGACCTTCGTGGCTTTGCTCTCTCAGGCTCTGCAGAGAAGGGCAGGGTGGGGATTGAGTGATCAAGCCCACAGGATGGAGAATCTGCATCCAGTGGGGTTTGGGGAGCTTCTGAACCACGGGCTGCCTCTGCTGTCAGTAGAGCAGTAGCCCCACACTCAGGGTTTCCAGCACCCACCTGCCTGTATTCTTCCTCAGACAGTGCTGAAGGCTGGCGAGGGAAGTGTTTCCCTAAGCTGTGAGGCTTCCTAACAAATGGCTGAACACAAAGATAGGAGCTGTGGGACCCCAGACTTTTGTAGCCAAGTCAAACATTAGTGAGAATGACTTGCACCTGGCACCCACAGTTTGAGAAAGGAGTGGGATTGGGCCCTCACACCTAGGGAGTCTGATGCTAGGTGTGGTGTCAGAATTGAGCCAGATTGTGGGAACACCCAGATTGGTGTTCGTGTGTTCGTGTGTGTGTGTGAACAAATATGTATGTAGGTGCATGTTAGGTTTTTGAGGCATTATCTCTCTGAACCTGGAGCTCACTGATTTGACTAGATTGATTGGCCAGCAAGCCCCAGGGTCAGCGCTGCCTCTGCTTTTCTGGGTACTGGGATTACAGAAGCCGTGCCTGGTTTTTACAAGGATGCTAACGAATTGTAAGCCAAATAAACTCTTTCTGTGTAAGCTGTTCTTGGCTATAACATTTTACCACCACAACAGAGTGGTATCTACTACAGGGGATAACTGGGGGAAATCAGATCTCTTCATCTACTCTGGGATCAAGGAACGGAGCTCAGGTGCTCAGTCTTGGTGGTCAACACCCTCACCCCTCTGTGCCATCTCACGGGCTCCTCTATTTCTTTACATGTATGACGAGTAGATTGATTTTCATGTGTGCTGCACAGTTAAACTTTACCTTCTCTAAGCAGCCAGTTCCTGTCCTTTGCTGGCAACACCTCTTCCCCACGACTGCAGAACTTGGGACATCACCCTCTGTCTGCATTTGTGCTTTATATATTTCCCCCCTGCTTATCAGTTTTGATTTTTGTTACTGTTTTTTGTTGGTTGTTTGGTTTGGGGCCAGGGTCTCAGTGTGTAAGATGACCTTTAACTCTTGATTTTGTCTCCCCCCCTCTTTGCTCAGTTCACATTTACACAAATTGTTTTGTTCTTGTAGATTCATGATTTTGTATTTTCAGTTCTAAATATTTTTCTAGAATTTGCTTGATGTATTTTTCTTTATTAAAAAATCTGATTATTTTTACATATGCATGTGTGCATGTATATATGGATGAATAGATTCTGAGGGGGTTCATCATTTGGTCCAGGCTGGTCTTGAACTCCTGTATTCATATGACCCTCCTACCTTCCCTTCCCTTGAAGCTTGGACTACAGGTGTGTGTCCTGTTCTTACCAAAGGATTTTAAGTTGATACGTGGTTGGTTAGTTTGTTTTAAACCATATTCTGAATTCTTTTATTTTCTTTTTTCCCAAACTATTGTGGTATCTTTATTGACTTTTTTTCTGAATGCAATGACTGTATTTTTATCTCTTAAGGAAAATAAACATCTTTTAGAAACAGCTCGATACAGACAATCTTCAGTGTGAAGCAATATACTAATATACTAAGAAGAACACTGGTTGTCTTAACGTTTACAGTCTTCATACATATTATATATGTATATGTATACCTATATATACACTATATAACGAGCCCAGATCTTTTATTTTCTTGGGCTTCGTTCTCTCCTGCTCCACTGGTCTCTATCCCTCCACTGTTGCTATGCCAATATTCCTCAGTGCCCCTCCGCTTGTCTCCACTCAGAGCTCTTCTTTTTCAGGCCATGTTCCATATTCTCCCACGTTTATTCTTCCAATCCTTTTGCTACTTACCCTCTCACTTTCTGCATCTGGTCTAAGCTCTCTGGTAGAGCCACTCCAAAACTTTCAGGGAAAAAAAGCGTGATGATTCCAATCAGGACGGTCAGACTGCCCATGAGAATGTAGGGCAGGAGTCTGTTATAGGCCCCTGTAAAGCAGCAGACACAGAGTATCAGTTAGATACGCACGTGCTCCTGGGAGTCATTTTGTTAAGGTGCAGACAGGCTGTGAGAGCAGATTTAGGCTAAACTTTTTCAGAAGAAGGAAAGTCAGCAAAATACCACAATGGGATGCCACAGCCTGCTCCTACAATTCTTTAACCCTGGTTGTACATTAGCATACTGCTAGGCTCTAAGCTAACTGTGCATGTCCAACTGTGCATGACAGATGTTCCTTGGATAAAAGTCTTCACTGTCAAAGCTTCCATAGGTGTGGTAACTTGAGATGGGTGGTGAGAGGACTTAGCAATGTAGCTGAGGATGACTTTGAACATCTGATTCTCTTGCCCTCACCTCTGTGACTTTATCCATGGATAAACAGTGGTGGTGGGGGGTCAAACCCAGGGCTTTGTGCTTGCTTAGTAGGCAAGGATTGTACTGACTGAGCCTCATGCCAGCCCTGCTCGACTTCTCTTTATGGAGCTACTGGACAGGAGGACAAGAGACCCTCATCCTGCTGCCCCTCTTACACAGGGAGAACAGAAAAACAATAGTTATGCATGTAGTATTTTTTTTTTTTGGCTGATAAGGTAAACAGTTCTCTTGAGTCTTCTGTCTTCTCTGTGGCCTTGTATGGCTAACAGAAATAGCATCTTATATTAAAGGATCTTTTTTGGGCTCAGCTTCTTGTGAACCAGTGGCCCAGCACTGGATCATCTAAGTGTAGTTGAGAAGTATAGTGAGAATTGACACCACCCTATAGAGTATGCTGTCACAGTATTGCTCAGCAACTGTGCTCAGGGCAACTGTGCAGGATGTGTTAAATTTAGGAATATGTGTTTCTTTCTCTGTATGGATTTAGAGTGTACCTTTCCTGAGAATTCATGTCTGGGGTGTGTGTGTTTGTTTGATCTGGTATATAACCAACATATCAGGAAGAAAAATAAGGAAGTCTGTTTATGCCAGGCAATTCCTAATGAAGATTAGGCTCAAAACACTGAACAACATCCCACTGAATCTCCTTTTAATATTATTTAAGACTGCTATATTTGCTTATACAGAAACTAAAAATTTCTGTCTTGGACAGGGCAGTGGTGGCGCATGCCTTTAATCCCAGCACTCAGGAAGCTGAGGCAGGCCTGGTCTGCAGAGAGAGTCCTAGGACAGACTCCAAAGCTGTTTAGAGAAACCCTTTCTTTTTTTTTAAATATTTATTTATTATGTATACAATATTCTGTCTGTGTGTATGACTGCAGGCCAGAAGAGGGCATTAGACCCCATTACAGATGGTTGTGAGCCACCATGTAGTTGCTGGGAATTGAACTCAACACCTTTGGAAGAGCAGGCAATGCTCTTAACCTCTGAGCCTTCTCTCCAGCCCCGAGAAACCCTTTCTTGAAGACAAACAACCCAAAATAAAAATATAAGTAAACTCTAAATGATTACCTAGGAAAATATTTATAAAATATGTATAAAATGTATACAGAAGATGGACTTCTTTGTACTGTAAAGAACTCATGCATACCACAGAGAAAATTTGAGTCTAGCCACCGAACCACTGGGGAGGACTCAACAGCTTCCTCTGTGTGCTATTCATCCTGACACTCTGTGTCTGTCTGCCCCGCTCTCACAACCCTTCTGATGATGGTTCCACCAAGAACAAGGAACCCTAACTCCTGTCCACTAGCTAGAATCTCTGCGTTTTCCACCCCTTTGCCTGCTTCCTGCTCACACTGATGGGGTTATCCATGTAAGAATTCAGGCCTGGATGATGGTTCCGTGGTAAAGACCACTTGTTGCTCTTGCAGAGGGTCCAAGTTCCATTCGCAGCACCCATATGGTGGCTCATACCTTCCGCAACACCAATTCCAGGAGATCAGACACTCTCTACTGACCTCCCTGGACACCAGGGACAAGGGTGCTACACTTACATCATATACATAAAATACAAAATTTGTTAAATTGAGAGAGAGGGAGAGGGGGAGGGGAGAGAAAGAGAGAAGGAGAAGGAGAGGGAGGGAAGGAGGGAAGGAGAGAGAGAAAGAGAGAGAGAGAGAGAGAGAGAGAGAGAGAGAGAGAGAGAGGGGATAAAGGGAACCTAACAGAGTTATAGCAGGAGGATTCCTTACTACTACATCCAAGGAGTCACTGGGAATCATCATGAAAAGAAACTGGCGAGGGCTTTAAGATGAAATGTTCCTGCAGCCGGGCTGTGAAACTAAGCAGTCAGAGTATGTGACCAGCACAGGACACCCACCAACCCCTGCTGTGGGGGGGTTGGCCAAAGAAGGCCCTTGGTCATACACACGATGCAAATTACATAAAAAATTAAAATGAACCATGAATTTAAAGACAGAACAAGAGGAATCTCACCCAGGTAAACAAAATAGGGAGCGATGATGCTGCCCACCCGAGAGGCCATGGAGGCGGTGCCCACGGCCATGTTCCTGACCAGGGTTGGGTAGAGCTCTGCAGTGAAGACGTACAGCATGGAGAAGGCAGAGGTGACCCCAAATTTCCCCAGCATCACCAGGGCGATGGACACGGAGCTATAGTCTGGAAAAGAACTTCATTTCAGACAGGTGCTTCTAGAACTGATACTGAACTCAGTTACCTTATGGTCTCCTTTTGCTGCGGTGTGGTGGTTCCCTCATAAAGTACTGCTGGACAAGACTCTGTCCTCAAACATCCCCATCAGCACATGGTTGACAATGGAAGGCAAGGGGTGGGCTTGGATTTGGAGCTACTCTTATTCTGGATTATTAATGTATACTGAGGCCCCTGTCCACTTGTGGGTTTTTGTGTGTGTGTGTGTGTGTGTGTGTGTGTGTGTGTGTTACAGCAGTTTCACTGTGAGTTGTTAGATGTTAATATAGTTAGGTTTAATCTCTAAAGAGAGGAGCCAGTCTTTCCTTTCCTAATTTTTATTATTACGGAATCTAGTTCTAGTTGGGCTCAGTGGTGCATGCTTTCAAAGAAATTCTTCTTTCTTTTTGTTCATGTGGTGTACAAATGTATATGCTGTTTGCATGATTTTCTATGTGTGTCATCATGCAAGGCTATAATTACAGGTGAACCGTCATGCCTGCCCAGCAATTTGTGTTCTGGGATCTGAACTCTGGTCCTTATGTACTTTAACCACTGAGCTATCCTTCCAACTCCCAGTGCATGCTAGTAATCCCAGCTACTAATACTTCACTGGCTAAAGCAGGAGGATCATAAATTCAAAGTTAGCTTAGGCTATGTAATGAGTTCAAGGCCAGGTTGGGTCACTTAGCAAGACCTTGCCTCTATATAAAAATAAGCAAAGGGCTGGGGATATAGTCAGCTAGTGTAAGACCCTGGGTTTCGACCTTAGTACTGCAGGGGTTAAAAAGTTAACAGCAAAAAGAAACAGTTTTCTTTACATATTACAATATATCAATAATTTATCAGTTTGTCTTTTAACAAAAGGAGAAAGCTAGACACATTAGGGAAAGGAAATACATCTCCTTTTGTATTATCTTTGACTTTGGAGTTTTTGTTTAGTGTTACTGCACCACCCCCACATTTATTAGTTATTTATGTCTGTGGGCAAGTGTGTGTCAGGGCATGGGTGTGGGGAGAGGAAGAGATGCTGGAGTCAGTCCTCTCCTTCCCCCATGGGGTTCCAAAGATGCGAGTCGGGTCCTTAGCGTGGGGTGGAAGGCACCTTTACCCACTGGACCATTCTGCATGCACTGATCTGTTTGTGTTTTTGAATCCTGCTGATTCTGTTTGTGTTTTTGACAGTGTCTCATGCAGCCTGAGCTAGTCTCAAATTAACTACGCAACTGAGACTGCCCTTGAACTGGTCCTCCTGCCTTTATTTCCCAAGTGCCGAGATGACAGGGATGGGCCACCATACCCTGCTGGCACCATTGTTGGGAACATAGGAAATGTCACAGTCAGCTGTCACCTGCCTATCTGATGAACGTTTGGTGATGTCAGAGCTGTGTTATGGGGGAGTGGTGACTCATGAGAATCTGGTCACCAGTACTGATACTCTAGGTCATTAATGTATCCAGGTTTTCTGGGATGCTGTTAGCCTGGGCTAACTTCTTACCTTTAGGCACCACTTGGATCAAGAGAAGCACACCTCCTCCCCAGAACAGCACTCCAGCTATGATGTATCTCCGAGGCAGGGTTCGTAGCAGCAGCCAGGCTGTGAAATAGGCTGGAACTTCAATCAGGCCAGAGAGGAAGCAGTTCAGGTAGACATCTCCATGTAAATTAGGAACATTGAGAGACAGAGCAAAGTAACCCACTGAGGTTAGCATCCTGAAAGACAGACGAATGATACAATCACAAAAGAAGTGGCCCATGGCTCTCTAAACTTTTATGATGGTCATGAATTGGTCTAGGTCCCGTGTCCTCCAAGTAGGTGTTAGCCATGTGGGACTATTTGAATGGAAATACATTAAAGTGAGATTATTTGTTCAGTTTCTCAGTTGAAATGACACTTCACATGCTTAGTGGCTACATGAGCTGGTGGCTACCATGATGGACAACACAGACTATAAATATTCCTGTCTCTGCAGAAAGTGCTGTAGAACAGTGCTGCTCTGCATAGACCACTAGCCAACAGTGCAGATGCCCCTGTGAGGACATCTGACCATGACGGGAGAGCACACATCTCTAAAAAAACTTTCATAATATGCTGGGTCTCTATTAGACCAGGTGGGGACACAGGACTAATCCAAAACAACATGAAAAAGTTAACTTTACTGCCGCAGAGAACCAGTGACTCTCACGCGTGGTGCTCCTGGTGCCATTAGGTGGGGTATGCTGCACGAGTGATGTGTACACACAGCTAAGAATGAAGAGAGCTCACAGCGGCTGTGACCCAGGGTATTTCTCACTGTTGTTTTTCTAATTGCAAAACAGCATTGCTCTAAAGTAGAGAGCCTGCCAATTCTGGTACTCAGCTGTGTGTATGCATATGTCTGTCTGTGTGTGTGTGCATATGTCCTGCCGTTTCTGTTTGTGTTTTTTGACAGTGTCTCATGCAGCCTGAGCTAGCCTCAAATTAGCTATGCAACAGAGATGCATGTATGTGTGTGCATGTGTGTCTGTATGTGGTGCGGGAGAATTCTACATCCTGTCAATTATGTTTTAAATAAACACTGATTGGCCAGTAGCCAGGCAGGAAGTACAGGCGGGTCAAGGAGAACAGGAGAATTCTGGGAAGGAGGAAGCCCATTCCCTCCAAGTCCTGTCCAGACACCAAAGAAGAAAGATGTGACCTGCCCCACCAAAAAAGGTACTGAGCCATGTGGCTAACATAGATAATAATGGGTTAATATAAGTTATAAGAGCTAATACAAAGCTTGAGCTAATGGGCCAATCAGTTTTATAACTTATGGAGACCTCTGTGTGATTTTCTTTGGGATTTATGGACTGTGGGAACTGGGCAGGACAGAAACCCCAACAAGCAGGCCCTCATATTACATGTATGTGTGTGTGTTGTTATCTATGGGGCAGATAGGTTGTTATTACTTTTCCTTCCTTATTTCTTTGAAGATTTGTGACTAAATCTAGTTAATAAAGTTAGGTCATTACTTCTGTGCCTTAAAATCACATGTTAACTTGCTACTGGGGAGGCAGGTGACACTAACTTCACCGTTCAGCTCCAGAAAACAGGTGGAGACTTAACACTTGTGCTTTGGTCCTCAGGGGCATCTGCAGCCTCAAGCCCATCACCTTCCACGGTGGGGTCCCATACTGCAGACTTGTTGCTACCTATAGCTTTCCCAGTATTCGGTTCACTCAATCAAGCCGAGACACGTCTAGCATTCCACAGTCCTCATTTTGCTGCAGGGGATGCCTAGACTTTGTCACATTCCTTCCAACTAGAGAAAACCAGTTGCACACTTGGGTGTCACACATCTGCATTCCCAGAGCGCTCATTGCTTACCACAGCATCACAGACATCACTGTTATTGTGGCAATATTCCGAGTCTTGAACAGGTCCAGAATGAAGACTTTCTGCTGCTTCAAGGAATTTAGCTCCTGTAGCTAAAATAACATAAATAAAACATGAAATAAAGAGGCAGGCAGGAAGTACCTATGGGGAAAACTTGGGCATACAACTCTTTTTTAAAAAAATTAATTTTATTTAATTATTAAAAATATTATTATCATTATTACTGTTATTATTATTTGAAGATAGTGTCTCATGTATCTCAGGCTGCCCTTTAACTCACTATGTAGATGAACATGATCTTGAACTTCGGGTTCTCCTTCCTCCACCTCCCCGGTGCTGGGATTACTGGCATGCATTACCATGCCAGGTTTGATGCTGGGGAATTGAAGCTATTTGTGTGCTAGGTGAGCTCTCTACCCATGGCACTACATCCTAGCCCACTCCCACAACTCTTATAGAACCTTCGATAGCCCTTTAAGTCCAGAAATTGAGGGCAGCAAGAACATCTTCAAGTGTGGTACTTATTCCAACTCTATTTACAACATAATTCTAAATTCAAGCTTTGACAATTTCATGCATTCCTCTAGTGGATTTTGATCACACTCCTCTCCCACTCCCTCTGGAATCTGTCTTCTTCCCAGCATGCTCTCCTCCTTTCATATCTGGTTACACCCATGAAGAAAATTACTTTTTCCCCGCCAGCAGCCATTACCGACTAATAACTCCTCAGCTAGAACCAGAGATGGATGTGATCTCCCACTCCCATGCTGGGATGTTGAAGGGCTGGGGCTTGCAGTAACCACAGCTGCTGTGAGTTCCTTAGTGCAATGGCTATGCCATGTCCAAAAGCTAGCATTTCACATCGTTTCCTCATCATCTGGCTCTCGCTCTTTTGCCCAACTCCCATATTGTTTCCCGGGTTTCTAATGCTTTAAAATGCTTAATGTAACCCATTTTAGATAGAAGCCTTCAAAATAAATGACATCAGCCTCATCGATGAGTGTTGACCAACTTTTCCTCCACTCAACTTTAACCTGTGAGTAGCCTTTATCACACTGAGCTGGGATCTGCGGAGCTTAGTGATTTGAGGGACCCACGATGCTCCAAAATGCCTAGGGGGCAGTGTGTGTGTGTGTGTGTGTGTGTGTGTGTGTGTGTGTGAAGGGCCTTGTGCACCCTAGGCAAGTTATATTCCCAGCCCTTGTCTGTTAACATCAGAGAAGATTCTGGAGTCAGGTTTGGTGACACTTGCCTATAAACCAAGATTAGGCTTGAGCCGGGTGGTGGTGGCACACACCTTTAATCCCAGCACTCGGGAGGAAGAGCCAGGCAGATCTCTGTGAGTTAGGGGCTGGCCTGGTCTACAAGAGCTAGTTCTAGGACAGGCTTCAAACCTACAGAGAAATCCAGTTTCGAAAAACGAAAAAAAAAAAAAAAGACTCAGGGTAGCTAAAGTCCTGGGCAAATTACTGTATATCTTCTCTAAGCCTCAGTTTACTTCTCTTGTAAGATATAACTGGGGATCAAAGAAATTAAATAATGTATACAATAATGTATAAAATGTATAAAAACCATCATAAATGCCCAGTACATCTTAACTATTATTGTTATTACTTCCCTGTCAAAGAAGGAGGCTATCCATTCGTGGTTAAAGGTGATTCTTTCCTGTTTCCAATGCCAGTCTTCATTTCCCCACTTCTAATTCACTGATACTCATTTACCATGAGCTATGAACTTAGAGAAACAAGCTGACTAGAATTGAGGCTAAAAAAGTTGTACGGCTGTGAGGCAGGGGATCTCCTGGGAGTGAAGTAGGAGTCTTATGTATGGCCCTATGGCATGTGTGCAGTAAGAGGCGGAGGAAGGCATTTCAGCTGTGAGGAGGTACGGTGGTCCTTTTAGCAGGTTGTCCTTAAGTGTTAGCCTCCTTCTTCCAGCTAATTAGACACATGTTTGCATAGCTCTCAGCTATGATGCTTCCCCCTATTTTCGTGTGTGAGCATGTGTATGTGTGTGCACGTACATGCATATGTGTGTGTGTGTGTTTGTGAGCACGTGTACACATGTAGACCCAAGGCTGAGGCTGGGAATCACTTCCATCACTCTCCCAGCTCACTGCTGAGACCGACTCTCTCAACCACATCTAGAGTCTCTACCATGGCTAATCTTGTTGCCTGATAGTTCTAGGGATCCCACGTGTGGTGAATGAATGAGAATGCCCCCATAGGGTCATATATTTGAATACTTAGCTCTAGCTGGCAGGACTGTTTGGAAAGGATTAGGAGCTATGGCTTTGGTGGAGAAATGTCACTGGGGGCAGATTTTAGGTTTTGAAGGGTACACTCCTCCTAGTGTGCTCTTTCTGCCTCCTAATTGTGGATCAGGATGTAAGTGCTCAGTTGTTCCTACCATCACACCTTTGCTCTGCCATCAGAGGCTAAACCTCGGAAACCCAAGGTCAATTAAATGATTTAAGTGGCGTTGGTCATGGTGTTTTGTCACGGCAATGGAAAAGTAAGACACTCTGTCTCCACCTTCCAAGGCTGGAATTATATAAGTGGGCCACCATGCCTACTAGACACTTGCATGGGTTCTGGGGATCTGAACCTGAGTCCTCACATTTATGTGGCAAGTACTTATACTACTGAGCCATCTTCTCAGCCCTCATGGTGCCCTTTCTCTGTTGCAAGGTGTGGATGATTTATCTTCAGCAATCTATAGTATAATATATTATAATATGGTTGTTAGCACAAAGGAAAGCTTAAACTTGTGGGACCTGGACATCTCCATGCAGGACTCTAGGGATTCCACATACATCACAGGACTAAGGGCCAGGCTGGATCAATATATCCCCCTTCCATAGGGCCTCTGTTGAGATGCAGACTGCCAGGTCCCCTCAGGCCAGCTTCCTCTGAATCTTTCATTGGGACTGGAGACCTGGGAACCTGTTTACTTAAAGCTTCTTAGGTGACCATGATTAGTGACAAGGGCGCAAAAACACCAGGACAAGTATATTATTGAATCCATGATTGTCCTTGATCTGGAATGAGCCATCCAAATGTTTCTGGATAAGGTACATGGGTAGGTTGAAGGGGCTTCTTCCAAAGCCAGGGAAGCTTAAGGTTGCTCTTCAAGATGCTGTGACTCTACATGGCTTCCGGTTCAAGTTAACAGCATAACCCTCGACATAAACGGAAAACTGCCATTCATTAGAGCATGCCCTTGATCCCAGAGAAACCCAGGAAAAACCACAGCTCAGTAGCATGTGATCTCTGGCAAGTCACTTCTCTGTGCTTCCATCTCCTTTCCTGAAAAATGAAGCTCATAGCTAGAGCCCTAGTGGTGGCTACCATGAGCATCACGTGAGTCAGGCAGACTGCCTTGTACCTCGTGGTATCTCCACCGGCTTTCTGAGAAGGCTGCACTGGCTGGTGCAGGCTGCTGCGGACCCTCCTACACAGGGTCCGAGCAGGTGGTGGGCAGGGGAGCTGTCAGGGCTAGGAAATCAAGGGTTCTGTTTCCCTTAGTGGGTGTGTCCAGTTCAAGACAGATGCACATCACAGCAGGCAGAAGAAAGGTCCCATCAGGGGTTTGTGCGTTTGGACTTCATTCTTCCTTTGTTCATGTCAATTATTTTATGGTGTAGATATTATCTCCATAACCACACTGTCACACTACATTTCTTGAAGATAGGAATGAAACTTTCTATCTGATAAACACTAATACACACATAGCCCTGAAAGGCAGAAGCATTATTTATGATAACATCCTTTTCGTGTCTAGCTAAGTTTACTAGGGACTGGGATGAACTTTTGAATTCAAACAGCAAAGATTAAGGATGCTTTGTCCAGGTAGCCCTCTGAGAGTCTGGGTTCATGGTCACTGAAATGAAGATTCCAGCCATGGCCAAGGTAGCTGCTTCTGGACAGGTTCCTGAGAGCCAGGGACGGTTGAAGTCCTTGGGGTCTGTCACTGACATGTCCCATCATCCCCCACAGAGTCTTGCTTGCTGGTGAAATCAGTAGTGTAAGCCCTTGCATTCATCATGCGTAACACTAATGCAGTCACCAGGATCTTGAGGGTCCTCTCCCTTATCCGGCCAGCAGTACCCTGACCTCTCTGCTCATCTGTGTTAATCTCACCATCCTCCAAATGTGAACTTGCCTCTTCAGGCTTTGGCCACCCTGCTATCTTTCTGTGTACGGCTGCCATGTAGTGTCTGTTCCTTGGAGTTCTTAGCGTCTTTCCTCTGTCATCGTTTCCCTTTGCATCAACCGCGCTTGCCTCCTTCAGTTTTGCGTGGGGGCTCTGTCCCAGCTTTCTCATCTCCAGGCACCAGCCTAACATGACACCCCAAAAGTCCTCACTGTCACAATATGAGCAAACCCCATGTTATATCAGCATTTCCTCATGGCTTCCTGCCTTCAGGAGCGGAGCCTTGAACCCATGTTCTTGGGCATTGAGGACGTGGACATGCCAGACACAACAACCGAAGACACATACTGCGTTTCTAGCCGGCTTTGGTGTAATTCAGGATACAGTGGGAATCATGGGCCGAGCAGCCCTCAGGTGTACTTTTTCCAGGTATGGTGAGTATTTAAAAGCCATCAGCATAAGAGGCCTGCTTTGGGTGTCATACAGCGAGTGTCCCTACCATGTGCAAATGGTGGGGAAATGTTTGGAGAGATAAGCAGAGTGGTCCATGTGCTGTGGAGAGAGGTGAAACTGAAGACGGGAAGACAGTGAAGAACAGACTGACATGAATGCCTGTGTGACCACCTGAGGACATGTGATGTCCTTGCTGCCACCAACGGACATGCCTGGGTCCACGGCCCTCTGCAACCAGGATCTATATTGATGTCTATAGCCTGTGTTACCATCAAAGGCCAGGCCAGGTGGAGGCTTGTGGTCTGGGCCACCACTTGAGATCATGTTAATGCCCAAGGGCAATGCTGCTTCTGGGGCCCTACTGATCAGAGAGGCCTGTGCTACCACCTGAGGCCATGGTAACTTCTGGCTTGGGCTGCAGCTGAGGACCAGCTGTGGTCCAGCTACAGTTGGAGTCTATGTTGATGTCCATGGCCCGTGTTACCACCAAGGGCCATATGGATGCCTGTGGTCTGGACCACCATGGAAGCCATGTTGATGCCCAAGGGCCATGCTTCCACTGGGGCCACACTGCACTGTTGCCTGTGCTGAGCTGGCCCTGTCCCTCACTGGCCTAAGGAGAACTGACTCTAACCCTCACCAGCCACCCCAGTGGAAAAGCTGGCACCACCCCTCATGGGAGAGCTAGCCCCAGCCCTGGGCACAGGAGCAGGAGAGCTGTCTCCTAGGGCAGGGGTGCAGGAGAGGTGGAATCCCAGACTGACTAACACAGCTACCACCCAGGCCTACATCCAGGGCTTTGAGCTGACCCACTGCTACTCCATCTATGAGCTGTTGGAGCACATGAAGGGACTGGTCCTACAGAACCATAGCTACAGGATCTCCATCACTCAGGACAATAGCAGACATCTTAGAGGAATTCAGTGATGGTCCAGTGCTGATGGTGTATCAATGGCCAACAGCTCATTGCAATGAACACTTGCAAGAAAAGCTATTTGGGGACCTGGAGAGATGGCTCAGAGGTTAAGAACATTGCCTGCTCTTCCAAAGGTCCCGAGTTCAATTCCCAGCAACCATATGGTGGCTCACAACCATCTGTAATGAGGTCTGGCGCCCTCTTCTGGCCTGCAGGCATACACACAGACAGAATATTGTATACATAATAAGTAAATAAATAGATATTTAAAAAATATATAATTATCTTTATATAAGGGGTCTGGAAAGCCCTCAGAGAGCAAGTGACACAAACAGGGACCTGTGGTGGTGGTGGCGTCTGTCGGCTAGACAGGCAGAAGGAGCAGAAAATGCAAAGGCCAAGGAAGAAGCTGTGCTCCTGTGTTCTAAGAACAGTGAGCGGTACCTGGAGAGGTGTGAGCGAGATGGCTGAATAGCAGGTTAGGTCAGGGCCATGTGGGGGTGGATAACATAACTGTGTTCATCTTGTAGACATTGGCAAGGATTTTGGCTTGTACCCTGAGACAGGAAGCCAGAGAGCTGGCATAATCTGGACTTATGGTTTAACCAGAATGGCTCTGGCTGCGGTGGGGAGACTCTGCTGTAAGGGGCAAAGGTGGACGTGGGAAGCATGACTGCGTCCATCCCTGACTAATTCCTAAGTAGGGCGCGTTCCTCCACCTCTAATGCTGCCCCTGTCGAGATCCTCTACCTGTCCTGCCCAGGCTTTGTGAGAGCATGGTCTCCCAGTGTGCAGTCCTGTCCTCAGGCATGTCCCCACGTGAGAACAAAGAGAAGTTTGAAGGCCACGGTGTTGTGCTACTTGTCTATTAAGTCTTCCACGGCTCCTCACTGCTCATAGACAAAGTCTAAAACCCCAACCCCTGCTCATGAGGCCCTGTGAGGTCAGCCCTCCTACCCCCGCTCATACACCTAGGACTCCAGTGATGCCCATCTGTGCTCACCATCCAACCCCCTAACAGATGCTCCCATGCTCCCTTGATCTTTGAATTTGAAATGTAACCTTGCCTTCTGCTTCTCTGAATGACAGACAAAGCTTTATTATCGCTCACCTTACTCCCTAAGAGCCAAAGAAAAAAGAACAGGTAGGAAGGGCCCAAATGCTTCTGTGTGCTAGCATTCTGTAACCAAGGACCCTGCCAAGCTGGCCTTCTCAAGACCTGCTGTATTGCCAAAGCTGATTGACCTTGAACTGCTGATCTTCCAGTGCTGGGGTTGCAGGCTTGTACCACCACACCCAGCTCCCTCTGAATTACTTAATGGAAGCAGAGTCCGTAAAAGTGCTTAAGGGTATTCAAGAGGTGCTGTATTAGGTGAGAACTGTTCTGTGTCCTTTTGTCACTGTGGAGAGTTATGTCTGGATCCCCAAACAAATCAGACCTCATCTGCACTGGTATCTTACCTGGACCCATTTGGGGCTGTAAGGCTGAGGCCTCCATGGTTCCTACAGGGCCCAGTATTGTCCTCAGTCATGTACACTAAAAAACCCCACTAGCCAGGTCTGAGTATGTCTCTTTCCCCAGTCACTCGGAGACGGAGACTCGGAGCTATTCAATCCAAGCACTAGCTTGTTTACATCAGAAGCAGCAGTGGATGGACAGACAGACACTCTCCTACTTTCTGGGGTGTGTCTCACCTGCAGGCACACGGGAAGCCAGTGCCCAGCCATAGACTCAGAGGAAGGAATTACACTGAATGATAAGTATAATGAGGCTGATAAGTCCCAGGCCTTCCTGCCAGCCCTGTTTAATTGTTCTTATCTTTCTTTATTCCCTGCACCAACCTGCAAGGAACTGAGATGATCCCTGTCTTGTGCATGAACTCAGAAAGGCTGATAGCCTGGCCAGGTCCCACACTCTTCAGCTAATCTCAACAGAAGGAAAACTAGGGCAGATGCGTGTTTCCTCCTGAAAAGTGCTGCTTGCTCCACCAACAGCCTGGTGGGACTGACCAGGCTGCTTAAGATGGGGCATGATCTGTCTCTGATTAGCAAGATCCCCAGAATAACCCAGAGTACAGGCTCACCCACTGACTCAACACAAACCTGGACCGCCCCAACCTGCCTGGAACACACAGCAGTGGCAGCTGGGCCCAAGTCAAAGCTTTCGATCGCCATGACAAAATACTGGAGCTATAAACTTAAACGTGGGAAAGCTTTCTTTTGGTCCCTACTTCCTGTCCATGGTTGGTTGGCACTATTGTGTTGGGCCTGTGGCAGCATCGTAGACCATAGCTGAATGATGGAGGAGGTCTGTTTGCCTTATGGTGTCCAGGAAAAAGCAGAGAAACAGGGCCCCAAGATCCTCTTCAAATGCATGTGTTCAATGACCTAGCTTCCTTCTGCTAAGCCCACCTCCTGAAGGTTTCTCTATTTCCTAATAGAGCCAGGGCTGGAGACCAAAACTTGAAGATGTAAATCTTCAGGGGACATTCAAGATCCAAGTTATAGGACCCCTGAGTGAGAACAAGGCTGGTGCCCACGGCATCCGGGCAGCGACTCAGAAATGAATGAGCCCACTCGATGAGCTGTCTGAAGGGCTACCAGGGTCAGGTCACAATAGTCAGTAAAATGGTTAGTCCTAGTTCCCTAGTGGTCCCTGGAGCTGCTGAGAGTCAGCTTGGTGTTGCACCCTCCCAGCCTCGAGGGTTCTAACTGACAGCCAGAGCCTGCCACATCTCCCATGGAGAGATTTCTGATCGAGGCCGAGCTCAGCCCTGGCTCTCCTACAATATCAGAGGCTGGGTGGGCACAGTCAGTCAACAGGTAGAGTGCCAGTAGTTAACTGAATCAGGCACAAACAGGCACACACACACACACGTGTACACACACATACACCATGCTATGCACTTTCAAAGTATCTTTTCTTCAGCTACAGCTTAAAGCTTTTGTGGAAAGAAGTCTTCAAGGATATTCTTTGTGCTTCACTGACAGCCTCCTCTAAGCAGAGAAATTGCTACACAAACAGCAAGAGGTGACGCTAAAACAGACGACCACCAAGGTGTCTCACAAGAGTTACTAGCTGGCATCACGTTCTGTGTGAGTTTTAAGCTATTTGGGCAAAAGGAATATGGTGTGACACATTGTAGAGCCCAAGGCCACTATGACAAAGGAACATGTATGTGATGGAGAGGTGGGAAAGATGGAGGAAGGATATGGATTTGTTTTTCTTTTTTGTGGAGAAGGATACAGGGGTGAAGGGTGGACATGAAAGGACCGGGAGATGAGTGGGGTTGGGGTGCATGACGTGACATTCTCAAAGAACCAATAGATATGTTATGTGTTTTATGTTATATGTTTTACATTATAAAAATCATCAGTGTATAACTTTGCAATGGTTAGGCACAAATGCCAACACAAAGTTGGAAACTTGCAAAATAAAAAGACAGCCTGGTCAACAAACGATGCTGCCAGACTGGATCTCCACCTGCAAACAATGAAGTCAGTTTCCTATCTTTTACCTGTTCAAAAATCAAGTCAAAGTGGACAAAAGGTCTTAATTTAAAACTGGAAATGCTAAAACTTCAAAAAAAACCCTTTAAATATCCTTCCAGACATTGGGGTAAGGAAGAATAGAACCTTACCAGTTGAAGAGAATCCCCAAATACCAGCAGATAGGACAACATGAAATTAAAAGTTTTCACACAGCAAACGATCACAGAGCAAGTACTTCATAGAATTGGGAGAAATTCTTTACTAGCAACAGTGCAGGACAAGGGGTTAATATCCAGAATTCACAAAGAATCACACAAATTAGGTGCCAAGGGAATAAAACTGTCAACCAACAACTGGACTTATGAATTGAAAGACAGTTTAAAAACAAAACAAAATACACAAGTTGGGCAGTGGTGGTATACACCTTTAATCCCAGGAGATACGCCTTTAATCGGGAGATAGAGGCAGGCAGATCTCTGTGAGTTTGAGGCCATCCTGGTCTACAGAGCAAGTTCCAGGACAGCCATGACTACATAGAGAAATCTTGTCTCAAAAAAAAAAAAAAACCAAAAAAACCCAACCAACCAAACAAACAAAAAACAAGAACAAAACACCACAAATGCCTAAAATTGTTTTTAATTTATAAATAAATATTTTATAAATATTTTTAGTAAAAGAGATGGCATCTTACTATGTTACTCAAGCTGGCCCTAAGTGCCTAGACATAAAAAGTCTCAGGCCTTCATGTCCTGAGAAGGCTGGACCACAGGTGTGCATGCAGCCCCATGCCTCCCAAGATTTTACCTGAGAATGTAACCATGATTACATCCCTGATGCCCAGTGGAGTGCCTGGTGCATTGTGGGCACTTAACAAATAGTGAGTTGCGTTAAACTCCATAAAAGAAAGACTGCAGAGCTGATCTCTAAAGGAGGTGTCGGCACACACGCGCGCACTCACCTCCAGATGATTGAATATCACTGCCGGGGCCACGATGTTGTTCATCTTCGCAGCTTTCTGGATGATCTGTTCTGCCTCTTCAAATCTCCTCTGGGATATCAGCCACCGGGGAGATTCGGGAATAAACCTAGGATTTATTTGCAATAGTTCATAACCTTTTATAACCACAGGATTTGATGTAAGCAAACACACAGCAAAATGGTCCTGGGTCATTTTAGTTTTGCAAATATTCTAGTTTTAATCAGCACACAAATTCCATTTCTAGCATGCAGCATGGCATTTCAATGAATCTATATCAGACCTCTGGGCAAGCTCGGGACAAGCTCTGACTGTGCTAGCTGAGGCGGGAAGACACCTGACACAGCTGACCGAATAAAAGGAGAAAGTGCGCTGAGCGCCAGCTCTCTGTGCTCTCTGCTTCCTGTCTGTGCACACAGTGTGGCCAGCAGCCTCGAGTCCTTGCTCCCACGGCCTCCCTGCAGTGATGGACTGTACCCCAACCCTGAGCCTGGGCAAACCCTTCCTTCCTTGTCAGGTGTTTTGTGACAGCAACAGGAAAGGTAACTAATCTGGAGCTTCTCTCGGCACAGAGTTGTGTGGAGCGTGGCCTGCCCTTCCTTACTGACCCTCAGCCTGGGTTCCATTGGAAACTTCCAGATAAGTCAGCATAATATCTAACTCTTACAAAGCTGTCTTTCCAGGATTAGTAGGTTAAGAGCATGGCTGCTCTTCCAGAAGACCAGGGTTCAATTCCTGGCATCACATGGTCACCACCAACTATTGTGACTCCAGTTCCAGGGGATCTGAGGCCCTCTCCTGGCTGTCCCAGGCACTGCATCATATGGTGCACAGACAGACATGCAGACAAAGCACCCATATGTATAAACATTTTAAAAATTAAGTGATCTTTTTCTCCCATTCTCTTGGGTAGGTAGAGTTAACATAGTAAAAATGGCAATCTTACCAAAAAACAATCTACAGATTCAATTCAGTGCCCATCAAAATCCCAGTGAAATTTACAGACCTTGAAAGAACAATACTCAACTTCATATGGAAAAACAAAAGACCCAGAATAGTCAAAACAATCATGTACAACAAAAGAACTTCTGGAGGTATCCCAGTCCCAGACTTCAAACTCTACTATAGAGCTGCAGTAATAAATACAGCCTGGTATTGGTATAAAAACAGACAGCAGAATCAAAGACTTGGATATCAGTCCACACACCTGTGAACACCTGATTTTTGACAAAGAAGCTAAAAATAAAAAATGGAAAAAAGAAAGCATATTCAACAAATGTTAATATCCAGTTATGGCAGCACCACGTAGAAGAATAAAAATAGATCCATATCTAACTCCATGCACAAAACTCAAGTCCAGATGGATCAAAGACCTCAACATAAAAACAACCATACTGAACCTCCCAAAAGAGAAAGTGAGAAGTACACTTGAATGCATTGGTACAGGAGACCACTTCCGATATATAACCCCAGTAGTACAGACACTGAAACAGTAAATGGGACCTCCTGAACCTGTAAAGCAAAAGGACACGGTCAACAAGGCAAAATGACAGCCTACAGAATGGGAAAAGAACTTCATCCAAATATAAGAAGAACTCAAGAAACTTGACATTCAAAGAAAAAATAATCCAATAAAAATGGGTTACAGACCTAAATAGAGAACTCTCAACAGATGAATCTCAAGGACTGAAAGACACTTAAGGAAATGCTCAACATCCTTAGCCATCAGAGAAATGCAAATCAAAACAACTCTGAGATTCTAACACCTGTCAGAATGGCCAAGATCAAAAACACTGATGACAACTTATGCTGGAGAGGATGTGGGATAAGGGGAACACTCCTGCATTGCTGGTGGGAGTGCAAACTGGTACAGCCCCTTTGGAAATCAGTATAGCAATTTCTCCAAAAATTGGGACTCAATCTATCTCAGGACCCAGCAATACTGCTGTTGGGTATATACCCAACAGACACTCAATCATACTACAAAGACATGTGCTCAACTATGTTCATAGCAGCCTTGTTTGTCATAGCCAGAACATGGAAACCTTGATGCTCCTCGACCAAAGAATGGTTAAAGAAAATGTGGTACATTTACACAATGGAGTACTACACAATGATAAAAAATAATGACATCTTGAAATTTGCAGTCAAATGGATGGATCTATAAAGCACATATTGAGTGAGATGACCCAGACCCAGAAAAACAAATATAGTATGCACTCTCTCATAAAGCAAAGAATAATCAGCCTACAGGCCACAGTCCCAGAGAACCTAGACAACAAAGAGGATCCTGAGAGAGACATACATGGATCTACATAGGAAGGAGAAAAAGACAAGATCTCTTGAGTAAATCTGGTCACAGGAGAGGGTAGAATGGGAGAGGGGAGGAAGTCAAGGGAGTTGAGAAAAATATATAGCTTAATACAAACAATAAAAAAAGAAAAAAATTAAGTGATCTTTCAAACCCCAGTGAAATCATAAACAAAGCAAAGCAAACAAGGAAAGGTTATTATTTTTTTCAAATACTAATTCTTCCTAAACCTTCATATGCTACTCATTCTCAAATGTTACTGCTGTAAAACCACAGCAGGCTGGGAGATAAAGGAAGTGGCCTTGGAGGAGGCCAGCTGAGCCATCCCCTCAGAAAAGACTAAGGGGGACGCTTGTCAACTCCCGTGGCTGCATGGCAGCTACAGAAAGATAAAGGTCCTTCTAGCCAGTTTCCCAGGCAACTGTCACAGGGTGACCAAGAGAATCAAACTGTGAATGCCACAAACTGACCAAAGAAACCTTTATTATGTTAGTCATGTAAGCAGGTGGCAATTGAGCAGTTAGTAAAATAGGCCATTTCTAGAAGACTGGATTTTGACAGTAAAATCAAGATGAATTAGGAGAGAGGAAACAAATAACAGGGCAAGCAGTCTCCTTTTGTCCTGTTTAAATATGAGAGAACAGAGAAATTCTGAATGGGGGCTGTGACTAGAACTTTATTTCTATTTGTAAAAATCTGTTCTTGCCGGGCGGTGGCGCACCCCTTTAATCCCAGCAGTCGGGCTACGGAGGCAGGTGGATCTCTAAGTCAGAGCCTAGCCTGGTCTACAAAAGAGTTCCAGGACAGCTAGGGCTAAACAAAGAAACCCTGTCTCAAAAAAAAAAAAAAAAAAAAACAAAAGCAAAACAAACAAACAAGAAATTCGTTCTCTTCCAGAAGCCTCCAGTTACCCCTGCCTGGTAAGACTCAGTCAAGATCTCCAAACTTGGCTATTTCCACAACTGCTGTCCTAAAGCTGGCTTGGGGAAGCTTTGGAGGGCATCAGCTCAGTGGCACACCACTTGCCCAGTACGCGCAGGGCTCTAGGTTCAATCTCCATCTTAAAATGAATGTTTCCATGGGGGCAGGGTTGCCATAGGAGAAATAACACCTTCGCTAAGACTGTTCAAACACAACTGATTTGGGGAGCGGGGCATATAACTCAGGGAGAGCCTATCTAGCATGCATGAAGGTCAGGGCTTCATCTTCAGCACTGCATAAAGTGTTTGTAGTGGCAAACACCTGTTATCCTAGCATTCGGGAGGTAGAGGCAGAAGGATACAAGGTCACCCTTGGCTCATATTGAGGAGTCCAGGGCAAGCCTAGAATACAGGAAATTGTGCTGAAAAATAATTATCATTTTCAGGACAAAGCACATATATGTAACAAATACACTGTTGATACTAATTATGAAGAACAGTTACATGTTTCTTGGTTTCTATAGAACTGATCCCAGGATCCCTGACAGATCCCAAAATTCTCTCATGTTCTACCCTCTTACATCAAATGGCATAGCCAGGCCCAGTGGTTTGTGTGCCTGTACACTAGCTACTCAGGAAGGTGAGGTGGGAGAACGCTTGGTCAGGGGCTCAAGACCAACTTATGCAACACAGCAGGGTCTCATCTAAAACAAACTGGAAGTGTGTCTCAGTGGAAGAATGTTTGCTAGCATGCACAAGATCTTGAATTCCATCCCAGCACAGAAAACAAAACGCCAATAAAATAGGTATAAGACTTATATATAATCTATGCAATCTTGTATACATATGTCTCTGGATTACTTATAATATCCAACACACAATATGTATCACTCCATTTGTGAGGAGTTTGCTGGAGATAGGCCTTGGATATTCTGCCTTTGAGCTACCCACCATCAGCCTCTCAACACTTAATAAAATGCAAACACAGTATAAGAGTGGCTGGAGTGTATAGTTTGGGAAATAAGAAGAAAAATGAGGCACTATTTTCTGGTTCTGTTCTTTGCATCATATATGTGGAGTTTATGGGTAGCTGGGACCAACTGAACTGTGGCTGAATAGAGAAAGAGGATTTCTAAAGAAAGGAAAGGGGCCCAAAACTGAGGACAGAGTTTAAAACATTGCCCAACAGTACCAGCTCCACAGACAACAAGAAAATGGACATGGGACTGGAGTGGGAAGCATCTGGAAGAAAGCTGGAATTCCCGAGAACCAGGCTTTGTACAGTGCATGCGCCCAGTCACAGAGATGCAGAGTGCTGGAGGCGTGGGGGCACTGGGGCAAGCTGCAGTAAAGAGCATGCAGCTAGGTGGGCAGTGGGCTCATCTCTGGGCCCGCCTGCTCCAGCAGAAGGCTGACTTGGAAAGGTGGCTGTACTCACCACCACAGGGGAACACACAGCACCCCAGGAAGTGTCAGCGCCAGCAGCAGCATCCTCCAGTCTCGGATGAAGTATGCAAACAGAGGCAGCACCATGTAGCCGATTGCAAAAAATGTGCAGACTCCTAATGTGGAGAAGATAATTCGAACTGACTTGCTCAGAATTTCAGTTCCTGTTCAAAACAAAGGGGCAGAGTTAGCATATCTGCTCTCTTCAGCGTTTGCTTTTTGAGATAGGGTTTCTTTCCATTACTCGGGATTGAACCCATGTACGTGTGACAAGGGCCCTACCAATGAAACTCAAACACCTGCCTTCTGAGAATGCTGCATTTTCAGAACAAGAGGCCAGTGGGAGACACAGACAGTCTTGTCCAAGAGACAAGAAGTGGTTCTTTTGAGACACTGTGTGGAGTCAGGGTGTGGGACGCTTGTCCACGACTGCAAACAGACACTGACCTAGAAGACAACAGTGACACTTCTGGCTGTCAGGACACACTCTGTAGGGCCCAGGTTTGCCCCTGCTCCTGGAGTGCATCTAGAGGACAGTTTCTGGTCAGCCAGCTAAAACATTCTGTTTGTTCTTGTGCTCCCTCTGCCTCACCTGGTGATTAGCTGTAGGGTATTGTTTCATCTTTGGTATGGTAATTTCCCACCTGCCTGGGTGGAAATCCTTGTGCAGCAGCAAGGTATAATAGGATTTCCCCAAAGTTGAATAAATAGCATTTGGCTGATCTCCTTTCGAATGACCCAGGTCTCTTGTGTGTTCTTTCAATCTCCAGGTCCTTGCCCAACTCGCGTACATACGGTATAGTGGCGTGCGTACTGTACTGAGAGGGTAACACACTCCTGTCCTTGAACCCTTGGACGTGACACCCAGAAGCCAGCTGCCTCTGGATCTTCCCAGGACTGGCGGTCAGCACTGTAGCTGATGCTCCCCAGGCAGACAGTGCTCACTGATGGGACAGCAGGGAAGGAGCTGTTCTGCTGTCCCTGCAGTGGCAGCCCCGGCACTGGACACACACCCAGTGACCAGAGCAAAGGCTCAAGGGCGCACGCAGTTGGCAGTGTTGGGGAAGGATGTGTTGGCAGCTGGTTTCTGTCTTGTGTAGCAAGTACACAGCAGGTCACGAGCAGCGGGTCTTCAGAGATGTCCTTGTCGCTCGGGTCAGGATTCTAGCACATTAGAATTTTATCCACTCTGGGTCCTCTGATTTAAGGACAGAGATAAGTCCAAGGGCAAGAGCTTGGCCTTTAGTATAGGGCCTGCCCACACTAGTAATATTGATTGCCCAATTGGAAAATCTAGACTCACCCAGAAGACAAAACTGTAAAACATGTCTGAATTTCTGGATTGGGTTAACCGAGCTAGGAACACCCCTCCCAAATGTGGGCAGCACCACTGCATGGGATGTGGTCCTAGAAAAAGGGAGTCACACCCCTCTGTGGTTTCCTTCTGATCTTTCTTTCAGTTTCTTGAGAACAGTCAGGCTGACCTTGAACTTCATAGTCTCCTGCTGGGTGTCTCCCAATTTCCACAGTTTTTTTTTGCAGACCAGACTTCTAATCCCAGGGACATCCCACTGCCTGCAGACTCTTTCCCTAGGGTGGTGTCTGGATACTTTGAGTATCATTTCCAGATCTTTCCTTAATTTATGAATGAACACATTCTACCATAGCCTGGCTGTCTTTGGCTGGGATTATGATGTGATAATGAATGGGTGTGTGTGTGTGTGTGTGTGTGTGTGCGCGCGCGCGCGCGCGCGCATGCGCATGTGTTCTTCCTAAGCAGAAATCTAGAAACAGAGAATCTGATCATGGAAAAGAAAAGCACAGAGGACTAAGTGAGGCTCTCATTTGTGTGTGAGGTCGGTAGATAAACGGTAGCATTGGGACAGGGTCACAGAGCAGATGCTAACAGACACAGGATGAGTTAGCTATGCTCCAGGTAGCAGGTAAAGACAGAGATCTGCCAGCCTGTGGATCAAGGTGGACGGTACAAACAACTCCTTATTAGTCCTAATGTTCTATAACTTTTGGGGTCTCTGCCTTCCTTATACATTGCTGTCATTTGAGTGAGAAATGCTCCCCATAGGCTCGCGTATTTGAACACTTAGTCTCAGCGGGTGGCGCTATTGGGAAAGATGATGGAGCCTTTAGGAGGTGGAGCCTTGCTGAAGGATGTACATCTAAGGGCAGACTGTGGGGTTCTATAGCCTGACTCCACTTCCTTCTCTCTCCATGTTTATGTGGGGAGAAAATGTCACCACCCTGTTTCCTGACTGCCAGCTCAGCCCCATGCTCCAGCTGCCACGCCTTCCCCACCTTGATAGACTCCAGCCCCTCTGGAACTGTAACAAGCCCTTTCTTCCCTCAGTCGCTTTCTGTCAGAGTGTGTTATCACCGCCGCAGAACAGCAACCAAGATATACAGGATCACCACCGTCATCAGTCATTATAACTTATCATTATTGTATTATGACCACCATCAGCAGCATCATTATCACCACCACCATCATTATCATTGCCATCGTTGTCACCATGGTCACCACCACCATCGTCACAGCCATCACTTTTCTGAGCACATTTTAAAGCCCCATTCCAGGCTAACTGCTTACTCTGACTCTTGCCCTACAAATATTCAGCTGAGGCATACATAAGGAGTTAAAACCACTTGTCTACATTCGTGTATCTGTGACAGTGATGCAGACTGGATGCGACACCTCACACTTAAGGTCCCAGCGCTCAGGAAGTATAAGGGGGATGCTCGGGAGTTCTTTGACTGCACACACTGTGTTCAATGCCAGCTTGAGCTACATAAAACCATGTCTCAAAGACAAACAAACAAACAAGCCAAAAACCAACCCCACAAACAAATAGTTTGGGGGCTCTGTGGGTAAAGTGGTGGTCAGCCAATCATAAGGACCTGAGTTCAAATCCCCAGAGCCCATATGAACACCAGACACGGCAGCACACATCTGTAACTCTAGCACTCGGGGATGGAAACAGGAAGATCCTGAGAGCTTCCTGCCAGTTGGCGTAGCTGAAATGGGTAAGTTCCAGATTGAGTGAGAGAGTATAGCGGAACGCATACGACGTTAACTTCTGGTTTCCACACATGCACACACAGGGGTACCACACATACACATATGTACACATGAACATCACACATGCATGTATACACATGAACAAAATCCAAACAAATAAAAATCCCTAAACCCATAGCAAACAAATAAACCTAACACAGTGATGTAGTGATGTCGATGATGTTTATCAACCTATGCATGTTAAGCCTTCAGGAGGAAAACTGCCTGATCAAACCCGCAGTCTTATGGACCAGCCCTTCAGCTGGGATGCTAGTGGAGACACGAGGGAGAAGAGTGAGACCTTGGATGTCTTTCAGTCCTTCCTGGGCTGATCATTAAACTGGCTAATAACCAAGCAGTTCTCTCTAGGGAACATCAGGAGAGGGCCTCAAGTAGGCAGATGTAATGAACTCTCTGTGTGCTCACCCAGAAAAAAGACCTGTGGCAGAAATGCTTTCCAGCTCTGCTCATCAGATTCCTGTCCTCCTACTCTGCCCCATAGACTCGTGATTGTAGGCAAAGCCTGGCTTCTCAGTGTCTCTCGAGAGCAGAAACCTTACATCCAAATCAAAGGGTGTGTCCTGGCTCTGCTGAGACCATGAACAGCCCTAGGAGATGGTCCCCACTCACTGGCTCCTCCATCCAGGAGGATTTTGCTTTATATCTTTGTTAGTCAGCTCCAGGAATCACTAGCACACATCACGGGGAGGCAGCAGGACATACACCTCAATGCAGCTGAGGCCTGCAGCTGATTCAAGCTCAGGAAACAAGCCTGCGAAATGTGCATCTGCTAGGATGGGCTGAGGGTGTGCCGTATGTCACAATGGGGGAAAAGTGCAGGTTCCTCTATGCTAAGTCCCCCAGTGATGGTTAAAATATTGCTCGTCAACATGATGGTCTTTAGGATCACCTAGGAGACAAATCTCTGGGTATACTCGTGAGGGTGTTTCTAGATTGGGTTAAGTGAGGAGGAAAGATCCACCCTAAATGTGGATGGTGTCAGGTATGGGTTAGGGTGCATGACTGAAGAGAGAGGGGGGGAGGGGGAGAGGGGGAGGGGAAGAGGGGGAGAGGGGAAGAAGGGGAGAGGGGGAGAGAGAGATAGCGCGCACTGGACACAGGTGTTCATCTTTCTCTGCTTCCTGACTAATGACACAGTGTGACCAGGGGACTAATGCCATGCTGTCATGATGCAGAAAATAAAATTTTGGTTTTTGAATTAAGCCAGTCTGGTATTTGGCTACGTCATTCCATTCAAATAACAAGTCAAAGTTACATTTCAAGTTAAAGGCATTTAAGGACTGGAGTGTACATCAAATACACAGTGTATTCAGGAGACCCGTGGTTTGCTTCTCAGTATCATAAAGATAAATACATTAACAGATAAGTGAAAATAATAAAAATAAATATGAGGCTGATAAAAGCTACATAACTGGTGTAGTTCAATTTCAAAGAAATCTGAGATTCCTGCGAGCTAAAGCTATAGAAGCTGCCATCAGTTGTACCCTTACTGAAGGGAAACATATGGACCAGAGGAGGCAAGCTTTTAGCATGTCCTAGTGTGGGATAGTGGGGTGGGGGTAGGGCAGTGGTCGGGTGCTGATGTTAGAAGCACTGGAAAATACTGAATTGATGAATCAGCCGAGACAGGAGGTGGTTAGGTTTTCCTGTAGAAAACAGAGAAGCAGTCTTTTACAGAAGATGAAGGAGGGAGCTGCTACCATTTTACCCAGAAGTCTGTGGGCAGGTTACAGTGCTGTGCCTGAGAATGACATGGAGTCTGGGGGAAAGCTGGGGTGCCGGAGGTCATTGACCTTGGTCTTGAGTCCCACTTCCTCCGCACTCTGTGTTGCTTTGGGGACGAGTTTGACTGGCCTTTTGTATAACCTAAGACTCTGGCAAGCCTGGGGGAGTTAAGTGCAGCCCAGAAGGAGACTCCGTACAGCTTTGGGAATAATTCAGCTACTGCAATCAGTGCAAAGATTGATTTCCAAGCTGAACTTTTACCATCCCAAGCATCTTTCCCAGATTCTTTCCCAGAGCATGGAGGATAAAGTGCAGGCACTGACAGAATTTCTTAAATGAAAGTCTGTTGGGGTCAAATCTGGCTTCTCAGAAAAACCCCAATAAATGCCCTTGGAATGTAGCTATTTTAGTCCTGACACACCAGAGGGCGCTGCTGCGCCGCAGGAAAACCAGCAGCCACGGAGGAGTCTGTCCTTCCACCAAGTCCTCCCTTTCAGGAACAGACTGGGAACTCCGCCTGGTCTGGGGCAGATCAGTTTTCAGCGACACTCATAGGCTTTCAGACCTGAGGTCTTAGTACAAATGTTATCCCAGGACCTAATGTCAGCAGCTTCCTGTAGAGCCCGCTAGGATGACAGGTGTGGACCCAAGCCGACAGGGAGCCCTCTATTGGTTGCTGATGTGACACACCTCAGCTCCAACCTACCTTTGACCTGGCCCTCTCCTTCCCTACCCTGCAGTGAAGCCATAGCCACGTGGGGAGCGGGAAGGCCAAAGCTGTGGCACTGCCCTATTCTCGCAGCAAAGGCTCTCAGAGCTGGAGCCCCTGTTTTTCTGGAGAAGCAGGTCTTGTTCCGTGAGACTGAACAGCTGGGGTTGGGGTCCTGGGAGGCTGAGTCAGTGGATAAATCCCTTGCCGTGCAAGAATGAGAAAGTGAGTTCAAATCCCTAGGACCCACCTAAAAGAGTCGAGTACTGTGAAATATGCTTGAAATCTCAGCGTAGGTGAGGCAGAGACGGGAAGATCCCTGGGGTGGGCTGACCAGCCTGTTTAACCTGAGAGTTCCAGGTTCAGTGTAAGATCTTATGTCCAAAGATAAGGTGAATGACTAGCTGGTTGGCTCATGACAATCTGAGGTGAAGCCAAGGGACCCACGGGAAGAGAGGAGAAAATGAACTCCATCAAGCGGTTGTCTGCCCTTCATGCATGTGCTAAGGCACGTGTGCACCCCTTCCATACGCAAAATAAACATTACATTAAGGAATAGACGGAGAGCAATTGTGAAAAACTCCCAGTGTTTCCCTCAGCTTTTTACCTGCCCACACTCCAGTGTTCACACTTTTGTGTGTGTGCGTGCATGTGCACACACACACACACATACACTCTAAATAAATAAGCCAGGTGCAACAGAAGGGTGACTGCTTTGCATAGACCCTTCCTCGATCCCAGCCTGGGCTGCTCTGGATTTGTCCTTCTACCCAGAGTGACCTTCAGCTCTCCCCCAGGGCCACACCAGTCACTGTTTGCAGCTCCTCCGTCAGCACAAACTTCTCCACTCTCTACAGAATGGCAATTTTTCTTAATGGTGAGTTTTGTTTTGCTTTTATGAGCTTTGGTCTTGCTTCATAGCCCAGGCTGTCCTAAAACTTAGCCTTCACCTGTCTCTGCTGCCTGATAACATGTGTGCAGCCTCACAGATGACCTCGGAAAAATTCCTGCTCCACTCTTGGTCCCGACAGATGAGAACTGCTCTCTTCATGCCAGGGCTTGCTCAATAGAGGGCTACCTGCTGGGACCATGTGGTTCCTGCTTGCTCCGTCTCCTCCTGTGTCCTCCCTCCTCATACATGAGGCTGGGCCTGTGGCAAGAAGCCCTTCACCAATAATTAATGGAATGGAATTTGGATAATTCCACCTTGGCAACCTGATAGAGGGTGTGCGTGTCTTTGGCTAATAGAACACACCATTGCCAAGGCCAGTGAGTCACAGGTTCCTGAGAGCAACCAGAGCCACATAGCCAGGTGCAAGAAAGGCATTAGAGCGCTATTGAAGAGACACAATCAATAATTATGCTGGGACATACTGGGGTAATTTGGGGTAGGCTAGAAAGGTTGTTCTAAAGATTGTAGGACTTGATGATCATCGCGCTTGAGGTGACTCTCATTTCCTCTCGTCCTGATTAGGAGGGGGATCAGAGAGTATATTGGTGGTGAGGCTCACACTTTTGAGAACAGCCCTGAATGGTTTTCCATGAAGCTCACCTCGCTTTTTCCCAGATAAGCTGTAGAGGGTCCAGGACCGTCCTAGGGCCTAGGAACTGATGGTTTGCCCGCCCTCTCAGCCTGGTCTTCCTTCTGACAGGAGAACTCTTATCAGAGAGGCACAGCTGTCCTGTGCAGCGCTCATCTGCTCTGGGCGGGAACTCAGATCCAGGCCACAGCAGATCTGCCCAGGTGGGGCAAATTCTTGCCATTGAGCAAGAGACTTCCCCCTGAGTATATATGCCTTATCAACCCCTCTAAGACCCTTTGTAGGCCACCAGGCTTATGCCTTTATAGCTCAGATCAAGGACTTCATATCCCTGCTGTCTCCCCACCCCCCAGGATCTTCTGTTCCAAGCCCCTTGCTCCTGAGGATGTGTCTACTGTTGTGTGGCTACTTCTTCCCAGCCCCAGCTCTTGGTTTTAGTGCAGTACAGATGGCCCCCTCTGAGCCACTGTCAGGCTGTGACTGGCTCGAGGTGCCCATAGCTGCAGCGCCCCTTAGATATACGCATGGATCTAAAGTTGAGGACACTTTGGACTCACACTCAGTAGCCCCCTCCTGCCTGGCATTTCACAGGGTGGAAAGAAGGGACCCCGAGTCTCCAAAGTCATTCTTACCTAGTATGAAGGCCACCACGTAGTTGGAGATCTGGCCCATGCCCACGATGACGAATAACACAGTGAACATCTCCCAGCTGGTGGAGAAAATCTGCACAAAGCTGAATCCAGTCTGCACAGCCATGGTTGCAAAGAGGACTTTCTTCCTGCCAAACCTATAGAACACAACAGGGTAACTCAGGGTGTGTTGTAACACCAAGCCTAGCTTTACTGTAGGGTCTGTCTTGTCTCAAGACTGGGATATTTTCTCTTCCCTGTGACATCCTGTTAGCCTCCTCCCTGGAGAGGCTTCCAGCATCCACCTGCCCAGGAACTACCTTCCCGGGTGCCAAGTCTTGCTTCTGGAGGAAACGGGCATCTTCTGTGATAACTGCATGGACAAATCTGATCTTTAGAAGGAGCCGTAGGCGAGCTATAGGTCTGACTCAGTGGGTAGAGTGCTTGCTTAGCTGAATGAAGCTCTGGCTTTGATCCCCAGAATGGTACATAGCTGTAATTCCAGCGCCTGAGAGGTGGAGCAGGAGGGGCAGAAGCTCAAGGACAACATTGACTACACAGTAGTTTTGAGGCCATCCTTGACCATCCTGGGCCTGTCTCAAAAAAAAAAAAAAAAAGAAACGAAAAAAAGAAAGAAAGAGGCACCACTGGCAGAAACTGCCACACCATTTGTGAGATAAGACACAAAGGGCAGATTGCAGATACTTTTACCATCCACATGGGAATTCTGTATGTTTAGAAACCCCCTGAGGGGCTGCTGCTTCTTAACCTTCGCTGCACTTGGAACCACCCAGCGAGTTTGAAAAATGTCAATCCTTGATTCACAGTCGTTTGGCTTAGGACTTCATGATTTTGCAATGGTGGGAAGTGCTCTGCATTTAGTTAGAATCCCTGCTTGGAATTCTGTACTCATATTTTCCCCACTCTCCCTGCTGGACAGGGATGCGGCCTGGGGGCCTCTCTGTGCTGAGCAGCGACAGTGAGCTACACTCCTGACAGACATCTGGCTGTTTGCCGAGCTAGCATGTCATGTTAGGTGTGTGAAGTTTTTTTTTTTTTTTTTTTTTTTTTTTTTTTTTGATCTAATCTCTTCAGTTGAGGGTTGGTTTATTAGGACAGGGCTTACAGAAAGCCAAGGAACACCCACACTCATGCCAGCACCTGACTTCTCCCAAATATTATTTGAGCCTTGGGGTGTTATGCAGTTGCCCAGGTATGACGATGTGCCTCTAAAACTGCAAACCTTTGCTTTCTGGGACGATGTCATTGTCAGCCATGTCTGCTGTGTCACTGGTTGGTTTAAGCTTTAACGTTTTATTCTGGTAGTGACTAGTGGGCAGGGTGGAGCATCCCTGCCCCATTCCCTCTAGGCCTTAAAGCTGGGGGGTGCAGGTTCCCAGGAAGCGCTGTCCAGCTCTGCTATTCAGCACTCCCACCTGAGAGAACATATAGAGCAAGCAGGCCACAACTCGGGATAATGCAATCATGTCCCTCTGACGCCTGCAGGCTCTGGTGACCAAAAGCCAGTCTGGGTCAGTACTGTGGCTGCAGGCCCAGCCATGGCTCCGCTCCCAGCCTCAGAGAATGCCTATCTGACAGGACTTGGCTTTACTCTAGCTGCTGGCTGTTTGTGCAGCAGTAACATGCCACTTACCCCTGCCCTGTCAAGATTTGGGGGCAGAGTCAGGGGCAATGATAATACCAGCATCCTGTTCTGTGAAGGGGCTTGTGGCACAAGGGCCCTGCTTTCTGTTGGGGTCGATACTTTGATCAAAGATGGTCAAAGCCCCGTGAGTTCAGACTGGGAGTGTGACGGAAGTCTTGGCAGGATGCGGAGGTGAGGGTTACATGTTAGTACCATCTGTGAAGGACTTATTTACTTAGCTAGTTTGTCACTCTGGTAGTTAGATAGAGCAGGTCTTGTTATGTAGGGGTGCTATAGTCAAGGTTGCACACTAGGTTTATCTGGGAAAGATTTACTTAGTTAGCCAGACACAGTCCTGATATAGAGCTCAGGTTGACATTGAACTTTTAATTCTCTCCTCAGACCCCAGCCTCCCAAATGCTAGGCTTCTCCTATTATCCACTCGGTGCCTCGAGGATCCTTGTCTGTGTAAAAAGCCTACGAATTTGGCCTTGCGTCAAGCCAGGCTGTGGACTGATAAGTAGCTCCACCTCATTGTTCCCCATCCAGAGTCCTTACCTGTCTGACAGCTGCCCAGACACGAAGGAACCGCAGAGAACGCCTACGAAGAACAGGGAGGTGGTGAGGGGTGTCTTCCAGTCATCCTCACACACCAGATTCCACTGCCAACAAGACAGCATGCAACGTGAGCCCAGTCCTCCAGCAGGACCCACCCGTGCCCCGCTCCAAGGAGCGCCAGATGGATGCCAGGTGCGCTGTCCTCCCTTGCGCCAGCCTGCTGGCTCTGTTCGAATGGGAACAGGTCTCATAGCTCTGGGTTTGACTCTGCCATTCAGTGTGACAAGAAGCCCGGGGGCATGCTCCTGCCTCCCATTGAGACACAGCTTCCTCTTCAGGAGGGAGGAGATGGCTTCAACCTGCTCGCATTATCTATAAGGAGGTTGGCAAGCCCACAACCACAAAGCAGTGTGAAGCGAAGAGATCCACGTTCTTCTGCTTCATAGGAGAGAGAGGGTTGGAAGGGCAGAAGAGAAGGGCAGAGGGCACAGCTAGCTGGTCCAGGAGTAAAACGTCATCTCCTTTGTTGAAGACTGAAATAGCCTCAGCACTGTGAGGTGTTTAAGCACTTCTCTGGGAAGTCTTGGTTCCCTGGTCCCCTCCAACCTAGGTGGAGCATCTAACCCACTCCAGGGGTCACTGTGCCAGCACGCCCCACCCTTTTCAAGGGGTGTCTGAGCCTCCTTCCTCCACTCCTCTACCCTCCCTCCCACCCTGCCTTCCCAGCAGTGTGGTTCCTCCCAGTCCCCAGGCCTTGTGGACTGCTACCACACTAACAAGCTCCTGCTGGTGGATCCATAAAACCAGTTTCAGCCAGAGCTTCTGTTCCCAGATTTCCCCTGGAGTCAACTCAGCCCAGTCTCAAGGGAGGCTGCAGAGATTTCAAAGTGTGCTTGGTGACCTCTGCTCATATATTTTGGCCTGGAGCTGTGTGCGGGAGCAGTGTGTCACAAGATGGGCTGGCAGAGGAGAGGGACCCTCCAGCCTACCCCTTGCCCCACTGTGCAGGCATCCTACATCTGTGGCATTTGTGGAGCAGGTCTGTTCTTATTCCCCACGGCTGCCTTCCAAGTGTAGTTGATTTAAAATAATTCCTGCATATGCATTAATCCATATTGCACTCTAGTTCTGTAGTGCTTGGGGGACGGGGGCTCCTAGAAACACTAACAGATGAAAAGCTAAGACGATCAAGACGAACAAAGTCAGGGAAGCGATAAAAACTCAAGTCAGGAGTCACAGCAGACTGTATGCCCAAGGGTCTGCCTGTGGCAATGGCTTCCGCTACCCCAGCCACACAGCTTAAAAGGGCCTGGTGACCCTGGTGACCCTCGTGGTCATGTCTTCTGCATGCCTAGGTTCCGAGACCTAAGGCTTCCCCTATAGACTTCCTCCCATCAAGGCCGCTCCAGGCTCACGATGCTGGTAGGATGCCCAAGCATGGCTCTGCAGAAGAAGAACATGGACCAGGAACTCAGCTCCCTCACCTTCAGAAGCAACCCAAGGATCAATCTGAGATTATCAATCACTTATCCAGAATGACGTTGCCTCACTTGGTGCTATGGTGTGACTGTTCCCACTAAAACTCGTGGTGAAATGTAATCCCTATCGTGAGGTGTTAAGGAAGTAAACATAATTAATTCAATGATGGTATTTGGAGATAGGAATTTTGGGTGGTGATTGAGAAAAATGAGGTAATCAGGGTGGGGCCAAATCCAAGGGGAACAGCAGCTTTGTTAGAAAACAGATAAAACAAGTTTTATGTCTTCTTGCACTGATGCCCTGTGCACAGATGCCCTGTGCAGGAAGGCCTGCACTAGACATAGCCCCTGGCCTTGAACTTCTCAGCACTCATAACCTCGACTTTATTCTATTGTGTGTGTTGGTATATGTATATGGTTTTATATGTGTGTGTTACACACATGTGAGTGTGCATCCACACTTTTAGAGGGTAGAAGATGTCAGGTGTCTTTCTCTATCACGTTTTGTTGTATTCTCTTGAAATAGAGCCTCTCACTCTCACTGAACTCGAAGCTCCCCATTTAGACTAGGCTAGCTGACCAGTGTGCTCCCAGCATCTACCTGTCTCCAACCTCTAATGCGAGGGTCACAGATGTGTGCAGCCATGCCTGGCTTTTTTACCTGAGTCCTAGGGATTCACACTCAGGTATATGAGCAGCCACACAGCAAGTGCTCTTACTCACTGAGTGATCTTGCCAGCCCAAGTCTTTTTTCTTTATAAATCACCAAGAAATGGGGCCAGCAAGATGATTCAAAGGGTTAAGGTGCTTGGTGAGTAAGCTCGGCCACCTGAGTTCAATTCCTGGAGCTCATGTGAGGGTGGAAGGAGAAGACCAGCTTCATAAAGTTGTCCTCTGACCTCCACATGCACACTGTGGTACATGCACCCACGCCTACCTCCACATGCACACTGTGGTACATGCACACTGTGGTACATGCACCCACGCCTATACTCCCCCCACATTACTCACCCACCCACCCACACTAATGTTAAATAAAGTTAAAGAGGACATTACTCAGAAATGAAAATGGACCTAAGGTCCCTGAATGGGCTCCGAGAGACAGGACAGGCAATCAGCTCTCTCCTGCTGTCCAGCCAGGTTCCTAGGCTTGTTCACCCTACAGACCAGAAGGAGTAGGCTCAGTGTGCCTGAGCAAGTGGCTACCTTCCTCCCCAAAAGCTGGCCAAGGCTAGGAAAGTGGCTTGAGATCGAACCCTGACACACAGAGACTTGTCATTGCATCTCCAAGGGCAGGACAAAGAGCTCCCACTCTTCCAGGAATATGACACTAGACAATAATTGCTCAGGACTTGGGGTAGAAGGCCTCCATCACCGCATTCAGCCTTGCACGGAATGCAACAAATCTTATGCCAGCAGTGGTTTTACCATGCCAACCATTAACCGTCACTATTCAGCTGCATCTGGGCAGCAAAGAGCTTCATAGAACGTTCTCTGCTTTGTGGTTTAAAAAAAAAACTGTTTCATTGTCAGAAATTTGAACTAGAGAAATTCAAGAAAGGCAAGAAAGGACTCAGTGCCCAGCATGGGGGTGCATGCCTTTATTCCAGCCCTTGGGAGGTAGAGGCAAGTGGGTCTCTGAGTTCAAGGCCAGACTGGTTTACATAGGGAGCTTCAAGACAGCCAGAGCTACACAGAGAAACCTTGAGACACTAAAGATAAATAAGTAAATAGATGGACTTAGAGACAGGAAGGAAAGAGAGAGAGGCTTATGGAGATAGAGCCAGACCCAGTGTGAGCAGAAACAAGAGGTGGGAATTCTACCTAATGCCAACTGAACTTGCTGGACCCCTGGTTCAAAAGTGGCAAGGACAAAATTTAGGTGGCCTCCACTTCTCCTTCTCTCTCTCCTTCCCTCTTTTTTCTTTCAGCGTGTGTGTGCATGCTCGTGTGTGTGTGCATGCTTGTGTGTGTGTGCATACACATGAACACACACCTGTCAGAGGTCAACATCGATTATCACACCTCAGGTGCTAGCCACCTTATTTTTTGAGACAGGGTTTCACTAATTAGGCGAGGCCAGTTGGTTAGGAAACCCCAGAGGTTGCTCTGTCTACCTTCCCCAGTGCTGGGATAACAAATGTACTCCACCACACTGAACTTTTTCACATGAGCTTTGGGGAGCAGATTCAGGTCATTCTGTTTGCATGGCAAATCTTTATTGACTGAGCCATCTTCCTAGTCACTGAAATTGAGGGTTTCCAGAGAGGTATGGTGGTGTAAGCCTAGAGGATTAAGAGTTTTGAGGATAGCCTGTGCTATACTGTAGGTGGATTTTTTTTCCATCCTGCCAGCCAGCTCCCAAATCGTGACATGAAGACGTATTATTATAAAGGCTTGGCCGATAGCTTAGTTTTGTTACTAACTAGCTCTTACAACTAAAGTTAACCAACTTCTATCTATGTGTTGCCTTGTGGCTTGTGGCTTTTACATGTCCTCTAGTATGTCTTGTACCCTCTGTGCCTGCTGGTGACTCTGCCCATCTTCTTCTAAGAGTTCTCTGTGTGACTCTCCTACCTATGTCTCTCCTGCCTAGCGAATGGCCATTTGGCTTTTTATTAACCCAATCAGAAGGCACCTTGGCAAAGACACATCTTCATGAAAAGATTATTTCACAACACTATACAGCAAGTCCTGGTATATAAAAAAAATGTTTGGAAAAAAGGAAAAAAAAGAATTTCATAGCACCCAAAGTAGAACATTGTGATCAAGTGTGCAGGCCCTGTGTGACTGCACAGGTTGCCTATCATAAGGTAGCCTGTTGGGAATGTCAATCAGATTTGTTTTCTTTGGACAGAAGCATGAGCGCTGGGGTGGGGGGACTGGATCAGTTTCCTGCAACTCTCTTTCCTGGAGACCATGGAAGCAAGATGAGAATGCCTTACTGAGAAAAGGTACCAAGCCATGTGACTAAACATAGACAAAAACTATGGGTTAATTTAAGTTGTAAAACCTAGTTAATAATAAGACTGAGCTAAAAGGCCAAAGAGTTTATAATTAATATAACCTTCTGTGTGTTTCTTTAGGACTGAATAACTGCTTAACCAGGCTAGACAAAAACTTCCATCTACAAATGGTACCCAAACGTTTGACCAGAATTTCCACATAAAGCCTGAGAAAGCTTTAAAAAAAAGAGAGAGAGATTCTAGACAAATAAAAAGAGAGTCAAGTGCAGCTTCTTGGAAACTGTCTTCTCTCTGGTAGACTCTGTTTGCTGGCAGCTTTAAGAGAGGCTTCCTGACTCAGCGTTAGCGGCAAAAACTTTGCAGCTCTTTAAGAGGCTCTGCCACCAAATACTTAGATGGCGCTTATGATCAACCAGCACCAGGCTTCTTGGTGGTGGCATGGACCTAGAAACTTCACAGAGCTGTGGCAATAAATCTGGCTCGTGCCAGTACCTCCATCATGAAGCTAGACTCTCAAACAGCTAAAGAATAGGGTGGAGCCAGCTGCTAAAGCTGCAGCTTTAATCCTAGCCATGCTGTTTAGCGGATTAAAGACTCCTGTGGTCAGAAAAAGATAGAGATATATAGTAAAGACAAATTCAGGGAAAAGCCTCTAAATGGTTTACAGTGTGTTTATACACACACACACACACACACACACACACACACACACATACACACACACTTAAGCTTGGGAGAGACAAGAAAAAGGATAGAGAAAGTCCTTAAAAGAAGTAATAGAGTAGTCAGGTATGGCGGTGCACACTTGTAACCCCAGAACTTGGGAGGCAGAGGCAGGTGGATCTCTGTGAGTCCAAGGCCAGTCCTATCTACAGAGTGAGTTCCAGGACAGTCAAAGATACACAGAGAAACCCTGACTCAGAAAAAAAAAACCCAACAAAATTTAAAATTAAAAATAAAACGAATAGAGTAAAAAATAAAAGCAATGTAAAGATGGAAAACACACAGATAATCTGGATACTGTATGTTATTGTGTTGTCTTTGAATTGTTTGCTGAAGAAGCAACAGCTGCTAAAAGACATTTGATTATAAATGTTGGATTAATCCAACCTAAATATTTTAAAAACGCCTCAACTCAAAATTTAAGCTCAAAGATATGTTACTGTGGATAACAGGTTTTGATTTTGTCTCCACCAGAAATTAGAGGCTGTGGATTCATTCTGGGTTAAGAAAAATAAGGCTTGATCAAGGAAGACCCCCTGAAAAATCACCAAAGGCAACAGATGGCCCAGATGTTCCATTGTTTCAGAGTGCCTCTGTTGTGGTTTCCTCTGTGTTCTACATTCAGAACAGCTTCAAGACTGCTGACTGAGATCATTTAGCCTCACAGAATACTCCAGTCAGGATTTGACCATAATCCTAAATTTTCTTTGATTATTAGTGCCCCCAGTCAGGAAGTAGCCTAGAAAACTGTGCCCAAATTCCCCCAAAATGGATTGTGAATGTTTGCCTTTGTTTAGAATGTTGGTTACAAGATGTTATAGATAATGATCAGAAAAAAAACTAAACAAAGGAGAATAGATTCAGGGTTCTTGTTTTGAAAAGAAAAAAAGGGAAATGCTGTGGGATAATACTCTTCTACACTGTAAAGATTTGTCACTTGTATTGGTTTAATAAAACATTGATTGGCCAGTAGCCAGGCAGAAAGTATAGGTGGGGCAACCAGACTAGAAGAATTCTGGGAAGAGGAATGGCAGAGAGGCAGTCACCAGCCAGATACAGAGGAAGCAAGATGAGAATACCTTACTGAAAAAAGACACCAAGCCAAATGGCTAAATATAGGTAAGAATTATGAATTAATTTAAGTGGTTAAGAGCTAGTTAATAATAAGCCTGAGTCAATAGGCCAAACAGTTTATAAGTAATATAAGCCTCTATGTGTTTCTTTGGGACTGAATGGCTGCGGGACCAGGTAGGACAGAAACTTCCATCTACAGCTGTGGGTCTCTTTCCTTCCATGAAGAGGAAGGGGTGCCCAACAAGGTATCCTGACCAGTTATGAACACACAGCAGTCATTTGCCTCAGCCCCATATGGGGTACTGCAAGTCTTTGGAGATCCCGGTAAATGTGATTAGATAACATGCTGTCCATGGTTTGCTCTAGGGCTCCAGTCTCCTTTTGAGGGCTTTTGTGCCCAAGGAGTCTCTTTGGAAAGCCATCAGGAGCTTGGGTTTGCAGACAAAGTCCTAGTTGGGGCTTGTGGAACTTAAGTCCTGTAAACCAATCAGTACCACAAAAGGAAAGACCATCAAAAGGTCTGCTGTTGGGGAAGCCAGACTTTGACTGCTTTGAATTCATTGGAATTTGAGGGATGTGTCACAGAGACCCCACTAGCCAGGATCCAGTGAACTCCCCTAGCATATAGCAGATCTGTTGGAAGACCTGTTTCTCTCGATTGGATGGAATTTCTCCCCACATGTGGCTACACACATGAACACACAAACATACTTCTAGTTAAAGGATCAGAGGAAGCCCCACTGACCAGCTGGGGCATGGCTGGTCTCATTCTGGGGATGACCTTTTATGCCAAACGTTAATGTTTTCAAAACAGGCTTCCCCTCTCTTTTCTGAGAGGGTGAAATGTGGCAACCAGCTGACTCAAGCTAGGCATGGGGAGGAGGACTAGATGTGCACCCCTAGATCCTCAGGGTCTAGGACTGGGGTTCCTACAACAGAGCAGAGTGTGATCTACCTAGCTGCATCATGTGTCCTTCGGTTCTGTTTCAGTAGATAGAAACCAGGTCACAAAGGTCATGAGGAACAGGCTGGGGATGTAGGTCAGTGGCAGAGTGCTTGACCAGCTTATATAAGCTCTGGATTCAACCTTATCACTGCTGGGAAGAAAACAAAAAAGAGAAGAAGAGATGGAAGGTCACTCTCGGCTTCTTACATTTCCCAACATCAATCATAATAAGAATAACAACCATAGTGTATTTTTATTTTGAGACAATGTCTCAGATAGCCCAGGCTGTCCTTGAACTTGCTATGTATCCATGGATGACCTTGAACTTCTGATCTTCCCAAGTGCTAAGATTACAGACATGTACCCACACCCAATGACCATACTAGAGGCTTAGTGTGCATGTTTTACTGCTTCAGGAGTTCTCAACATTGTCCTATGGGATGGGTACTCCTTTTTTTCTTGTTTCATAAGTGAATATATGAAGGCATGGGAGCAATGAAGGGACTTGTCCAAATTGTTTTTTTAGTGGACTGGTTTAGTGGAGTTAATTAATCATTTGGTCAGCTGGGTTTAAACACTTGCCCCAGGCCAGGGTCTGTGTTGCGCATGCACAAGACAGTTCTTTCCTTCATAAAGCTCAAGGTCAAGCAAGACAGACCAGCTATGCCCATGTGTCTGCATGAACCCAACATTGTTGTGAGCAGGTTCTAGTCTGGGCTACTGCATCCTTGCTCTCTAGCTAGAGGGAAAGAAAAAAAAAAGGCAGCCTTCCTTCTTCATCAGAAGGGTAATGTTCCCATACCTGAATAATCGGTACAATTGTGTTTTAGATGACCTAGAACAACACAGGCTGGACATGTGGTACATACCTAAACTGTTGATGAATGAATACTAACCAATTAAGAGTAACAGAAAAATAGGGCTTAGGGCTAGGGAGTACCATGCACTGCACTTGAAAGACACCTTTGATTTTTAATTCTCCAAGCAGTTCAAGCCAGAGATGACTGTGAGCTGATATCAAAGCTGTGAAGGATCATAAATATGCATCCTGCACAAAACTGGAAACCCCAGAAGGCAGTCTGATGCTGAGAAAAGAACACAGTCTTTTTTAGATTCTGGCACTTCTGACATGTGACTTTGCCCGCACATTCATCTCTAGCAGCCTGCTGCTTTATTTAAAAAATTGTATGTATGTGGAGTTCATGCATGTGTTTGTATGCATGCACACAGGTAGACATACCTGTGCCTGTGGGTGTATTTGTGCAGGCCATAGGTCAGGGTGCCTGTGTATCCACTGTGTCAAGTCAAGGTCTCTCACTGAACCTGGAGTCAGAGGAGTCTGCCTGTCTCCACGACCTGCCAGCACTGGGGTTACAGGCACATACCATCATATCAGGCTTTTATGTGGTTACTGGGGATCTGAACAGAGTCCTCAAGCTTTCGAGATAGGCATGAGGACCTTACTGATGCAGCCATCTCCCCAGTCTCCCTTCTCGTCATCTTTAAAGAAGAGACCATTGTCCCTCCTGAAACAGGAAGCGTAAGTGCAAGCAAACTTCTTTAAGGAAAAAAATTCCCTCTCAAATGACCTGTGCCTCTCCACTAAGGAAAGTCATGGCTTAAAGAGGCATGGGTAACAAGCTAAGTGTTTACTCTTGAATGCGGCTTGAGGAAAGATTCTTAGAAATAAAACTTCCATTCAAGTATGAAGAAAGTTAGAAAGCTCTTACCATAGGGTATAAAATCCTTCTCTAAACAGACTTAATCCCAGAGATGACTGTGAGTGAGAAATTAGCATCAGTCCACTTAAGAATTAGCAACGGGTCTCTACAGTGTCCTCTCGGGCCATCCTCCTCCCAGGAGGAAAGGAAGAGATGACAGTTAACCACAAAGTACAAATCCACCCCAGCTCCTTCTTTATAACTTGGCTGTGAAATTTCTTGATCATCTGCAAAATAAAAAAACAGAAACAAACAAGAACCCCGAGTGTTTAATTCCTTCTGTTAATGACAGGTTTGTTGAGATATAATGTACATTACAGAAGTCATGCTTGTAAAATGCGTAGCTCTGCAGTTCTTACTATAGCCATAGAGTTGAGTCAGCAGTATTTTCTATCCTTTGTGTGTTTATGTGTGTGCACACACGTGCATGTATGTTATGTGTGTTTCTGTGTCATAGTGCTAGTATCTGATTGCCATGGTCCTTGTGTTCTCGTGTGTTTGTGTATACATATATGCATATGTGTGTTTATGTGTGATAATGCTAGTGTCTGATTGCTATGGTCCATGTATGGAGGTCAGAGAAGTTGGGGCATCTTGCCTTGTTTGAGGTAGGGTTTCTTTTTGCTTGCCATTGTGTATGCCAGATTAACTGGCCCATGAGCTTCTGGGAATTCTCTTGTCTCTGCCTTCCATCTGGTCATAGGAGCCCTGGGATCATGGACACACAATTCTGCATCTGTCTTTACATGGGTGCTGGGGATCCAAACTCAGGTCCTCATGCATGTGCAGCAAGCACCTTACTCTCCGAGCTATCTCCCGGGTCCAACACCTACTTTTAGAATAGTTCGTCACTCTTGAACTAGATCTCAAGCCCGTTAGCAGGCAACCCTGTTGGCCTCTCTTCCCAGCCTATGACACTAATCTATTTTCTGATCATGTGAGTTTCTTTTGGGGGAATAGTTCATACCATATAGACCTAAATTTGTTTGATTTTGTTTTGTTTTGTAGTACTAGGGGCTGGACAGAGGGTTTTGCCCATGCTAGGCAAGCATGTTGATGCTAAGCCACATCTTTGACTTGTTATACTGTCTTTTATCATAGGCCCTTTTCACTTAGGGTGATGCTTTCAAAGTTCATCATGCTGTGGAAGCCTGGGTCAGTGCTTCTTTCCTCTTTATTGATGGATGATACTCACAGTATTGCTATAGCATGTGTTTTATATCTAAATGTACAGGCATTGCATTGTTTTTTGCTACAGTGTAAAATGCCTTCATAAGTATTTATGTGTGGAGGCATGTAGTTTCATTTCTCTTAGTTATATGTATAGTGGTGTAATACTTAGGATATAGGGTAGGTCTCTGTTAAACCCTTAGGGGAGTTCTCATTCTATTTTCCAAAGTGGCAGTCCTGTTTTACAACCCCCCCCCCCCCGGCAATGGATGGTCTAAATTAAAGAGGTATACACCAAGAGGTGCTGGTAGGAGTGAGCATTGTTTTCTCTCAGCAGTTAGAGTGCCTCCACCATTACCACCACTACCTTTGGTCTTTGGTTATTTATGAACACGAAAAGCTAACCACATTTGAATTCACTTGTATGTGACAAGTCATATTTTTGCTGCTTTCAAACTTTCCTTTTTGTGTTTATCTTTCACTATTTTTATTATGACATATCTGACTAATGATTTCCTTGTCTTACTCTACTTTGTTTGTTGAGCTGCTAAGACAGGGAGAGCAACGTTTTTCACCAAATTTGTCTTCTTGGGGCATATTTTTTTTTTTTGCTGTTCTTTTCTTATCTTCCTCTTATTCCCATTGTGTATATATTGGTGCGTTAGTGACATCCCCGTTTCTTTGAGACTGTGCATTTGTTGTTCCTTTCCTCTCTTTGTTCTTTGAATTTTATAATTTTTAATCTTCTAGCTGAAAATTAATTGGTTTTTTCTTCTGCCAGTCCAATTCTTCACCAACACCTTCTTGGGATTTTTATTTTTAGCTCTTGTTTATTTTCACTCCAGAGTTTCTATTTACACACACACACACACACACACACACACACACACGTCTGCCTCTTTATTGGTATTCTGTATTTGATGAGAATGTCCTCCATGCCTCCTTTAACTTTTACCATCCTAATTCCCTTTAGTTCTTTGAACATATTATAGCAGCAGGTTTTGTTAGATCTGACAAGCAGGCCTTCTGCACAGCTCATGCCACCTCTTTTCCCTCTCCCTACTGATGGAGTCACACTTTCCCATTGCTTTGCATCTCATGCTTAGGCATTAGGTGTTTAAACAAAGTTTCAGATGAAATATAAAGCAGTATTTAAAACATTATTAAAAATGAAATAATGGACTGTGGTACAGTCCCCACCAGTTGGCAAGCAGGTGAGAGACCTTCCTCCAGGCTGCACCACTCGCTGGACTCTGTCCCTCCAAGACCCACTCCATGACCCAACCCCATGCACCTGAATATCTTCTCCATGGCCAACCCTCCCCTGAAACCCCAGAAGACTACATAGGTACAGGCGCAAACCACACCAGTCGGAAAAACAGGTGAGTGACTGGCTTCCCAACTGGACTGCCCCAAAGTCCAGACCCTAAACTCCAGGGTGCATCCCATGCCTCTCCCCCTCCCATGCCAGCACCAATAAGGCAGCTGGGCCTCCAACTCTGGTGGAAGTCCATAGTTCTGGTGTAGTCCCTACCAGTCTGCAAGCAGGTGAGAGACCTACCTCTGCTGCACCACCACCCCTGCTAACCACTGGACTCTGTCCCTCCAAGACCCACTCTACTGCCCAACCCCACTCATCTGAACATCCTCTCCGTAGCAACCCCTTCCCTACAACACCAGCAGACTACATAGGTACAGGCACAAACCACACTAGTTAGAAGAACAGGCACAGGCACAACTCATTCAGTTGGAAGAACAGATGAGTAAATGCCAGTGTAAGAATATCAGCACTCAGGAGGCAGAGGCAGGCGAATCTCTGTGAGTTCGAGGCCAGCCTAGTCTACAGAGTGAGTTCCATCGAGGACAGGCTCCCAAACTACAGAGAAACCCTGTCTTGAAAGCAAATAACAACAACAAAAATACATTCAACAACTGAAAGAGCAATTTGGCACCACCAGAACCTAGTGATCCAACAACAGCAAGACCTAAACATTCCTACCCAGATGAAACACAAGAAAAAGACCTTAAAATAACTTTATAAAGATGATAGGGGCCCTTAGAGAGGAAATGAAAAATTCCCTTAAAGAAATCGAGGAAAAGATCAAGAAAAAATTGAAAGAAATCAATAAATCCTTTAAAGAAAGCCAAGAAAAAACAATCAAACAGGTGAAGGAAATGGTTCAAGACTTGAAAATTGAAATAGAAACAATAAAGAAGCACAAACCGAGGGAATTCTGGAAATGGAAAATCTGGGTAGACTAATGGGAACTGCAGATGCAAGCATCACCAACAGAATACAAGAGATGGAAGACACAATCTTGGGTGTTGAAGATATAATAGAAGAAATAGATTCATCAGTTAAAGAAAATATTAAATCCAATAAATTCATAACACAAACCATCCAGGAAATCTGGGACACCTTGAAAAGACCAAACCTAAGAATAATAGGGATAGAAGAAGAAGAATCCCAGCTCAAAGGCACAGAAAACATATTTAACAAAATCATAGAAGGAAACTTTCCCAACCTAAAGAAGGACATGCTTATGTAGGTACAAGTAGCTTACGGAACACCAAATAGGCTGAAAAAAAAAAAGGAAAAAAAGAAAAAGAAAAAAGTCTCCTTGCCACATAATAATCAAAGCACTAAACATACAGAATAAAGATAGAATAGTAAAAGCTGCAAATGAAAAAGGCCAAGTAGCATATAAAGATTTATCAAAATTACACCCAGCTTCTCAATGGAGACTCTAAACCCCAGATGGTCCTGGACAAATGTGCTGCAGACACTAAGGGACCAGAGATGCTAGCCCAGACTACTATACCCAGTAAAACTTTCAATCACCATAGACTGAGCAAATAAGATATTTCATAACAAAATAAGATATAAACAATGCTTATCCACAAATCTAACCATTCAAAAAGTACTAGAAGGAAAACGCCAACCCAAGGAAGCTAGCTACATCCATGAAAACATAGGTAATAGATAATCTCACACCAGCAAAAATTAAAATCTCACTACCACCACTATCACCAAAACCAAAAAATAACAGGAATTAACAATTACTGCTAATTAACATTTCTTAATATCAGTGTACTCAATTTGCCAATAAAAAGACACAACAGAATAGATATGAAAACAAGATTCATCCTTCTGCTGCATACAAGAAACATACCTCAACTTCAAAGATAGACATTACCTTAGAGTAATAGGTTGGGAAAAGATTCTCTAATCAAATGGACCTAAGAAACAAGCTGGTATAGCTAGCCTAATATCTAACAAAATGGACTTCAAACTAAAATTAATTTAAAAAGATAAAGAAGGACATTTCATATTTATTAAAGGAAAAATCCAACAAGATGAAGTCCCAATTCTGAACATCTGTGTCCCAAATACATTTATAAAGAAACAATACTAATGCTTAAACTACACATCAAACCCCACACATTAATAGTGGGAGATTTCAATACCCCATTCTCACCAATGGACAGGTCTGCCAGACAGAAAAAGAGAAACAAGGGAACTAGCAAATGTTATGACTCAAGTGGATTTAATAGACATCTACAGAACATTTCATCCAAACACAAAAGAATATACCTTCTTCTCAGCACCTCATGGAACCTTCTCTAAAACTGTCCACATACTTGGTCATCAAGCAAAACTCAACAGATACCAAAAAAAAATTGAAATAACCCCTTTAACTCACCATGAGTTAAAGTTAGAGTTCAACAACAACACAAACTACAGAGAGCCTCCAAGCTCATGGAAACTGAACAACTCTCAACGGAATCACCATGGGTCAAGGAAGAAATAAAGAACTTCCTAGAACTCAGTGAAAATGAATCCATAACATATCCAAACTTATGGAACACTATGAAAATAATGTTAAGAGGAAAGTTCATTGCACTAAGTAAATGCCTACATGAAGAATTAGAAACAAAGAGACCAATACAAAGAGTCAAAGAAACAAAGAGTTGGTTCTTTGAGAAAGTCAACAAGATAGATAAACCCCTATTCAAACTAACCAAAAGGCAGAGAGAGAATACACAAATTAACAAATTCAGAAATGAGAAGGGGGACATAACAACGGACACTGAGGAAATCCAGAGAATCACTGGGTCATACTTCAAAACTTGTACTCCACAAAATTGGAAAATGTAAAAGACAATTTTCTTGATAGGTGCCACACACCAAAATTAAATCAAGACCAGATAAACAATCTAATTAGAGCTATAGTTCCTAAGGAAATAAAAACAGTCATTAAAAATCCCCTCCCCTCAAAAAAGCCCAGGATCAGATGATTTCAGTGAAGAATTCTATCAGAATTTCAAAGAATACTCCTCAAATTGTTCCAAACAATAGAAACAGAAAGAACATTGCCAAATTCTTCTTATGAGGCCACAGTTAGCCCAATACCCAAATCACACAAAGATGCAATAAAGAAAATTACAGATCAATCTCCCTCATGATCATTGAAGCAAAAATACTCAATAAAATTCTGACAAATCAAATACAAGAACATATTAAAAAAAAAGCAACCACCATGATCAAATCGGCTTTATTCCAGAGATGTTTCAGTTACCTGCCAATGTAATCTACCATATAAAGAAAAAGAACCACATGGTCATCTCAGTAGATGCTGAAAAAGCTTTTGACAAAATCCAATGCCCCTTCATGATAAAGGCTCTGGAGAGATCAGGGACACAAGGAATGTAGCTAAACATAATAAAAGCAATATACAGCAAGTTGACAGAAAACATTAAATTAAATCGAGAGAAGTTTAAAGCAATTCTACTAAGATCAGAAAAAAGACAAGGTTGTTCACTCTCTCCATATCTATTCAATATAGTACTCAAAGTTCTAACCAGAGCAATAGGGCAACAAAAGGAGATCAAGGGGCTACAAATTGGAAAGGAAGAAGTTAAACTTTTACTATTTGTAGATGATATGATAGTATACATAAGAGACCCCAAAAATTCTACCAGGGAATTTCTACAACTGATAAACACCTTCAGCAATGTGGCTGAATACAAGATCAATTAAAAAAAATCAGCAGCCTTTTATATACAAATGATAAATGGATTGAGAAAAAAATCAGAGAAACAACACCCTTTACAATAGCCAGAAATAATCTAAAATATCTTGGGGTAACTCTAACCAAACAAGTAAAAGACCTGCATGACAAGAACTTTACGTCTTTGAAGAAAGAACTTGAAGAAGATATTAGAAAATGGAAAGATCTCCCATGCTCATGGATCAGTAGGATTAACACAGTAAAAATGGGAATCTTAGCAAAAGCAATCTACAGATTTAGGCAAATTCCCATCAAAATCCCAGCACAATTTTTCACAGACCTTGAAATAACAATACTGAACTTCATATGAAAAAAAAATGAAAAAAAAACAAAACAACCCCCCCCCCCCATAGCTAAAACAGTCCTGCACAATCAAGGAACTTCTGGAGGTATCACCATCCCTGTAATACAAACAGCATCACACTGGCATATAAACAGACAGGTGGATCAATAAAATTGAATTGAAGACCCTGATGTAAATCCACATAAGTATTTATTTATTTATTTTGGTTTTGTGAGACAGGGTTTCTCTGTGTAAAAGGCCTAGCTGTCCTGAAACTAGCTCTTGTAGACCAGGCTGGCCTTGAACTCACAGAGATCCACATACCTCTGCCTCCAGAGTGCTGGGATTAAAGGTGTGTGCCACCACTGCCTGGCAATCCATATACTTATAAACACCTGATATTTGACAAAGAAGCCAAAATTATACGAGGGAAAAGAATAAATATCTTCAACAAATGGTGCTGGTCTAACTGGGTAGGAGCATATAGAAGAATGCAAATTGATCCATATCTATTGCCCTGCACAAAACTCACTCATCCTGAGTGAGAGAACTGGATAAAGATCTCAGTATAAATCCAGTTACACTGAACTTGATAGAAGAAAAAATGGGAAGTAGCATTGATCACTGTGACACAGGAAACCACTTCCTAAATATAACAACAATAGCACAGACACTGAGATCAATGATTAATAAAAATGACCTCCTGAAATTGAAAAGCTTCTTTAATGCAAAGGACACAGTCAACAAGACAAAACAGCAGCCTACAGAAGGGGAAAAGATCTTTAGCAACCCCACATCAGACAGAGGGCTGATCTCCAAAATATATAAAAAACTCAATAAATTAGGCATAAAGGTACCAAATAATCCAATTAAAAATGGGATACAGATTTAAACAGAGAATTCTCAACAGAAGAATCTCAAATGGCTGAGAAACACTTAAATGATTGTTCAACATCCTTAACTACCAGAGAAATGCAAATCAAAATGACTCTGAGATACCATCTTACACCTGTCAGAATGGCTAAGATTAAAAAAAAATATTGAGGACAGCATATGTTGAAGAGGATGTGAAGTAAGGGGAACACTCTCCACTGTTTGTGGAAGTACAAACTTGCATACCCACTTTAGAAATAAGTATGGTGGTTTCTCAGAAAATTGGAAAACAATCTACCTCAAGACCCAGCTATGCCAATCTTAGTCATATACCCAAGGATGCTCAATCATTTCAAACGGACACTTGCTCAACTATGTTCATAGCAGTATTATTGCTTCTCAACCAAAGAATGGATAAAGAAACTGTGGTAAATTTACACAATGGAGTATTACTCAGCTGTAAAAAGCAATGACATCATGAAATTTGCAGGCAAATAGATGGAACTAGAAAAAAAATCACCCTAGTGAGATAACTCAGACGCAGAAAGACAAACATGTTATTACTCACTCATAAGCAGATGGATATTAGATGTAAAGCAAAGGATAAGGAGATTACAACCCATAGCCCCAGAGAATCTGGGTAACAAAGAGGACCCTAAGAGGGACACATGTTTTTATCTGGGAAGAGGAAATAGATGAGGTCTCATGGGTAAACTGGGAGCTGGCAGGGAGGGGATTGGAAACATGAGGAATCTGGTTGGTTGAGTTGGGGGTGGGATGAAGGGGGAGAATAATGAAAGAGATATCTTGACAGAGGGGGCCATTTTGAGGTTAGGGAGAAGCCTGGCACAAAGGAAATTACCAGGAATCCACAAGGATGACTCCAAGCTAAGACTCCAAGCAATAGTGGAGAGGGTGCCTGAACTGGTCTCCTATAATCAGATTGGTGACTACCCTAATTGTCAACCGAGAGCCTTCATCCAGTAACTGATGGAAACAGATGCAGAGATCCACAGCCAAGCACTGGGCCAACCTCCAGGAGTCCAGTTGACAAGAAGGAGGAGGGATTATAGAGGAAGGGGGGGTCAAGACCATGATGGGGAGACTCACGGGGGCAGCTGACCTGAGCTAATGGGAGCTCATAGACTCTGGACCAACAGCTAGGGAACCTGCATGAGACTGACCTAGGCCCTCTGCGTATGAATGACAGTTGTGTAGCTTGGTCTGTTTCTGGGTCCCCTAGCAGTGGAACAGTGCTATTGGGACCTGTTCCTGGTCCTTGAGCTAGCTTTTTGGAATCCATTTCCCATGTAGGGATGCCTTGCCCAGCCTTGATGTAGCAGGAGGAGCTTGGTCATGTCTTAATGTGATATGACATGCTTTGTTGACTCCCACGGGAGGTCTGCTCCTTTCTGAACAGAGGAGGAGTGGATGGGGAAGATAGAAGGTGGGGGAAGGGAATGGGATGAAAGGAGGAAGGGGAAGCTGTGTGGTTGGTATGAAAAATAAATGAAAAATTTAATATTTTTTTAAAAAAAATGGAATAATGAGGGCTGGAGAGATGGTTCAGTGGTTAAGAGCACTGCCCGCTCTTCCAGAGGACCCAGGTTCAATTCCCAGCACTGACATGACAGCTCACGACTGTCTGTAACTCCAACTCTAGGCCATCAGACACTCTCATATAGACATACATGCAGGCCAAACACCAATGCACATAAAATAGAAAGTTTAAATATGTAATAATGTAAAATTAGGCAAATATTTTGGAGTTTACTATTCAACTCATTTATTTAAAATTGAAGAAGCAGGGAGTGGCAAGAAGGCTCAGTGGGTAGAGACACTTGTCAAGGCTGGTAACCAGAGACTGACCCCTGTTACTCACAGAGTGGAAGGGGAGAAGTTATCTTCTGAAGTCTACATGCTGCTGCATACACGCACACACGTACAAAATAAATCAAGAATTGCAAATAAAACTTAAAAATTGAAGAAGCAGAAGTCTGGGTTACTTCTCTTTATTTTTACAAGGATATGTCACTTCCTGGTGGACTAAAGTTCAGGTTTTGCCCCTGTTTACCACTAAGCTGGGTCACCTCTAGTTAGACACTGGGTGGAGTCATTTTGAGGTTTGCTCTGACCTCGGAAAGGATGCTCTCAGCTGCTTTTTGCTTTTTTCAGTGTTTTTTTTTTTTTTTTTTCTGGTGATGAGGTGACCTGTGGATTAGCTGGTTGCTCTATTAGAGAGACCTTTGAGTTACCATAACAGCCCTGCTGTTTTCTGGAGCAATCCTAGGCTTCTTCCCCTGTGTACAGACAGTTTCAGTGATCTTTGGGCCACTTGTATCCTAGGTGAAACCGTAAGAGCAGCGGGCAGGGAAAGCGGCCTGTTCCTCTCAGGGTGGCACCTCTTCATTAGGAAGTTGCTGAGCATGGGCAAGCCCTTTGTGTGGTTTTGGCTTCTCTCTCTCTCTCTCTCTCTCTCCCCACCAACTTTCTTGGCTTTCTTCTCTTGCATGGAACCTGTGACCCAGAAATAAGCAGGAGAAAAAGCAATCAAGGCCCTGGGGTTCTGGACCTAATGGCTGGTGGACAGAGCTGCCACTGTTTGCAGGGCCTGGGTGGAGAAAGGACAGCAGCCTCTGACTTCCTGGCTGCATTCACCAGTTTTAGCTGCTGTAACCCAGAGCTTAGGGAATGCAGGGATGAGGTGGGGCCGGCCTTGGTGGCCTTTCTGGGTGAAACAGTGTGAGTCACAGGGAATAAGAATCCTGTTTTCTTGACTGTATCCATCTCTGTGTGCCAAGGTGTGGGGGAGAAGGGTTGTCACGCTAGCTTTGTTTTGGAGAGAGAGTTTGTAACAAGTCTGTTTCATCAGGAAGCAGACACTGCTGTTTGGGAAGTCTGCGAATCTTTTCATTTACTTGCTGGTTTGTAAATTTTCTCTGAAATGGAGAAATGCCTGTTCTCCAAAATAACCAAGTGATTTTCCCTTTAAGAAAGCTGGTTTGTCTTTTTTTTTCATAAGCAACACTTCATAGATTTGGATGCCATCCTTGTGTAGAGGCCACGCTAATCTTCTCTGTATCTTCCCAATCTTAGTAAATGTGCTGCCGAAGTAAGCATGCCATTTTATTATTAAATTCTAAGAGTTCTTTTCACATTCTGGATACAAGTCTTTTAATGCATATGTTCTGACATAAAAGTTTGTCTTATTTTTCAGAGAGCAAGAGAGCAGATGACCTCAGAGGTCAGAAGACAGCATCAGATCTCCTGGACTGAAAACTGATGTGGATTCTGGGAACCAAACTCAGGTCCTCTGTAGGTGCAGTATTTCCTTTTAATGATTGGCCATCTCCCCACCCGCCTTTGTTACATACATGATTTGCAAATATTTTGCTTCAAGTTTTTTGTTTTGTTTTGTTTTGGTCCTCTTGGCTATTTACTTATTATACTTTTTTCCCTTTCTTCTTCCTTGGTTTTGAGAGACAGCATTTCTCTATGTAGTCCTGGCCATCCTGGAACTCACTTTGTAGACCTGGGTGGTCTCGAACTCACAGAGATCCACCTGCCTCTGCCTCCCAAGTGCTGGGATTAAAGGTGTGTGCTACCGCTGCCCAGCTCATATGTTTCTTTATAAACAATGGAAGACAAGCAAGTGCTAAAACTAATAATGTTCTCGGTGTCTTCCTTCCTTTGGACTGGGTTACAGAAAGAGCTACCAAAGGTGGAGAGGTGTCAGTGAGGAGTTCTGCGGTTACCCAAGGCTGGAGAAGCAGCTCCGTGTGAGGGCACTCACTTAGGATGCAAGAGGTCTGGGGTTCTACCAACACCACCACCATAACAAAAACTGGCTGTAACAGTGTAACACGATCTACAAAGTTATATTTTATCCAGAAAGTTTTGCATAACAGCGAGGGGCAGACTGTGAGCTGCGGCCAGAAGAGCTGACTTACGGGAAAAGAGCTGTTTTATAGTTCTGGTTAACTTATCATCAAATCTACATGTGCAGACTTATAAATCATATGCAGGCTTTTGTTTTCTCCTCTGAGGCGAGCTCTTATGTATCCCAGCTCCTTGAACTCCTGGCAATCCTGCCTCTGCCCGCCAGATGCTGGCCTTACAGGTGTGGCTAACACACCCAGTTTATGCAACATCAGGAATCAAACCCTGCTACACCCCAGCCTCCTAAGTAGGTTTTTGTTTAATCCTTTCTATAAATTGCAATATAGCTATAGACAAGGTGGACTTAAGCTAAGAATTTTTCTCTTTGGGGTCCAAAAGTGTAAAAAAAAGCCATCTTTTACTGACTCGCGTCTAACTTCTGGGTTAGAGCAATGGCCAAGGAGCAAGGGGCTCTGCTAACAGCAGTGAGTTGAAAGTTTGAGAAACAAGATGGAGTTGGAAAAGCGAGCTAAGGAGATGAAAAGAGGCCCTAGGGGCCCTGAATCTGTCCTTGTATTTGGGGACAGGGTCTATCATGGCCCTCCCAGGCCCAACTCTGGGACTATGAACAAATAGACTGGATCTGTTCCAGCAGCTGCTCAGGGACCCCCCCCCCCCATCAGTGGTGTCAGGATGAGTCTGGCTCCAGGCACAGTGATTTTTTTGTTGTTGTTGTTATTTCATTTTGAGAAGGATTTCTTTGTGTAACCCAGGCTGTCCTCAAATTTGGAATCCTCCTGCTTCTGCTTCCTTTGTTCTGGGATTGCAGGCATGGGCTGCTGCATCTGTCAGCCCTCTTGCAAACATTGAGCGGGAGCTGCTAGCCTGGGATACCCATACTTCTTATAAGAGCGCAGCAGGTTGGGAACCTGTGGCATAATAGCAGTAAACCCCATCCTTTCTCCACTCCCTCCCCCCAATTCCCTCCACACTGACTAGGTCACATAGAGATTTTTGTCTTTTGGTGGTGGTGGTGGGGGTTGGAGATATGCGTTAGGTACCAACACAGCCCTTCCACATAAGGAAATAACCAGCAACAGGAAGGAACAGCAGTGCTCCCTGAGACCCACGGCACTTGCCAGGCCCCCTCCTGACTAGCTTGCCTGACTGCTGCCACCATGCCACCTTGAACTCTGTCTATGGGTTCTGCTACCCACTGGGAGGGATGGACAAAGTCTGTTTATCCCAAGCCTTGGCAGCAGGTGAAACAGCCTGAGAACAAAGGTGCATTCTGACATCTTAGAGCCGGTTGTCAGAGGAACACAGCCCTAAGGTGTCGGGGCAGCCAACCGACAGGGAAGTACACACAAGTCAGGGGCAGTCCCCGAGTCTTGCTCTGTTTACTGGCAAATGCATGTTTTCTGAAGGTTGACAGGAAATAAAGTCTCCTTGGAGCTGGCTGGAACGCTGGCTTTGGAACCATGAGAGCAAATCTGAGTGTGGAGGGATTTAGTTAATACTTAAGTCGTCTTGACAGACACGCTGCCAATTCGGTGTCTTGGGTTCCATTGTTTTAGTTTAATGACTCCAGGAAGGGCACAAGTGTCTCATCCTGGCCTCCAGCAGTATCCTAGAGTATACCCATCCTGGCAGGAATGAAAGTAATCTAAAGAGACGCCTGTACTCTCCTCTCTGCAATAATGGTCCTGGAGAAATTGTAATTTTCCTAGGAGCTCCTGGGAGAAGGAAAATTCTGGGAAGCTGGTGCCAGCCAGAGGGCCTGTTTGCTTTCTGGAAAGAAATCTCACACAGTCTGGCAGCCTGTCAGCTCACTTTGCCGGAGAGATTGGAGTCCAGACGGGGATGATGGGCGGGACCACACCTTGATCATTTAAACCTGAGCCTCATGTCAGGACCCCAGTGGTGGACTTCTGACCTGTCACAGGCTCTGACCTGTACAACTCCAGTAGCCGGAGTAGAACAAAGTGAACTGTCCACTACTCCCTTGGCCAGGCCTGCCTAGACCCCAGAGAAAATGGTCTGTATTAAGTTCAGTGGCAAGATGAAGTCTGCTGGAGTGGCCAGCCCCATACTGATTTAGTGAGTGCCCCTGTTTCCTTCCCATCCTCTGAAGCTCCCTATGAACTTGGAATGGGGCCCTATGTTCCTCGGAAAACTTGGCCCACCTTGGGGCTATGAGTGAAACCAGTGACCTGACCCCAGGAAGGGTGGCACAAGGCTGGTGCCTCCCGGGACACAGGCCCTCTGTGCAGGTTCTATCTGAGGGAGTCACACTTCCAGCTACCACATCCCCAGACTCCCAGGGATATAGCCACATGCAGAAGAGGGCAAAAGCAGTTAGGGTGGACAGCAGCTCCATGTTAGGCTACTGAAGGGTCTTTGGAGCAGGTTGGCCCTCAGGACACAGGACTCCCTCGAGGCCTGAAGCACAGAGCCTAGGTGAATCTGTGTCTGGTTCACGTAGGTGCTTCTAGTTTGTGGACTAAGGCCAAGGATACCGAATGGTGTTCTGTGAGGAAAGAAGACACGCAAGAGCCAGCTCATGCCCAGTGCCCTACCCTTGCCTGTCTTTTCTGCTCCTTCAGCCTCGGCACGAGACATCTGAGTTTACTCAGGTATAGCTACTGGAGCACTAAATCATGACCCTAGAGATAAGGGTAGGACCACCATGACAGAAAATCGTCCACTATCACGCAGGTTGTTTAGGGTGCGCAGGGTCCCTCCTTCCCCAACAGAAGCTCCCTATCTCAAGTCCCACACATCTTTGCCTCTCTCTGTTCCTGCACAGACACCACCCTGTGGGTAACTTAGCTACTAGATAGGATAGACACTCCTTTCCCCGGGGTGGTCACAGAATCTTCCAGCCCAGAGTCCAGAGATGGAAAACCCTCACCTCATATTCTTATTCTTTTTCCTTAAAGCAAATAACAACTTAGTTCAAAGTCATATAGCTTAATATTCTGACATATTAAGGACAGTCACAGGCATAACTGGTTAAATGAGATAGATAGACGTGAGCCCATGCATACATGAATAAATATACACAGAAACAAACGGCTGTGGAGGGGAAGCATTTATTTCTAGAACCATCTCAGATTGCCGCTAGGTAAAGACTATGGAACTAGTCATCTCAGTCAAACTCAGGGGGTAAAGTTTGTATTACCTCCAAATATCTCTCCTCAAATGTGTATTAACTACGAAAGGGAAAACAGTAACAGTGATAGCGGGAAAATCCAGCAGACACCAACTTAACCAAATGAACAATGTCCATATTAAGACCCTGTCAGCATTATATATCTGGCCTGAAAACGTAACACTTCAGCTGCATTCTTACCCCAAACTGCATAGTTCAAACTGCAGAGGAAAGTTACACAAACCTGAATTGAGAGACATTCATTAAAACAACATAGAAAACACATCATGGTCCTAAAAGATCAGGAAAGGCAGAAAAACTGTCTCACGCTGGAGACCGGGACGTGACTGCGAAGTGTGGTGGGACGATGGACCGGGTCAGAACACAGACATGCGACGCTAGTGGTACTTTGACCAATGTTAATTTCCCGGCTCCGATAAATGCATGATGGGCAATTTAAATTGATAGTGCCAGATCTGGGTGTGGTGACACGTGTCGGCCATCCCAGCATGGGGGTGGGGGGCGGAGTCAAGAGGAGCCCGATCTGGATGATACAGTGAGTCTGAGCTACAGGGTGAAACCCTGTCTGAGAAAAACAATAAATTGCTAAGGTCAGAGGAAGCTAGCTGTATATTTTAATAACTTTTCTTTGAATCATAAGTTATTTCAAAATAAGGATAAGAAATTTGATTCTTAGTAACTACACAGACTGAATGGCTTGTACCACACACACAGCCCCTAAGGAAGAAAATGACTTGTATGTGGAAGCCCAGAGACACATGGGCTCCCACAGGTGTACACATGGGAGCCACAATCCAGACACCAGGTTCCCATCTCCTGGCATCTATGAAAGGCATTTCTCTGGACTCCTGGCCGACCCTGTCCTCCTGGGGAGGGGCCTAGGGACTTTTCTCTTCTGGAGAATATCAGGGTGTGGAGTATGAGGCAGAGGCACATTCTTAGGACAGTCCTATTTTTGTCACAGGATGTAGGGACCTGTCAGGAGCCCTGGGCTCAGTCTTACAGGATGAGGTCATTTTGCTCACTGTCACTGGCTAAGTCAGCACGGGCTCTGGCACATCTCTTGTTCTCAGAGTCCTGGCATTGCCTCTGTGGGGACGGGTTCAACTCTCATCCGACAAATGTCATCACGTTTTCCATCTGCCACAACCCAAGCATTGAGGAAAGTTCCCCAAATGCCCACAATGCCCAAAGACAGAGATGCAGGCAAGAAGATGACCAGGGTCTATCCTTAGTGCTATTCACTACTCAACCTGTGACGCCATTTTGCTGGTGCCACAAATGATATGGCCCATCAACACCAGGCCACTGCTCTGAGGGGGACACTGCTCATCTACTCTTTGAGAAATTGTATAAAGAGGGCTGGAGAGACGGCTTAGTGGGTAAGAGCACTGGCTACATAGGCATGAGGCTCTGAATGAAGACTCTAGCATCTATAATAATAAAAAAAAATTCTGGAGCTGGGCTGTAGTGCTGCACATTTTTAATCCCAGCATGCAGAGGTAGATGTATCTCTGTGAGTTCAAGGCCAGCCTGATCTACAAGCGCTAGTTCCAGGACAGCTAGGGCTGTTACACAGAGAAACCCTGTCTCAAAAAAACAAAACAACAACAACAACAAAAATGCTGGGAATGGCGGTGTGTCCCCAAAGCACATTAAGCAACAGTAACCTACAACTATCTCATATCCCACCCTCCTCTTTCTTTCTTCCTTCTCTCTCTCTTTCTCTCTCTGCTGTGTGATGTTTTTTACTCTTTTGGCTTTTTCAGGGGCCTACCACCCAGCTCCCAAACAAATCACACAGAAGCTTTATCATCAGTTGTGAATGCCTGACCTTAGCATGGCTTGTCTCTTGCCAGCTTTTCTTATCTTAAATTATCCAACTATCTTTTGCCTCTGGGCTTTTATCTTTCTCCATTTCTGTATACCTGACTTTACTTCTTTCTCCATGGCTTGCTGTGTAGTTGGGTGGCTGGCCCCTGATGTCCTCCTCTCCTTCTTCTCTTGCCCCTTGTTTCTAATTTCTCCTTCGATTTATCCTGTTTGCCAGCCCTGCCTGTCCTTGCTCCTGCCTCGCTTCTGGTCACTCATCTCTTTATTAGGACCATCAGGTGTTTTAGACAGGCACAGTAACACAGCTTCAGAATTAAACAAATGCAGTGTAAACAAAAGTCACATACCTGAAAATAATATTCCTCAACATCTCTATCTCCCTCCCCGCTTCACGTTTTGAGAGAGAGTCTCATGATATATCCCAGGCTGACCTCGATCCTCCTGCCTCCCCCTCCTCAGTGCTATTCCAGGGGTGCACTATCATGTCTGTGCTTTGCCGGAGTCTTGTAAGTGATGTGTTTGTGGGACTAGCCTGTTTCACCAGCCATTCATAGAGTCTGTGCCCACAACTTGCCTTCTCTTAGAGTGAGATCAAACTCTGTTGCTCATATAAACAACATTTTGCTTATCCATTTGAACAGTTGATGGAGATCAGGGTGCATTCATCTTTGGGCTAGTGAGAATAATGCAGCTATGAACACGCATGGGTGGGTAATTTACAATATTTATTCATTGTGAATGTGCACATTGCTGACTGCTCTTAGGACTGGAGAGGGAGGGGAAGGGGGAGGGGGAGGAAAAAGGGAGGTAGGGAAGAGGTGGAAATTTTTAATAAATAAATAATAAAAATAAAAAATAAATGTGCACATGGGAGAGTGCAGGTGTGAGCTGGAGTTACAGGTGCTCGGAAGCCCCCTAACTTGGATGCTGGCATCTGAACTGCGATTTTCTGCAAGAGCACAGGCTGCTAACAGATAAGTCTCTCCCAGCCTAACAGGTAAGTCTTAGAGACCCTGGTTTCAATTCTTTTGGTGTGTACCTAAAGTGGAAAGGGTTGTTTGTATGGTAATTCTATACTATTATTTCTACTACTACTACTATTACTACTACTACTACTACTCTTTGACACAGGGTCATTGTATCACAGGCTGGTCTGAGACTCATCATCTAACCAAGAATGACTCTGGGCTTCTGCTTCCATTTCCTGCCTCTGGGATTATAGTCATGCGCCACCACACCCAGTTTCTTCTATTTTTACTTTTTTGAAGGACAGTAAAACTCTTCTCATGGCAGCTGTGTCATTGCGCCTTCTCCTGAGGTTTGAGGGTTTTTTTTTTTTTGGTTTGGAAACAGGGTTTCATGCTGTGTCCTAGATTGGCTTAGAACTCATAGCAATCCTTCTGCCTCAGCTGCTTGGGTGCTGGGACATAGACTGGATCTTACGTGTCTCTTGAAAGGTATTTATTGAAGGCTTGGCTCCCAGCTTAAAGCTGCTGTGGGTTGGGTTGGGGGTTCTTGAAGGGGTGAGGCCCACTGGAAGGAAGCTAGGTCTTTGGAAGGAGATTTGGGGGCCCTGGTCTCTTTCTCCTTCTCCTCTTACGTGTCTTCTCCACAAGGAAAGCTGCTTCACTCTAGCGCACACGCTTTACCAGGATGCTCCGCCTCACCACAGGTCTTCAGAGTGACAAGAGGCAATGATCACAGGCCTGGACTTTGTCTCTTTATAAACCGCTTATGTCAGGGGCTTGCAGTGGTAACTGAAACTGAGCGACATATTCTCACTGGTAAAACACGGAAGTTCCATCGTCCCCCCTTTCTCCTCAATACTTGTTTCTATTTTGATTAGTTGCCACCCAGACTCTGAATTACTGCCCTCTTTGGAGAGACCCACCCCACCCTACTCATTCTGGTCCTTGCTTCCTCTCCTTCTCTTTCGAGCTACCAGTGCCCTTTGCCTTTTGACTCCCATCATCCAAAAAAGCAAGCGAGGGAGAGAAAGGCCACCGAGTAAAGCAGGTCACGTGTGCACATGTGAGTATGTGAGGAAGGAGTCACTAGGAGTGCCAAGAGGCCCCCAGGGACAGCATGGTGGGGCACCTACAGACTGGGAAGCTGGTAGTTACCCCCCCGCCCCATCACAAGCCTCAGGCAAACAAAACCATCCAGGACAGCAGCCAGGTTAAGCCAGACACCCATGAAGGCTGCAGCTAGTGAGTCTAACCTCCAACTCTAAAGCAGGAAATAATTCCAGAACTGAAGAATGAGCTGGTTCTCAGTTTTAGATGCCCCGGGCCAGGCACGGCAAGCCACCCGAGACAGGCAGGTGCTAGCATCAGGGATTCAGAGGGGGGGGGCACAGGCTCACCCACTCTCCATGAGCCCTGCATCCTCCACAGCTGCCACCCTTGACTGAGTATTCTCTTGCAGGAGTGACTTCCACAGCCTTTTCCCAATCTTGCTTTCCATAACAGTTAGATTGGACTCTAAGAGCACAGATAGGGCTGGGAGAGGTGGTATATAGCTCTAATTCTCTGTATCTAGGAGGCAGAGGATTACTGTGAGTTCAAAGCCAGTCTGGGCTGTGCAGTGAGTTACACACTAGACAAGCTTATATCCTGTGACCTTGTCTCAAAAGAAAATAAAAACATAAGTCATAGGCTTGCTATTTCCAGGGTCCTCAAAATATAGTCAGTTCTTCAGAACACGCGCAAGCTGGCCCTAGAGGCAGCTCTAGCCTCTTAACCGCTCCTGAACTCCACCTACCCAATCTACAGGGCTCCTATTTCCAGAACCGGCCATGCTCTTTGCTAAACAGGGCCATATCTTGTCTCCAGATTTGCCTCACATTCTATGACTCCTTCCTGATGTATCTCCAGATCTAGTTATTCCATGAAGAGAAGGGAGTTTATTTACCCAAAGTCACACATAAAACAAGCCAAGATTTGAATTTTGGTTTCTGACATCCAACACTAAGTAGGGTTGACGTTAACTCTCAACACAGCTGGTATGCCCCCACAGGCATCTCAGGTCTGCAGCTGGGACCCACACCCTAGCTGTCTGCACCCTAGGGCCAGACACATGTTTTTGATGACTGCGATGTGGTGCTGAGGGAAAGAGATAAAGAAGTAAGCGAGGCTGCTGTTAGCTGTCGCCCCCCTCCCTTGAGAAGAACATAGTTTTTGTTTTTGTTACTGTTGCTTTTACCCCTGCCCTTGCCCCCCCCCCCCCCTTGGGAGAAAGCTAGAACAGAAGCAGCTTTGGGAGGTGGGAAAGCAGGAAATCAGTCCTTGGGGAAGCTCTTTCCAGAAAGAGCGTGTGTCTTGACCTGATATCACCTGGTCATTATTAAGAAACACAATACCTGTTTCCAATAACACAATATGTTAAGAGGCGAGAGCCTGTGAGTATTCTGTGCAGCAGAAAGCAGGGAAAGGGAACAGGTCCACATCCAGACTCGAGTGACTTGGGGAACCCCTTCTTAGACTACTTAGAGGTAGTGGTCCCAGCTGGAGCCCCTGCCCACCAGCTGACACTTCCCACAGGAGTACGGGTCCCTCCATGAGTGTCCAAAGGCCAACTTCTGCTTTTGACTCCTTGCTTCCAACCAGCAACAAGGGACAGCAGCCTCCTTTTGGAGAAACTGGGGCCTCAACACAGAGGCCCTTCTCTGTCGTAAGCTCCTTGGTGTGTGTCCCTACTTGAGCTCAACAGACTACCACATTCCTTCTCTCCTCTGTGGCCAGGAAGTATCTCTGTGTATCGAGACGGAATGGGGTTTGGCCTGCCCAGGGAAGGAAGCATTGAGGCTCTTGAGAAAATCTATCTGTTGTGAAACTCAGAAAGGAAAAGGCAGTTGGTGACAACACTCCTTTCCATCCCTTCCATGCCACACAGAAATTTATCAGCTCTGAGCCTGTGCTGAAAATGAACTTATAATTTCACTCCGTGCCTGGGAGGTTTGAGACTGAGTGCGACATTAGCCCAGGCACTGCCAGGGACTGCTGGGGAGCACTGATGCAATGGAGTGTCCATTCCTACTGTCTGTCTCCAGCAAAGCACTGTCACCTACCTCGGTTACGATGGTAGACAAGAAGACGTCATTGCTGTACTCCCAGCCATCCAGGCAGCTCTCCTGCTCCAGCTGTCCCAAGTCCACATCTAGTCCTGGTTCCAGCCCCAGCGCAGAGAAGTTGGCTATGGTAGTCAGTCGGTAGCGGCGGCAGCTCTGAGGCACCTGTCGTCCGTCCTTCGTCTCCAACGGGATGCTGTTGTTGCGCCATGCACTGCTCAGGTTCACGGTGTCAGGCACAAGGCAACGGTGCTCCGGTGCCCCTGCCAGGAACAAGACTGACATCCCATTGAAGCCGTTGGGAATAATGCTGGCGCTGAGTAGGAAGAAGATGAGGCGCTGGAAGGGGCCCCAGTCTCCTAGGAAGGCGGTCACCTCGTCGTAATCCCGCATGCTTCCTTCACAATTTGCACGAGAGGGTTAAGAGGGGATCTGGCGATTGAGGCTCCCGGCCGGGGCCTTCCCGGTGTGGCTGCGTGCAAACGGGCTGCAGGTGCTACAAATCTCCCAGGAGCTGGCGCGGAGCTGGGGAAAGCCAAGTCCTTGGGACCACACCCCCCGTGCGGGTGAGGCACCTAGAGGCTAGTCCGTTCACCGTTGGGGGCGGTGCTCCCGGGTCGGCTCCGCCTCCAGCTCGGTTCCACTCAGGGCCTCCAGCTAGGAATCTGCTGTGCAACGTGCCTGCAGCAAGTCCGGAGCTCCGATTTTCTCAGCCCCACGTGGGAGGGTGAGCAACAGGGAGGGGCCGCGTCCGGAGAACAAGGTCTCTAAGGGGTTGACCCTGGCTTCAATGTCCACGTCGTGCCAGGCCTAGCCCGGGGGTGGTGTCCGTTGCTCTACGGTGCCAGTCTAGAGTCTGAGCTCCGGCGAGCGGACCTGACAATCAAATCCGTGCTCGCAGGAGACCTCTGTGGGTGACAGGAATGCCACCTCTTCACACACACCCGCGTGGGAGCTCACTTCTGTGCCTCTGCGTGGCTCTAGCTCGTCACTGGACAGCGGGGGACCGGAGAAATGTCCTTGGAACAGCAGGATCCTCACCTTGAAAAGAAGAAACTGTGGCCTGGGACTCGCGAAGTCGTGCTGAGTCAGAGACACGCCCTGGACTAAAAGGGCCGGGTCACAGGCCTCCGAGTTGTCCCTGTGTCCTCTTGAAGATTTCCTGGGACCTCTATAGGAGACACCAGAGGGATGCAGGCCCACTAGGGAGCAATGGAGTCGTATTTTTCACCAGGGCTCTGGTGTTTGTCCTTTTGCACTCTCCAGGCACCCAGGGCTCTTCATTGCGGCAGGGTGCCAAAGCCTTTTGGACAGGAAAGCCTTCTATTGCAGAAAGGCCGGTTCCCTGTCCAGGAATCAAGGGTATAAGGAAGAGAACGAGGACAAACTAGTGAGATTTGGCTCTCAAATCTGCCAGGGTGGCCAAAGGAGGGCCTTTTCCTCTCTCTGCTCAGTATCCACATCTAAGGCCCTGAGAACATCTTGTCCTAGTCCAGGCTGGGATCCATGGGGCTGGCGATATGACAGACTGAGGAACCCATCATTTTGCACAAACGGGCTTGCTTCTCCAGACCCTCTCTGAGAGAATGAAGGGGACTTCTGCTTGTTCTTGTTTTTGGCAGCCTCCAGTCTTACCCCTACTATTAGGCCGACTTCCCACCACTTCAGTTTTCTTTCCTGTCATTTAAGACCATGCTGCCTAATGTGCCAGGACAGCTCTGGGTTATGCCTTCTATTTTTATTTTATTTGTTTGTTTGAGATGGGGTCTTTATATGTAGCCACGACTGTCCTAGAACTCCCTATGTAGACCAGGCTGGCCTCAACTCAGAGATCTGCCTGTCTCTGCCTCCCAAGTGCTGGGATTAAAGATGTATGCCTCTATGTCTGTCTTCCACCTCAAACTACTAAAAAAAAAAAAAAACCCAACCAGAGACAAGAACTTATATGAAGCAGTTTACTTTTGACTAATGATCTGTTGGAGAATATTGTTTTAAGGCATGTGGCTTTGGTTTATGCTGTATTTGTTTACCTGTGTGAAGTTGTGGTTCTGTGTCGGTGTAAAACACCTGACCGTCTAATAAAGAGCTGAACAGCCAGTAGGGAGGCAGGAGCAAGGACAGACAGGCTTGGCAGGCAGAGAGGATAAATAGAAGGAGAAAGGAGGCAAGGGGGAGCAACGAAGAACAAGGGGAGGAGGATTTCAAGGGCCAGCTACCCAGCTAGCCATGGAGTAAGATATACAGAAGCTAAAAGGCGGGGGTCGGGGGAGGAAGAAAGCCCAGAGGCAAAAGGTAGCCGGGATAATTTAAGTTGAAAGCTGGCAAGAAGCAAGTCAAGCTATAGCATGGCATTTATTAGTAGTAATTAAGCCCCCATATGTTTTATTTGGGAGCTGGGTGGTGAGGCCCCCCCCCCAAAAGAGTCAAAAAGTCAAAAGAGAAAAAAAACAACCAACAACAAAATATTAAATGTTAGTTGACTAACATTACAATATCAAGACTATTAAAATATTAATGTGTACCCCAATGCCTGGTTGATGCAATGTGAGGCATCAGACATTGGCCAGGGCTTTGTGGGTGCTGGGCAAGCACTCCACCAACCAAGTAGACACAGATCTTGCTAAGATGTCCAGGCAGCTGTTAAACTCCTCTGGGCCTGAGGGATCTTCCCACTTCAGCCTTGTGCCCAGCTCAAATAGTTTTAAGTCTGTAATAGATCTCTTTTGCATTCATTTCTATTGTCGTGCTACAACAGGAAGCAACTTAGGAGAGAAAGGGGTTTATTTCCGCTTACAACTTCAGGTTAAAGTCTCTCATTGTGGAGAAGTCAAGGCAGAAACCTCTAACAACTAGTCATAGCCACAGTCAAGAACCCAGAGAAATGAATGCATGCTCACTGTACTCAGCTCCATTTTCCCACTCTTATACGGTTCAGAATACCCTGCCTAGGGAATGGTGGTGCCCACACTGGGGTGGGTCTTCCCACATATATTAAATTAAGATGATCCCCTACTGGCATGCTCACAGTTCAACCCAATGTAGACAATCCCTCACTGAGACTTTCTTCCCAAGCAATTCTAGGTTATGTCAAATTGACAAAGTTAACCATCACAAGATTCTAGCCAGAGAAAAAACTGGAATAAATTGCAGACAGATTTTTCTTTGGGCTGCCAGTTCACACACACACACAAAAATGATACAGAGACTTATTATTAATTATAAAAGCTCAGTCTGTAGCTTAGGCTTGTCCCACCAGCTCTTATAACTTAAATTAACCCATTTCTATTTATGTGTTGTCACATAACTCATGACTTTTACCTCTCCTGCATGTCTTATTCCCTCTGTGTCCGGCTGGCAACTCCACCTTTCTTCTTCCCAGAGTTCTCTCTGTCCAGAAGTCCCTGCTATACTTTCTGCCTAGCTATTGGCCATTTAGCTGTTTTTTTTTTTAATTAAACCAATCACAGTAACAAACTTTACACGGAGTAACCAAATATCTTGCAACAATAAAGTCACCACATTGCAGGAGGTATGAAGGTTCTTGTATTCACAGGTAAGCACGAGGGGAACCAGGAATGTTGCTGGTTAAGCACAGGGTTGTCTCTTCAAAGGGAGGGATGCACTGCCTGTTATCTGCCCAGAAGGCTTGGGATGGACATAGTCAATAGCCTGATGATCTTTGCACCAGATCTTCCCCAGACCCTTATCATGAGCTTGACTGTCTACACAACCTATCTTTATGGACAATGTCACATGTACTTTCCAAAGGATTTTGGTACAGTTGTGTCATAAGCTTTATTGTGCACATAGATCGAGTTAATTATCACTAGGGAAATTTCCACAGAATTATGCTGTGCTTAAATACTCCAGCACCAGCTACTTAGTCATGTTGAACCAAACTACCTCCTTGTCTTCCATGGATTGTTAAATTGCTGACTGTAGTGATCACAGAGACCCCTACACACATTATCAATAGTGTTAGGAAGCAGTTGGAAATAAGTTTACTGGGTCCAGAGCTAAGAGTACTATAGATAGACTTTCCTTTTGGGGTCACCAGCTCACAAAAAATGTCATGGAGACTTATTATTAATTATGAAAGATTAACCTTAGCTTAAGCTTGTTTCTAACTCTTGTAACTTAAATTAACCCATTACTATTAATTTACTTTCTGTCTTGTGGCTTTATTACCTTATCTCCTTACTGTCCACCCTGCTTACTCTGTGTCTCCTGGCATCTACCTTCTTCTCCCCAGCGTTCTCTCTGTCCAAAAATTCTGCCTAGCTATTGGCTGTTTGTTGTAGGAGTCTGTTTGTTCCCCACTGCTCAGCCCCAAAATAATCACACAGAAGCTGTATTAATTAAATCACTGCTTGGCCCATTATCTCTAGCTTCTCATTGACTAACTCTTACATCTTAATTTAACCTATTTCTATTAATCTGTGTATTGCCATATGGCTGTAACTTAGTGGCAAGGTTCCGGCATGTCTATTCCTGGTGGCGGCTACATGGCATCTCCTCGACTTTACCTTCTTTCTTCCAGCATTCAGTTTAGTTTTCCTCGCTTAGCTCTACACTACCCTATCACAGGCCAAGGCAGATTTCTTTATTAACCAATGGTATTCACAGCATACAGAGGGGAATCCCATATCACCTTCCCTTTTCTGTTTAAATAAAATGGAAGGTTTTAACTTAAACACAGAAAAATTACATATAACAAAACAGGTATTAAGTAAGAATTTATATCTACTTTATCTTTTGTCATAACTAAGGAAAACTATAATTATAACTATCTATTCTTCAACTCTATCAAAGACTCCAGAAGGATATAATATTATCTAAGTAAGCAGAAAGTGCATTGTAAGGAACTTCCAAAACTCTAGAATTGACAGAGACATCTCACTGCTTGGACAGTCACCCAAAGTTCTTCTATACCATTGGAGCATCTATCTTCAGCCTACAGGCCCATAGTATCTGGAAGACTTTTCCATGAAGCAGGAAATTTCAAAGACAATTCCACTTATATTGGCAGTTTGTCAGTCACTTTCTTCTGTGTCCTGCAGAATGTCTGGCAGACACTTTCATGAAGCAGGAACCCCGAAGGATGGTCTCACCTTTAGGAAAGTTCAGCAGTCATCTTTCTGTGGGTCCTACATGTCCAGTTCATACAGTATAACATCAAGCAGTCCAGACAAGAGCAGTTTCTTGCCCAAATGTCTAACCAATGCCATAAGGAGCCTCTTTGGTGCCCATCATCCTTTTGAAGTAGATTGGTACTGCCAGGAGCAGATGTGTCTTATTGTCATGAAAAGTCATAACTTCTAAAACATTTTAAATGTTTTATTCTGAAGGTCTCTGATTTGGAGAATACCTATCTAACTGAAATATATCTCTATGTATCTAGAAAACACAACTAACATGACTACAAGCTTGATTATTATAGATGATTATCTATTAGCCTATATTTATTAATTATACATTACATTTTTAAATGAACTGCACAATCACAATACCTTGATCAAGAGCAGAAATATACACATAATAAGACTGATGTAAAATTTGTATTGATAGACCAAGATCCATATCAATGCAAAGTATACATTTCCATGCATATTCCCCTTTAAATGTAAGCAAACATTTATAAACAATCATTTTGGAAATTTGGGTATAGTTCTCTCCAAACTTCTTCCTGCTTTCTGTTGTGTGAAGTAATTTTTGGGGGGTGTTCATGGTGACCTTTTGGGGGATCTTGATCCATCAAACCACATTATTCTGGAAAAAATCCATAGGTTCTAATCTTCTGTGGAAAAAGTAGAACACTTTTCCAAAGCAACAAATCCTTAGACCCAAATTTTAAAGTCAAGATACCTTTATATTGGTTAATCTTAGTAGTCCATACAATGAAATGTCTCTCTGTACTTAGCTCATTCACAGTCAAAATGCAAATAAGACATAATAATATACACAATCTAGACTCTCTGTGTATATTCCATCTTTACAAGGCTTATTTTCTTACTCTATTACTTTTTTTCAAGTTTAATATTTATTTTATTATCTTTACTTCTTTCATCTATTACTATCTGTACTCTGTCTCTTTAAAGACTTGGTTTTATTTTTTTTAAATGATTTCCTTCTTTTTATAACCCTCTATACTCTTTTCCTTCTCTTTCCCAAGCCTGTGTATATTTATCCAACACTGTGACCCATTTAGAGATCTTTTATGTCTGAATCTGTCCTATTGCATATCTGTAATTCTTCTTAAGTGGTGGCATTGCTAGGGCAAATGCAGTCCTGCCTGCTTGCTCTGCCCAGTCCAATGTGACAAAAGTCCATTCACTGCCCCTGAGACTGCTGTGTGGCAGCCACGCTCATCAACTTAACTCTGAGAAGAGTGTGCAGCACATAAACCCTTCTTCTCTGAGTAAAAGCTAAATCTGTCATGCAGCGCAATGCGCAGCCTGGAAATATCTCTGTGTGTGGTGGCGGAAATCTGCCATGGTCTCCTGCCTGTGCACTCCTAGCACACCTGATCCTGCTGCCTGCCCAGGCGGGTAGTGGGGGAGGAACACTGAGCCACAGGCATGGTCTCAGTTCCTCCTATCCCCCAAGAAGGCATACAAGCACATGGGCCCACAAATCCCATTCAAGTGCTCTGTAGTGGGACCTCCTGAAAGAGTCAGAGCCCTTTGGCCCAGAAAGTCACCATTTCAAAACCACATGTTTTTTATTTTTATTTTTTCTACCACTGAATCAGGAAGAGATCTCTTAAAGGAATCATGTCTCTACTTGCTTCTAGCAAACAGAGCCCACCCGAGAAAAATGCCACTACCAAATGATGCTTAACACAGTTCTTTTGTGTTTAGGATTCCTTTTTATACTTTCTCAGGTTTTATGTGAATATAGTCAACCATGTTGGGTGCCAATTTGTTGTTTTGAAACCGTTGCTCAGCTTTTTATTAAACCAATCAGAGGGATACACCTTCACAGTGTACAAAATGATTATCCCACAGCATTTCCCCCTTTCTGTGTAAATAAAAATGATAGATTTTCACTCTAACAAAGTAAAACTATGTACAATAAGAACAATGATCAGGTATTATCTAATTAGAAAAGAAAGGTATTAACTTTAACAAATGGAACTATATACAATAAAAACAATTATCATGTAAGGTTTACATTCACAATGTCCAGTCCATTTGTATTTGGCAAATTAAGAGAAAATACTCCCTTACCTAGTTTATCTTGATGAATCTTAAGTTTCAGATCTAATTACTTTCTATTAAGACTAAGGAAAATGGTAACTGTAACTATCTAGTCTTCAACCCTTTCAAAGACCCGAGAAGGATATAATATTACCTGAGTAAACAGGAAGTGCAGACCAAGTAACTTTCAAAACTAGGAGAAATGACAAATAGCTGACTATGTGGACAGTCACCCAGGATTCCTCTGTAATGTTGGGGCATCCGTCTTTGGTCTACAGGCCTAGAATATCTGACAGACTTTTCTGTAAAGCAGGTATTCTTGAACAACTGTCCAACCCTGTCTTGGCAAAGTTTGGCAATAACTTTCTTTTGTATCTTGTTTGTTCAATTTGAACAGCATACTCTCAACAGTCAAGGCAAGGACAGTTTCTTTCCCAGTGACTAAATTTTGCCACAAAGAAAGCAAATGCTATATGAAGATTTTTGTGACGCCCATCATATTCTCTGAAGTAGAATGGTGCTGCCAGGAGCAGACATGTTTTATTGTCATGAAAAGCCTTATATTATTAAAACAGTTTAGATATTATATTCTATATGTCTTTGAAGTGTTTGAAGACCATCTATAATTTAAAATATATTTCTGTTTGACCTTGGAAACATGCCTAACATGACTATAAGTTTGATTGTTATAGATAGACTACTAGCCCGTATTTCTTTAATATCCTAAATAGTTTTCAAAGACTAAAACTTTATATAACTTTTAAAAAGAGTTGCATAGGTATAATACCTTAAACAAAAGTAGAAAAATAGATACAGTCTAACAAAAGTAACTTTAAATTTGTATCAATATACAGAAATCCATACCAATGTAAAATATTTGAGACTAGTGGTTGTTTAGTATAACACTCAACAATCCACCCTTTTATCCCATCATTTCTATATATAATTTATAATATAAAAATATATGTTAAAGTTTTATAATTTTATATATCTATATAATTTCATAATTTGAATAATGTAATTAATATATATTTATATCATTATTTCTACATATAATTTATAATATAGAAATATACATAATATAGAAATGATGGAATTGAAGAGTGAATTGTTGAGTCTACTTTTAAACAATCACTAGTCTCAAATATTTTACATTGGTATGGATTTTTGTGAGCCGGCAGCCCAAAGAAAAGACCAACTACAGCAAACCTTTTTAAAAACTTTTCAGAAGGAAAACACTGCTTATATGGGCCAAGTGGTAGGAAACTTGTGCCATACTTGGACAAACCATGTAGCTTTCTCTTGATCGGGACTTCATTCAAGACTAGGAGCCAACACTAGCTGTAGATATGAGGGATGGGATAATGTGAAGGGCAAAATTGTTCTGGAGTGAGAGGGTAGCACATAGGGAGAAGCAGGGGCAGGCAGGCCAGACAATCACACACAAAAAACAAAACAAAAAAAAAACACCTCTCTTAAGCTACTTCAAGAGCGGGTACTTGGTCACAGTGGCATAAAGTAACTAATAAGCTCCAACTAGGAAGAATTGGGGGGGGGGTCTTATGAGAACTCGGTGATAAATGAAGTTTATTTATTCAATCTCACTTCCAGTCTGGCTTTCTGCTTCCCACCGCCTCACACTCCTGCCAGCATGGCTTCCTGCCACAATGGACTGTACGCTCTGATTCCTAAATTAAAATACCCCCCCCCCCCCCCGTCTCTCTGTTTCTCAAGACAGGGTATCTCTGTTTATCTGTTTAGCCTTGGCTGTCCTAAACAGGGAAGAAGCAGGCCTAACAGGCCAGAATGATTGCACACGAGAAGGTAAAGTGGTCCTGGTGGTTTACCAAGGATGGGATTTAAGTCAAAATTTCAACCTAACCTTTTAAAGAATTATCTTATTTTATTTGTGTGTGTGACTGCATATATGTGCACATGTGTATGGGTACCTGCAGAGACCAGAATAAGGCACTGGATCCCCTGAAACTGGAGTTATATTCAAGTGTAAGTCTCCTGACATGGATTCTGGGAACCGAACTTTGGTCCTCTGCAAGAACAGCAAGTGCTCTTAACCCCTGAGCCAGCCCTTCCCATAGCCTTTCCACTGACTCTGCCTAGGGAACCTGACTGATTCCCATTAAGCTCTCCCCACCTTGCTGTAGTTTGAATCTTAAACATTTCCCACAGGCTATGTGTCCCTTGGGTAGCCTTGTTGAAAGATGGTGGGACCTTTAAGGGATGAACCTTACAGGAGAACCTTAGGTGACTTATTGGAGGTGTGTTCTCAAAAGGACCCCCGACTCCTCCTGCTTCTCTTCTGCTCATTTGCTTCAAGTAAATGTGTTTGCTCTGCCACACGCCCAAGGAATGAAGTACGTCTTTGCTCCAGGCCCCAACAATAGGCCAACCAGCATGGACTGAATCCTGCAAATGAGGAGCCTAAATAACCCTTTATCTTTGCAAATCATCTCAGATGTTTGGCTATAGTGATGGAAAGCTATCTGGCACATTCTCCATCCCCCTAGACTTCGCAATTGCATTAGGACAGCTCAGAAACTTGCTTACTGAGACTCATGTTTGTCTAAGAACTTCATTTATCACCGAGTTCTCATAAGACCCCCCCCCAATTCTTCCTAGTTGGAGCTTATTAGTTACTTTATGCCACTGTGACCAAGTACCGCTCTTGAAGTAGCTTAAAAGAGGTGTTCTTTTTTTTGTTTTTTTTGTTTTTTTTTCACCAGGCAGTGGTGGTGCACGCCTGTAAAAGGCAGGTGGGTCTCTGAGTTCAAGGTCAGCCTCATCTGCAGAGTAAGTTCCAGGACAGCCAAGGCTAAACAGATAAACAGAGATACCCTGTCTTGAGAAACAGAGAGACGGGGGGGGGGGGGGGGGGGGGGGGGGGGGGGGTTATTTTAATTTAGGAATCAGAGCGTACAGTCCATTGTGGCAGGAAGCCATGCTGGCAGGAGTGTGAGGCGGTGGGAAGCAGAAAGCCAGACTGGAAGTGAGATTGAGCTAGAGACCTCAGAGAAACTCTCCCAGGGACGCACCTCCACTATGCCTCCTGCCTCAAGGTATTCAAGATCTCCCCCAAATACTCCCACCAGGGGACCATGTGTTCAAGCACATAAGCCTGAGAGGGACATTTTTCATGCAGATAGTAACAGAGCCCGTGACTTGCTTCCTGCTCCAGTACAGACACCAGCTCCTACTCTTCTCCCCCACTCCCACCCCGCCAGAGTTGCTGTGGTGAAAAGGCCACAGATCCTTCATGGGAAGCGACCGGGAGAAACCACTGTTGTGTACACTCTTGGCTTCATTGACGGGCTCTTCCAGAAAGATACTTGGCTTTGCCTTAAAGCAATATGTTCTGGGCTGGGGAACTGGCCTAGATCAGGGAGACTGATGAGTAAGAGCCACAGATAGACTCTGCTCTTGTTGCCGCTCCTGTCTACCACCACACTCTCCAGCGTCTCACAAAAGTAGGTCTGATCTGCTTGGGTGTGGTGGATCCTTCCCTTCCAGGCAGTCATGTACCAGAGTGGTGGTTCTCAGCCTTCCTAATGCAGTGGCCCTTAAAACAGTTCCTCGTGTTGTGGTGACCCCCAACCACAAAGCTATTTTCATGGCTTCTTCATAGCTATAATTTTGCTACCATTATCATAATGTAATTATCCGTGTTTTCTAATGGCCTTAGGTAGACCCTGTGAAAAGGCCATTTGACCCTCAGGTCTCTTGTGAGCCAGGCAGCAGGGGAGCAGGGTTGAGGGTCTGGGAAGTCAGATGGAAAGGGTGATCTGTCACCTTTGACTGCTTCTCAGCCAGAGTCGGCCTTTTGTTCCTAGAACAATGCGGACCTGGTACCACATCTGTCAGTGCTCCATAGTTTTTCCGCCTCTTCAACGAAAAGGCAAGTTGTAGCAACTGTCCCCAAACAAGGTGGCCAACCCCACCACACAGGAACTGATGGTTTAGAGAAATAAGCTACTAGCCCTCTTAAGGGATCCAACAACTGCACCAATACACCAGTAGCCATCTCTTGCTCATGACCATATCCATCAAGTGGCTTATTTATGTCTGGAAGACTGAATGTGGGGTCACTCAGTAGTGACCACTTGAGTTTATTAAAGGCTCAATTGCATGGCTCCCATCAACCCGTAAGTTTCTGTCCTTGGTTTCCTCCGGTCTGTAAGCTGAAATAAACACTTTCCTCTCCATGTTATTGTTTGGGTCATGGAGCTTATCACAGTTACAGAAACTAGACTAAACATGTATTTAGATACTTGTGCTTTCCCACTGGAGGCCTTGGAGGCCTTATCAGTCAACCAGTTTAAGACTGTTACTGTCTCTGTCCGAGGTCTCCTTAACTGGCTTTCACTCTGCGGTTTGTCTACATATGGTAACAAGGTTCATCTTTCAGACTTAATTGTCTTCAGTTCTTGCTCAAGATTTCTCCGAAACGTGTAGGGAGAATTCCTTTTGAAATGCATCTTTAACTTATTTTTTGAGAATTTCATACATGTATACAATGTATTTTAAACATATCCACTCTCCTACCCTCTTCCAACTCCTTCCAGGCCCCTCACCAATCCCCCTCCCAACCTTATGTCTTCCTTTTATCTTTTTAATAACTCACTGAGTCCAGGCCATGCTATCCTTATGTTCCAGGAGCTGTCCTTTGGAAGCATGGGTAACCTACCAGCAGCCACATTCCTGAAGAAAACTTGCCTTCCCTCCCCTCGTAGCCGTCAAATGCTTGTAGCTCCCCAAGTTCGGGGTAGGGCTTGGTGAGTCCCTCCCCCATCTGTGCTGGGATGTTAACTCGCTTGACCTAGTACAGGCCATGCGCAGGCGACCACAGTTCATGAGCGCAGCGATCGTCTCATTTCCAGAAGACACCATTCTGCAACTGTCCTCCTTCAACATCTGACTCTCACAACCTTTCTGCTTTCTCCTCCTCCATGTTCCTCAAGCCTGGTCAGAGGGAGTATGGTATGTCCTTCACGGGGGTGAATTTGAATCCATGTGGGAACACAGTCCTGCAGTGTCTCTAATCCTTCCACTTGAAGGCAAATAACTCAGTCCAGTGGAACACAGGAGCCCTTTAAATCCAGGGTACTTATTACCCCAGGAATATTTGCCAATAAAGCATAGGGATCAGAAAAAATAGGATGAATATTTTACATAATTTCTTTTATGATTCACAGACCCTACATTCTCCCATCCCTGGTTCTTAACCAGTAAGATGGAAATAGGAAAGCCTGAAGAAGCATGTTGAGCCTCACTTTAAAGATTTATTTATTTTTATTTTATTGGTGTGAGTGTTTTGCTCGCATGTATGTACAGCATGTGCATGCCTGGTGCCCACGGTGATCAGAAAAGGACAACAGACTCTCTAGAACTGGAGTTACAGATGCTTGTGAGCTGCCATGTGGGTACTGGGAACCAAACCTAGGTACTCTGCAAGAGCAACCAGCGCTCTTTGGTTTGTTTGGTTTTGCTTGTTTGTTTGTTTTGTTTTTTTGAGACAGGGTTTCTCTATGTAACAGCCTTGGCTGTCTTGGGACTCACTTTGTAGACCAAGCTGGCCTGGAATTCACAGGGATTTGTCTACCTCTGTCTTCCAAGGGCTGAGATTAGAGGTGTGAGCTACCACTGCCTGGCTATAAACAAAAATGTCTTTAATTTCTATTTTTTTAAAAAGGAACCCATGTCATAAGTGAAAAGCTTGAGAAAAAGTTTAGTTTTTCCTCTTCCCAACCTCTGTCTCAGTCCTTTTTGGATATGGTACCTTATTTAGTGACCAGCCTGGGATGTCAGTAAGATCTCAACTTCCCTGCCAGTTGTTTCCCAGGTAACTCAGGCCTCATTGGTGCACACTTGGATGGTCCTAAAGGAGCTAGGCTGAGAGCCCCTTAACCCTGTTAGTCTTTTTCTTTTCAAGAGAGAACTGAAATGAACTGATTTGGTCCCCTACCCTCCTTCCCAAGAGCAGTTGGGCAGTCCCCTGGCCACTGTCCCTCCTACTTGCAGAATGTACACTGCTTCAGTGCCAGTTTTAGTGGGTGACAGGTTTCAGGGAGGAAGCCACGGACTCTGGCTGGAGATGGCTCCTTTCTTCCTCCTGGGTTACAGAGGGAACTGCAGGGCAGCTGCCAAGGGGAGGATCGCTTTAACCCCCCCTTCTCTGTCTCCTGTTCAGCCACATTTCTGTTGTTGAAAACCATAAGGGCAGTCTCTACCTGTTGAGAAAGATTAGTCTTTGGACTATAAACAATTGCTGTAATTTCCTCTCTACGTGTGAAGTTATTTAGATATGAAGTAGTTGCCCAATATTATCTGGCTGCTATTCCTTTTAGAATTACAGAGGGTGAAAGTATATGTGTGTACACACACACACACACACACACACATTGCTATGTATATGTGTGCATATGGTGTGTTTGGGGTGGTGGTGTACGTGTATGTGCTGGGTATGCAGGTGCATAAGCTTATGTGCATGTGGAGGACAGAGGAAGAGATCTGGGGTCCTACATCATCACTCTCCACTTTGTTTCTTGGAGGCAGAGTCTCTCACTAAACTTGGAATCAGTCCGGTGACACAGTAAACCCCAGAGATCCTCCTGACTCCTTATTCTATATGGTATGGCAGGGGAACAGATACTATGGGCATGGGCACAGAGCCAAATGTAGCTTAAAAATACAAATCTGGGTACTGAGATCTGAGAGCGCCGTTACCCACTGGGTCATCTCACTATCCTCACAAGAGGCATGTTTTTGAAGACATCCCCTTGGCCTCTGCATTAATGCTAAAGGGAGCTCAGCTGGCATCTGCTGGCGCCCTTCCATTTATTCCAATCAGCTGCAGGTTTATTAGCTTGCAGTGGTTCTTGCATCCCCTTGGGGACTGTATTGGTGACTTCTCTCTTTGCTGCTACAGGACACCTGACAAAAGCAGTCTGAGGAAATAAGGGACGAGTTTAGCTTACAGTTTCGGGGATATGGCCCATCGAAGTGGGGAGTGTAAAGTTACAGTTTTGAACTGACCAACATGGGTTCTGGAGCAGAACTCAGGTCCTCTAGAAGAGCAGTGCAAACCTCTAGAGTGCCCCCTCCTCTTTCTTTTTGTATTTAGACTGCGACTTCCATACCAAGGGGTGATGCTATTCACAGTTAGAGTGTGTCTTCCCCACCCAGTTATACCTCTCTGGAATCTCTCTGAAAGACACATCCAGAGGTGTATCTCCTAGGTGACTCCAGATCCAGTCCAGACTGGCTGCCTCAAAGCACACACGCCCCTAAAATGTTCTAAACTGGCCTACCCTCCCCAGTGTTAGGTCCCAAGTGGAGGAATCCCTGGTGTCGCCTCTTCCCTAGGTCTCTGAGCTATGTCGTCAGGCTGATCAGCACGCTGCTTACCAGCTAGCTTCTGTCAACACAGCTAACTCTTCTTCTCCCATCAGAAGAGTTGGAAAGGCCGTTTGAATCTGCTCATGTGGGAGTGGGAGTGATAAAGATCACCCTCATAGTAGAAATAAATCCTCTGGGATCTGCACTCAGACCTTGGGGCGTGTCTTCCCAAGTTACACAACTCAGAAGTAATGAAAAGCATACTCGCTGCCCTCTTCATTTGGAACTTGGCAATGGGTAAATATCCCCTTTCTTGGCTTGGAACTGCTCCCATATTATGTGGTTTTCTCAGGAAGAGGGGCTCCATAGGTTTAGGGGAGAGTCTTGGTACCGCTTCTCTGGGAAAAGAAGGAAAAGATCTTGGAGTGGCAGAAGCAGAGGTTGATCCTTTACTTGGCAGAAACCCAAAAGCAGTGCAGGCAGGTCACATCCCTCCTGACCCGGGGAGGTAGAGCGAGTCATACACAAGAGGACCTTCAAACACTGTACGGGTGTTTCCCTTTCTAATCAAAGGTTTGTTCTTTTTTATTTTTATTTTGAAACAGGGTTTCTCTGTGTAGCTTTGGAGCCTTTCCTGGCACTCATTCTGTAGATCAGACTGCCCTTGAACTCACTGAGATCCACCTGCCTCTGCCTCCTGAGTGCTGGGATTAAAGGTGTGCACTACCACTGCCCAGCCGATTGTCCTTTCTTTTGAAGATGCTTATTCTGAGATGAGCCATAAATACACATAGGGAATTCCACCCCATTTTCCTTGCACAATAATTCTGTTTGCAAGATAATGTTATCATTTGAAGACCTGTTTTCAGACCTTCAGTCCTGAACATCTATTTTTAGTAGCCTAAGTAATGAAGGAACCCACCCTAGTGGGCTCTCCTTTAGTTAGATATCTGCTACCCATCTCATCTAGTTAATGGGAAAAAGAGAAACTGAGAGAGGAAATCACACACGCACACACACGAGAGAGACAGAGAGAGACAGAGACAGAGAGAGAGAAAGAGAGAGAGAGAGAGAGAGAGAGAGAGAGAGAGAGAGAGAGAGAGAGAGAGACTGGGATTGGAGAGATGGTTCAGAGGTTAAGAATACTTGGTTGCTCTTCTAGAAGACCTGGGTTCAATTCCCAGCACACACATGGCAGCTCACAACTGTCTATAACTTCAGTTCCAGGGGATCCAATGTTCTCACACAGACATGCATGCAGGGAAAACACCAATTTATAAAATAATAGCAACAAAAAAGTAAAACTGTACTTAGTTTGCAACAAAAAATTGTGGACAGGCATACTCCTGGGCTTGTTCAACTTGCATCATAAAGATACAAAACTCACACAACACGTGATGCCAGCCAGTAACTCTTGTGAAACACCTTGGTGGTCGTCTGTTTTAGCCTCACCTCTTGCTGCTTGTGTAGCAATTTCTCTGCTTAGAGGAGGCTGTCAGTGAAGCACAAAGAATATCCTAGAAGACTTCTTTCCACAAAAGCTTTAAGCTGTAGCTGAAGAAAAGATACTTTGAAAGTGCATTAGCACGGTGTGTGTGTGTGCACGCATGTGTGTGTGTGCCTGTTTGTGCCTGATTCAGTTAACCACTGGCACTTTGCCTGTGGATTAACTGTGCCCATCCAGCCTCTGATATTGTAGGAGAGCCAGGGCTGAGCTCGGCCCCGATCAGAAATCTCTCCATGGGAGATGTGGCAGGCTCTGGCTGTCAGTTAGAACCCTTGAGGCCAGGAGGGTGCAACACTAAGCTGACTCTCAGCAGTTCCAGGGACAACTAGGGAACTAGGACAAACCATTTTACTGACTATTGTGACCTGACCCTGGTAGCCCATCAGACAGCTCATCAAGTGGGTGCATTCATTTCTGAGTCGCTGCCCGGATGCCGTGGGCACCAGCCTTGTTCTCACTCAGGGGTCCTATAACTTGGATCTTGAATGTCCCCTGAAGATTTACATCTTCAAGTCTTGGTCTCCAGTCCTGGCTCTATTAGGAAATAGAGAAACCTTCAGGAGGTGGGCTTAGCAGAAGGAAGCTAGGTCATTGAACACATGCATTTGAAGGGGATCTTGGGGCCCTGTTTCTCTGCTTTTTCCTGGACACCATAAGGCAAACAGACCTCCTCCATCATTCAGCTATGGTCTACGACGCTGCCACAGGCCCAGCACAATAGTGCCAACCAACCATGGACAGGAAGTAGGGACCAAAAGAAAGCTTTCCCACGTTAAGTTTATAGCTCCAGTATTTTGTCATGGTGACCGAAAGCTTTGACTCGGGCCCAGCTGCCACTGTTGTGTGTTCCAGGCAGGTTGGGGGGTCCAGGTTTGTGTTGAGTCAATGGGTGAGCCTGTACTCTGGACTATTCTGGGGATCTTGCTAATCAGAGACAGATCATGCCCCATCTTAAGCAGCCTGGTCAGTCCCACCAGGCTGTTGGTGGAGCAAGCAGCACTTTTCAGGAGGAAACACGCATCTGCCCTAGTTTTCCTTCTGTTGAGATTAGCTGAAGAGTGTGGGACCTGGCCAGGCCATCAGCCTTTCTGAGTTCATGCACAAGACAGGGATCATCTCGGTTCCTTGCAGGTTGATGCAGGGAATAAAGAAAGATAAGAACAATTAAACAGGGCTGGCAGGAAGGCCTGGGACTTATCAGCCTCATTATACTTATCATTCAGTGTAATTCCTTCCTCTGAGTCTGTGGCTGGGCACTGGCTTCCCGTGTGCCTGCAGGTGAGACACACCCCAGAAAGTAGGAGAGTGTCTGTCTGTCCATCCACTGCTGCTTCTGACGTAAACAAGCCGGTGCTTGGATTGAATAGCTCTGAGTCTGTCTCTGAGTGACTGGGGGGAGAGATATACTCAGACCTGGCTAGTGGGGTTTTTTAGTATACATGGCTGAGGACAATCCTGGGCCCTGTAGGAACCATAGAGGCCTCAGCCTTACAGACCCAAATGGGTCCAGGTCAGAAACCAGGGCAGATGAGGTCTGATTTGTTTGGGGATCCAGACATAACTCTCCACAGTGACAAAAGAACATAGAACAGTTCTCACCTAATACAGCACCTCTTGAATACCCTTAAGCACTTTTACGGACTCTGCTTCCATTAAGTAATTCAGAGGGAGCTGGGTGTGGTGGTACAAGCCTGCAACCCCAGCACTGGAAGATCAGCAGTTCAAGGTCAATCAGTTTTGGCAATACAGCAGGTCTTGAGAAGGCCAGCTTGGCAGGGTCCTTGGTTACAGAATGCTAGCACACAGAAGCATTTGGGCCCTTCCTTCCTGCTCTTTTTTCTTTGGCTCTTAGGGAGTAAGGTGAGCGATAATAAAGCTTTGTCTGTCATTCAGAGAAGCAGAAGGCAAGGTTACATTTCAAATTCAAAGATCAAGGGAGCATGGGAGCATCTGTTAGGGGGTTGGATGGTGAGCACAGATGGGCATCACTGGAGTCCTAGGTGTATGAGCGGGGGTAGGAGGGCTGACCTCACAGGGCCTCATGAGCAGGGGTTGGGGTTTTAGACTTTGTCTATGAGCAGTGAGGAGCCGTGGAAGACTTAATAGACAAGTAGCACAACACCGTGGCCTTCAAACTTCTCTTTGTTCTCACGTGGGGACATGCCTGAGGACAGGACTGCACACTGGGAGACCATGCTCTCACAAAGCCTGGGCAGGACAGGTAGAGGATCTCGACAGGGGCAGCATTAGAGGTGGAGGAACGCGCCCTAGTTAGGAATTAGTCAGGGATGGACGCAGTCATGCTTCCCGCGTCCACCTTTGCCCCTTACAGCAGAGTCTCCCCACCGCAGCCAGAGCCATTCTGGTTAAACCGTAAGTCCAGATTATGCCAGCTCTCTGGCTTCCTGTCTCAGGGTACAAGCCAAAATCCTTGCCAAGGTCTACAAGATGAACACAGTTATGTTATCCACCCCCACATGGCCCTGACCTAACCTGCTATTCAGCCATCTCGCTCACACCTCTCCAGGTACCGCTCACTGTTCTTAGAACACAGTAGCACAGCTTCTTCCTTGGCCTTTGCATTTTCTGCTCCTTCTGCCTGTCTAGCTGACAGACGCCACCACCACCACAGATCCCTGTTTGTGTCACTTGCTCTCTGAGGGCTTTCCAGACCCCTTGTATAAAGATAATTATATATTTTAAAAAATATTTATTTATTGTGTATACAATATTCTGTCTGCGTGTATGCCTGCAGGCCAGAAGAGGGCACCAGACCTCATTACAGATGGTTGTGAGCCACCATGTGGTTGCCGGGAATTGAACTCCGGACCTTTGGAAGAGCAGGAAATGCTCTTAACCACTGAGCCATCTCTCCAGTCCCTAATTATATAGTTTTTCACTGAGCATCCTCATTCCTTCCACACTACTGTTTACAGTTTGTGCTTTTGTGTGGGCAAAAAGGATCTCACACAGCCCAGGTTGGCCTAGAACTTGCTACATAGTCAAGGATGGCCTTGAGCTTTTGCTTCTTCTACCACTTCCTCCCCAGTCCTGGGATTACAGGTGATACCACCACTCCCATATTATGCAATGCTGATAACTGAACCCGGGACTTTGTACATGCTAGGCAAGCACCCTACTGGTGGAGTTACTCCTCCAGCCCCAGTTTCTGCCCATGTTCTGTTTGTTCAAAATGGTTTCCTAATATGCCTGGCATATAGAAGGTTCTTGGTCAATATTTAGTTGAATGGATGAACTGAGGCTGGGGTTGCAGGATTTGGGCGATTTTCTCCAGGACTTACTTCCTTCTGAAAACTTATAGGAATTGGAGAGAAGATGAAGACAGCAGAGGAAAAAGGTGTGTGTGTGTGTGTGTGTGTGTGTGTGTGTATACACACACATGTATATGAACGTAAAAGCACACATGTAAGCGCAAGAGTTGATGCTGACCCCAGAGCTCCCATGCCCCCTGGGGTCTAGGCAGGACAGAGATAGCTCTAGGCTTAGTACAAGGAGAAAACAGGTAGTGCCAGAGGCATGAGAATAAAAGCATGGTGCCTTCCATGGGGACAGAGCTACTGACTTTCTGGGGGTGGGAAGGGGCTCTCCGGAGGAAAGCTTTCCTCTCCGGAGGAAAGACCTCTATGCCAGCTCTCTCTCTCTCTCTAGGTCCAGGGAGCTCCCCAGTCATGGTTCAGAGATGTTTGTTTTCCAGGGCACGGTCCACCTACTCACTGACTACTGGAAATGAACAAGAACACCTCTGAGCTGTTTGTAAAGGGAGAAGAAGGTGGAAGGATTAACTGTTAGACTCTAACACAGTCATAACTGAAGCCACGTGATGTCCAGAAACAGCAAATAGATCAGTTGCAGGGCTTCTTATAAGAGTTTGGGAGGGGGTTGGGGAGATGGCTCATTTGGTGAAATGGATCTGAGTTCAGAAGCCCAGAACCCATGTAAAATGCTCTGTATGGTGGCATATACCTAAATGCTAGGGAAGCTCACCTATGGTTGCAATGCTGGGGAGGACGAGACAGGAGGAGCCTGGAGCTTACCTGCAGCCTGGTCTAACTGAACCGGTTGGAGACCTTGTCTCACAAATTAGATGGGAAAGCAAAAGAGGAAGACACCCAGCATTGGCCTCTAGTCTCCATACACCTGTGCACACACAGGGAAAAATATCACACACACACACACACACACACACACACACACACACACACACTGGGTATGGAAAATTCCTACCAATTACTGATAAGAAGTTAAATTAACCCAGGGAAAATGGACAAAAAGTTTAAGATAATTTCGATGAGAACTACTCTTAGGAGTGAGGGGAGGGACACCCTGTTCCCTGCTGCTACTTCAGCCCTGGATGGGCAGCAAGCTCGCAGTGAGTGACAGCTGAAGGCACATCACTAACATCATTAGTCATCAGAGCAAGGAAAGAGGAAAGGTCCTCCGTGCTGCGCTTTATTTACCATATAGGAACAGTGCAAACAGCGTCAGAGAGCGTGAGGAAGGGGGTCCTGTTGCACGCAGATGGGTAGGATGAGAGTGGACAACAGCTTTCTGCTGCCTGCGGTAGCACAGAACACGCACCGTATGTGGACATGGCTCCTTAAACAAATGACCATGGTAGTTTCTCACCCAGAGCAAGCACGGAGGTGGGTCCACAGGTTTAGGATCCAGGACAGCTGTGGGCTTGGGATGCACACTGCATTGGTAAATTACTGTGTGCTCTTTGAGTTCACTGAGAAGCCGACTCTGGAATCAGGGTTACTCTCCTTACCAGTTTCGGACGCAAGCATGTTTCTCTCAGAGTGCCTCCTCCTCCTCCGTTCTATGCGCACTGGCGTTTGGGTTGCATGGATGTCTGTGTGAGAGAATCGGAGCCACTGGAGCTTGAGTTATAGACAGTTGTGAGCTGCCGTGTAGGTGCTGGGAATGGAACCTAGGTCCTCTGGAAGAGTAGCCAATGCTCTTAACTGCTGAGCCATTTCTCCAGCCCCCTCAAAGTGCCTTCTAAGACTCCTTTCTGTGGATGAACTTTCCTTCTAGCTCTGACAGGATGGTAAAGACGGCAAAACAGCCCAAGAGGAAGAACCCAGCGCCTCTGCAAACGGCTACAAGCGCGTCTCCACCAGGCATTACTATAGGTTATGCCTTGATATGAAAGTGCCTCTGATGGAGGAGCTGAAGCTCAGCTACAGAAAGTTCACTCAGAAACTTCAGCTATTGCCTCGGTTTCCCCAGCCAGTATCTGATGGATGCTGTGACTGTCTGATGATATCATCCCTACCTGTTGTCATTTGTCCTTTCATTGGAAGCCTCATCCAAGGGAACGCTCTTTATTAGAAACTCCAGCTGGCTGCCTTAAAGGGGCCTCCCCCAGTCAATGCTTGCTGGGGGTGTTTGGAGTGCTGTTGATTCTGCTTTACATCTAACCATGCATCACCTGCCACTTATTCTTTTACTTTGTTTACTATATGTTTAATGAACTCACTCACTCACTCAAAACCAAAAATATGGCTTTTATAGATCATTCTCTAGACTGTACAAAACACAGCCATCATAGTCACTCCTCAACTCTGTAAATTTTATATTTTTAAAAATGAGAATCTGAATAGGTTTATGTAACCAAAAGGCACAAGACAGAACCCACTTTGAGTGAACTGGGCGGGGGGGGGGCATCCGAGGAGTATAGCATTTCTATTAATGTTGGACCAAGCATCTCAGAGAGGAAGAACGTGTTCTTCTTTTCCCTGGCATGTGTTCTTTCTAAATCTCTGCCTTCAGTCTCATGATGGAGAGATCAAGCACGCCCCCTAGTGGGAGGATAAAGATAGAAGGGGGAGAGGGTGGTGAGTTTCTGTGGACAGAAAGGATGGAAAAACCTGGGAAGAGAGAGAACCAGGAAGTGAATACCACCTCTGGAGGTCGCTAGGGGCCACCTCTGACCACTCACACAGACATCAGGCACACCAGGGCCTTCATGGCCCATACTTATCTTTGACTATTTCCTGACTGTGTGGCGACTCTTGCCTCCCCCATCTCTTGGGTCTCAGCTATCATCTTTCCTAACCTCACCCAGGTCAAACTCTTTGTTCCACTGCAGCATCTGACTTCAGTATTAGCGAAGCTATCCCTTATGACAGTCTGCCATCCAACCTAGGCCGCGGGAACAACACAAGACCTGTCTGGCTCGTCACTGAACTTGGTGTCTAGAACAGGCCTGGCACCTGAATTGATCTTACGGCACATTGGAGTCTTGGCCTGTACTGGAGGTTGGCAGACCAGACACCAGCAAGCAGAGGGACTTTATTAGAGAGGCCAGGAGGACATATATTTACACGGGCCATTGGGGGACAGCAAATGGAGCAGGTGAGGCAAGATTTCCCAGCTCAGACGATTTCCACCTTGGCGTTGGGGTACACGGCCACCACATCATATCCCTCTGGTGGCTTGACTCGTGCCTTGGCATGGTTCTCGCAGTACAGCCGTTCCTCTAAGAAGAAGTACCCACGCTGCTTGAGATTCAGGCCACAGTCGCTACACATGAAGCACTCAGGATGGTAGAGCTTGTCCCTTGCCTTGACAATGGTTCCCCTGTGGTGGGGAAAAGAGGGACAGATGATGGACGTGTTCTAGGACAAACCTCCATCCAGGGCCCTGGAGAGCAGGGGTGTGGCAGTGGTGGTGCAGGTGGGCAGCAGGGTGGGTACTCACACGATCCCGTGGCCACAGCGCGTGCACTCTGGTAGCCCCTGCAAGCCACTCAGCGGAGCACCCAGCTTGCTGGCTGCTGGCTTGAGGTTCCTGGGACCACCAGACCCAGGCCGCTCCCCTGAAATCCAGAGTGCAGGAGATATGAATGGGGTAGGTGAGACTAAAAACCCCATTTCGGCAGGATGCTACTTCTGGGCCCTGGTCAGAAGCCTAGAGGGGAAGCACTTGGTTGATATGAGGTAAGGGGGAGCCATGTGGCGGTGAAGTGGAAATCAGAGGGTGAAGGCTTGGTGGAGGCATAGACTTGGTGGAGTTGAAGAGGGGCAGATGGCTGGAAGGTGTGCATTGGTAGGGGTTGGAGGAGTGGAGGGTGAGCTGGGACCCTGTGGAGAGAGGGGAGGCAGGTGAGAGAAGGAGTTGGGAGCCTTACCACCTTCGCCAGCCTCTAGCATCCCTTGCAAGTAGCGGAAAGATCCAGACTGCTTGGGTTCTGAGGCTGCTGGCTCTGCTGGTTCCCTTAACATCTTGTAGACTTCTGAACCCAGGTCCACCCTGCAGTCCCTGTTCCGAGGGAGAACCCTGGCTGTGTCAGCGCTGGGCAGGAGAGAGATGGAAGGCTAGCGTGATAATTCCATCCTTGGTTTTGGTGGCCTATAACTACATGGGGCTCCAAGATCAAGTTTTAGGGGCCAGGATGGGAATGGCTGAGATTTGATGGATTAGGATAGATCCGGGTGTGGCTTCGGAAGCCTGGCCTCTGTCCTACCTGGGAGGTGGAGACACATGCAGAGCGCTCATCTGGGCTGGCAGGGTGACCTCATTGCTGCTGCCATTGTGAGGGACTGGAAGGCGAGATGGCTGACCGTATGGAGATCCCAGGCCTGATCTGTTGTCGTCTAGCCCAAACCCAGAGACGGAGGACCGCCTGCTGGTCACTGGACTGCAGTCCTGGAAGAGTGAGACCTTTGACCACTCCTGCTGACTCTCCTGCTCCACCCTGCTATGCCAGTCCTCTCTGGCCACTGCTGGCCACTCCTTTGACATCTCTAGGCTATGGTGCCAGCATCAGGAGTCCTCTGAACTCTGGCAGTTCCTGTTGACATGCTCTTTCCTTCACCCTGCTATTCCAGGTCTCTATGTTGGTTAGCTACCTCTGCTCTGACATTTCCAAGCTTTTGTACCCAAGCACTCAAAGGGTCCATGACTGGAAATACAAAAAGAAACCCTTATCCTATAGTTGGGAAGGGCCCCATGGGCGCTCGTGAAGGCCCTTCAGAGGGAAGCCTGAGGTAAAAGCATGCCGCCATGAGGTCAGCTGCATCCTATCCCTGCTCCCCACTTTTGTAGCTTTCCTGGGGGAGCAGCAGACAAGGAGTGGAAACTGCGCCCCACTACCCCAAGAGAAGCCCAGTGCCTATGGTTGAAAGAACTGCATGAGGGGTGGCTTGTGCTGGCTGCTCAGCCTGTAAGGACAGAATAGGAGCTCTGAGGTGTGGGTCTGAACAGGGTCTGGGTTCCTGGGTCCATGCAGAGTCCAAAGTTGTGCTGATCTCAGCCCACAGGCACAAGGCACACAGTATGTCCACAGCCATGTGAACAGGGGCACACATACTCTCACAAGTGCCTTTAAAGACATGGGTTAGGACAATACACACGGGCCAGCCAATCTCCCTACCTGCACCTTTGTTCATGCCTGCAAGGTCACACACACTGGGGGCCAGTGCTTGTCATCCTGGGGAAGGCCAAGTGGTTAAACCTGGCCTGGCAGGTGAAGCGGCCTCATTTAGGGGATAAAGCCCAAGTTTAGATCATGGGTGTGTCTCAGTCCAGGGGAATGTGTGTGTGTGTGTGTGTGTGTGTGTGTCTGTCTGTCTGTCTGTCTGTCTGTCTGTCTGTCTGTCTTTCTGTTCTGCAGTGTGGACAGGGAGCCTGGATGGATGAGAAGGAAAGAGAATGCTCCCTAACGGGAAAGAGACCAGCTTGGGCTCAGGCAGCTCCCAGCACTAAAGCAGTCAGACTCTCCAGGCTCTGCCTTGATTTCCCCTGATCTTTGCAGGACAGAATCATCTGGGTAGGGCACACCCTGCCCCTCAAATTTCAACAAAGGCCACGTAGGGCCCTACCAATGCTGCTGTGGTGGCGACAGTGGCAGCAGCAGGACCCCTGGTCCCCAGTGAAAGGCCCTAGAAACCTGAGCACTCGCACACATGCGTCTGCAGGGTAGACAGGCAGGCAGGCAGGCCGGGCCTATAATGGGGACCAGATGGGTTGTGGTCGGTAGGGGTTGGACTGGGGAGGGGGTGGGGCTGAGCTCTGCATGCGACTTCAGTGGAAAAGGGGGGAATGGGAGTCAGGAAGCAGAGGTTGGGAGGATGGCGGTCCCTCACTCGCCCTCTCACCCCCACCCAGCAGGGTGTGGGAGCTGACTGCAGGGTCATCATTGAGCTATGGCCCCTCCCATGGCCACCCATGCAGTGGTTTTTCTGGGTCTGAACTCAGTGGTGACCTCGGTGTGTGTCTGAGTGGCAGTTCCGTCACCCACTGGAGCACTTTATTCTCTGAACCTGCTTCTTCCCCTAACCTGGAGAATGGGATGGGCTCAGCAGCATGGCTCCTCAGGATGAAGTGCTCAGGGTGAAGTAAGATGACTGAATGCACCAAGCGCTTAGCACAGGCCGCTGTCAGGCTGGATGGCTGTCATGGGAATTCCTGCACGCCCTTTCCTCTATCTCCTCTCTCCGGCTGGCAGTGTACCACACACCTTATGCTCTGAGCCTGGTACTGGTGTGCTTGGTGCAGTCTCAGAAGAGTGTCAACGAGAGGGTGGCCAGACACAGGACAATAGGACACTCAACAAGAACGGAGGTGAACACTGCACCCAGAGGAACAGGTGGCTCTCTTCAAGGCTGAGTCTCAGCAGTCTGGGTGTTCAAGCCCCCCCAACCCCACCCCCCACACACACCAGAAAGCTTTCCTTAGTGCTAAGCTTCTTCCTGGGTGGCCCAAAGGCCCTCAGTCTCACATGGGCCTTGAGAAAAGGGGGTCTCCTGTGATCTTGCAGAGAATGTGGTTCTAAGACTACAGTTACCCTGCCCCATTCCACTTGGGGATGTGTGCCAGGGGTGCCCTGTGTTGGCCTAGGGCTAAGTGTGGTTTCCTCCCTCTCTGATGGTTCTAGCCAGCCCCACCCCCGCACTCAGAGGGTGGGAGCAGTGTGGGGACAATGAGCCTTGTGTCTGTGCTTCTGGGGACACAGCCCTGCAGGGGTGGGGAGGGTGTTTTTGTCACCACCCATGGAGCCCACGACCTTTTAAGTACAAAAGGGGGGGCAGCAGCTGGGAGGGGACTGCTCTGTTGTTTGTGGAAAATCAGTCTCCTTACAGTAAGGGCCACCACTGCAGGCACAGTGGCCTTTGAAGGAATCCGAGAGGAAAAGAAAGGGGACAAGGCACTGCAGCCCTGGCCACCTGACCCTGTAGGGAAGCCACTCTGCAGCCCCAGTCTCCCAAGCCTAAAAGGGAGCCATTCTGCACCCCTGTCTTCCAACCCCAAAGGGGAGCAGCCCCTGGTCTCTGGGGCTCACAGGCCTTGGTCTCTGGTGAGTCCCACCACTGTCCTTTCAGCACTGGTAGCCCTGAGAGGTGGGTAGGAACTGCCCACCTTCTGGTCCTCCTTGCCTGGCTGTTTTCAGCCAAATCTGTCCTCTCCTCCCTACCCGCAGGACCTCAGATAGAGCAAAGAATGCTTCAAAGACACAGATGTCTTCCAGGACAAGCTGAAGTCCAGGACAAAGGACCTGAGAGCCTCTTGGTAGCTATGCTTCCCCACTTCCTACCCTCTCTCTGCTCTGGCCGCTCACCCCTGGGCTTGTAAGTGCTCGCCTGTCCGTGTACATTTCCGCTTCCCACACCCTTCTGTCTGGGTCCTAAGGTCTGGGCTTGGATACTCTTCCTTTCTCTGGGGAGCCATCTCTGACTTCTTGTTGAAACCTCTTCTCTCTGCCTGGTCCCTTTTCCTCGGTATGAAGAAAGCAGACAAAAGCACGCCTTGCATGCTGAGTGTTCTAGATCAAGCTACATCACAGATTAGCCCAGGGTCCACTTTGTCCAGATATGGAGCAAGCTCTAGGGATCTGAGCCTGCTGCACTTGGCTACCCCTCCTGAGAGCCTACAGCATCCATGTCCCCTCACTCTCTTAAGGACAGGACACACCTGCAAAGTCTATGCGACACAAAACAAGAACTCCCCAGCCTCAGACAGAGTACTTAAGGCTGGCACAAGGCAGGTGCGGCCATAGCCTAAGTTCACCCATGACTCTAGGCTGCCACCTCCCCACCCCCATCTCTCTCCAAGCCTGTTGACTTTTTTTGATCTGGCATCTCTGGGTATGGGAGTAAACCTTAGCTCAGTGTGTGGAAACCTTGAGCCAAGACCTAGCCCAGCCCCAGTCCATCACAGGCACCCTTGCCAAGAATGCAGGATTGCCTGGAGTCGGGACAAGCCCACTGCAGGTGCTCACCACCTCGAGAGCATGGGATATAGGCAGGCAAGGCCCAGAAGAGCCTTCTCTTTCACTATATGTCCTGGCCATCTGAACATCACTGGTATAGGTGGAATCTGGGCCATGCCTGCTCCTCTTCCCTGATCTCACTTCGAGTCAGCTGGGCCAGGCCAGCAGCATCTGTACATACCTGGGATTCAGGGTCAATGTGGATCCTATGTGCTTGAGCCTTGTCGTCATGTGCATTGGGCCAGTTCTTGCTCTCAGGCCTGCAGCAGGAATTGTGGGGGGTGAGATATATCTGCCTATCGCCCTCCCCACCATGCCTAGGAACCAGGGACTGGAGGGGTTAGGTTTAGGGCTTGTGAGGCAGGGAGAAAGGCTATGTCTCAGCATTTCCCCATTTAGCACAGTAGTGTCTACGGAAGCCACAAGCTCAGGTCTGCCCTCCTGCCCATCTCATTCCTGAAGAGCTTGCAGCTCAGCCCCTCTTTTCCCTCCACTCCAGGAGGCTCAGACCACAGCAAGACAGGCCAGGCCTCACACATGGATTAGCCGGGAGCCAGTCCCGTTCATCCTCTGACCTCCGCAGCCTCTGGCCGGGGCCTGGGTGGCTCTCAGGGAGGTGAAATGGAGGCTGTGGGGGAGCACCTCCCCTCCTGCTGCCTCCACCCACCCAGGCAGAGTCATCACTGATGTCTGCCCAGCCCAGATGGGAAACAGGCCATTAGGAAATTCCTGCTTCGCCATAGAAACCAAAAGCCAAACACCACTCAGGAGGGAGAAAAACATCATAAACCTGCCATAAGCAGGACAGGCGGGCCTACAGGCTCTGGGCCCAGCCCTGCCACTCAGTAGCTCTAGGAGAGGCAAGCCAGGAGGGCGTGTGGACCCTGGGTTGGCAGGCGACGTATAGCAAGTCTGGTTAGACTGTGGAAATAATGTCGCTCAACCAAGAGGCCTCCTGGGACTTCCCAGAGATCAGTCCTGCCTCCTTCCCTCTTGCTGGTTCAGGCATTTTTTTTTTTTTTTAGACAAGGTCTCTCTATGTAGACCAGGTTAGCCTTGAGTTTACAGAAATCCACCTGCCTCTGTCTCCCCAGTGCTGGGATTAAAAGTGTGCGCCATCACACCCAGCTCAATGGCTCAGGGGTTTAATACTGTATCCACACTGACTCCGTGATCTATCTGTCACCTCTGTTCACCCTGCTCACCATCTTCTGGAGGTCAACCGTTTCCTCACAGCCTTTGTCGCGAGCCACTCAGCTGGGTTCCCGAGTGACGCCTCTGAAATAGCTCTAACCACATCTTCCTACTCCGAATTCCAGTATGACACACCAGGGATGCCTTGTTTGACTATTTTGCCTCATATTTTTCTAAACATCTGCCCAGAATGGCATAAGCCTGGGATCTAAGGGCCAGAGAGAACCAAGTACCCAGTGCCATGAGAATAGCCCAAGATGTCAGATAAGACTGGAGGCCTTAGGCATATATTGAGTTCCACTTCGGGCTATGCAGGTGGCTCCAGCTGCCCATCTTTAAACAAAACGAGAAGTAAAAGCTGGGCTATGCAAAGGTGCTAATGACGGAAACAGAGACTACCTGTGGCAGGGCGTGGTTGAGAGGAGGAAGGTTCTGATCCATGGAACAGGCCCGAGAGATGTGGTCTGACTCGGGTTATTAGATGCCTGCCTTTGGCTCCACATAAAATAAGTCTAGAGGGAAACAGGCCTTTCCTGCGCATCTCAGTCTGCAGGGGAAGCTAGCAGGGTGCCAGAGGCAGGGAAGCTGCTCTAAGCAGAATGCCAAGTCCCTCATCTAGCCAGGCTGACCCTCTGCAGAATCTATGAAGGAGGTGGAAGATGTTCCTTGTGCCCTGGCATAGCCCCGAGGAGGGAGCTGGACAGGGAGCAGGGACTGAAGCCTTGTAGGTAGGCCCAACAGAAAGAGGGTTGGGCTGAGGGTCTAGTCTAGGTAGCCATGTTGCCAAATCCCCCAAGTCTGGTGTGTGCAGATTGGAGGTGGTGGAGGGAGGGAAAGCCGTGAGTTTTCATTCTGACTGAGCGAGGTTGGGAAACCTCACCACTCAGCGACAAGATGACAAGGTGGCCCCTGACAGAAGTTCGGGGTCAGGGGTGGGTGGGGTGGAGTAAAGCACGTGTTGGAGGCATGGCCCTGTGACATGGACCGTGTGCTCTCATCTGCTCCATGGCCACATGGCGTTCTGAGACTGTAATTCCCACAATGCAACAGGGAAGTGGCCTCCTGGCTCCATCCATGCCTAGATTGGAACAAATGACCAGGAAAGGAAGGAAGGAAGGGGGATCTCCACCCCGCTCCCATCCCTTACATCATTCTCTCTGGGAATCTCCTGACTCAGGACCCTTTTGAGCCTCCCCCCAGCTCCACCATCTCTACGGCTGCCCTCATTCAGCTAGAGAACAAAGCCAGAGGTGAGTCAGGGCCCAGGAACCCTGCCAAACTGGGAGGCCTCAGAGGCTACTTGTGGGCAAAGCCTCCCCTAACCAGTCATGCCTCAGTCTGGCAGAGAGTGAGAAACGGGATGTATGGGAAAGGAAACACAGGCTCACGGAGCTCGTATGGGTACCTAAGATAGAAGGGTCTAGATGAGACTGGGGAGCCCTCTGGGTGCCAAAATGGAGCAGAGACTTACAGCTGGGCTGCTCAGAGCTGAGGGAATGTCCGAGATTCCTGACCCCAACAGGGACCTGGTCACAAGCCAGGCACAAGCAGGGGCTACCTCATAACCCTCTTCATCATGCTTAAAGGCTTGGAGCCAATGGATCAATCAGGCATGGGTTAACTGTGTTGTGGTTTTGAGATGGTTTTGCCCACACAGATCCACAGGGGGTCGTGGAAAGTCCCTGTTAGCAGCAAATGTGGCAAACTGAGTTGTGGCTCTGGAGCCAGGCGGAAAAGGCAGATGGAGAAGCCAACTGCTCATGGGAACTGCTTAAAGAGCCAATGCCTGAGCAAGGCAGAGGCTTGAATCTTCATCCCAGCACCATCTTTGGGGCACGTTACCTGCCCCCACCCCTATCCCTTCATGATGGGTTGTACAGCATTACATGGTCCATGGAAGGAAGGCTTGTTCCAAATCCAGATTTAACCAGAACAGAGTCATAGGCCCTGGTAAAGACAGCTGTGGAGGCAGAACAGCTGTGGGATTGGTCAGAAAGGCTGGCAGCCACTAGAGGAAGAGAGAGGGAGGGAGGGATGGAGGGAGGGAGGGAGAGAGAGAGCACCTACTCTCTATGGCCTGGTTATGTGACTTTTTTTTTAAAGTGTCCTCTGCTTTGCTAGCTTAATCTGTAAAGTGGGCCTACACTAGATTTTACATTTTCAAGTTAGTCTGCAGATGAGCTGGTCACCAAACTGGTCCCTTGGAGGAGGGAAAAGGACTGATGTGGATTTTTGTTTTGTTTTGTTTTGTTTGGATTTTTTGCATTGAGATAAGATCTCACTACCCTGGCTCAGGCTAACCTTGAACTCTTGCTGCCCCTCTCTCAGCCTTCTAAGAACTGGGATCGTAGGTGTGCGCCGCCCAGCTCAAGATCTTATTTCTGCTAACGCAAAGGCAACAAAGCACTCTGAGCTAACTAGTGCTACTCAGGCATCATGACAGCACCAGTCTCTAGGTCTGGGCCTGGATGGTGTGCTCCAAGTTGAGGCAGAAAGGTTGTGCTGGCTTAGTTCATCAGGTTGGCCAGCACCCACCCCACCCCCTCCATGGCCTACCACCTTTCCAGCCCAGCCTGCCCATCTGTACCTTGTCACAGAGAGGGTAAGGTGATCATGGCAGCCTTTGATGCGGTTCTGGGCCTCCAGGTGTGTCATGAGCTCTGTGCTCTCGCCGTTGATGGCTTGGATCAGGTCACCTGGGCACAGGGCAGCCAGGGCCGCTTTGCTTCCAGCATGAACCTGTGGTTAGAGAAATCACATGGTTGGCACAGTTATCATGTGGCCTTCTGCACTAGATATCCTTCAACCTCAGCACCTGGCCAGTGTGGCCTTGAGCCAGTGTGACCTGTGGGTGGACAAGCTAAGAGGGTGGCTGAGGTCCCCTTGTGGCCTCTGATTTCAAAGCCCATCTCCAGCCCCTGCAAACCTGGTTAGATGTAAGGATATATGAAGGGCTTCTAGACGGGGACAAGGACAACGCTATAGTCTGTGTAGGTACACTAAGATATGCAAGGCACACTCAGACACACAAGCACATATATGCCCAGACACACACAGAACGTGGACATGTCATACATATTAGGTATTTTACACTGACAACACACTACTCAAGCTGCCCTTGACCCTACTTATTTGGTCTCATCTCTCATGCCCACCTGCATTCACCTGCTCCATCACACTATGGTTATCCCATCTAAACACCTGTAGGGTACTTAAAAGCACCAGCCAGCACTCACATCTTCCCCAAATGCTGTTCCTTCCAGCTGGTACACTCTGCTGACTCTTTAACCCTGCTTACTAACTAGCCCACTTCCTCCTTTAGGCCTCAGCGCAGAGCCCAGTTCCTCCGCCAGTAACTCCTTGTGCCCCTATTACCTGCACCCCTGGATTGCCAACACACCTTTACAATTAGAAGGGGGGTGAGTACATCACCTTAGGCAAGTTCAAAGCCATCCAATTCCAGCTGACAACCTGTACTCTGGGGTCATAACTCCAACTCTGCGTCCCCTGCAGGACCCCTAGAGTCCTCTATTGACCCAACAGACCCAAGCACTTTTGTTCAAGTGATGAGGGTGTGGAAAGACACCGAGATGTCTAAATAAGAACCCCAGGGGACCCAGGTGGCAGGGCATCCTGGAGACAGATGGGAAACAGACAAGGAGTCTTCATTCTTGCCTAGTATGAACAGCCCACACCTCTCTGTGGCCTGAGAGTTGCCAATGACCTTGTTGCTATCAGTGGGACTGGGGGTGGGAGCTCCTGGCAACCCTGGCAGGCTCAGCTCAGCCAGTTTCTAAAAGAGAGTGGACAAAGCCAAGCGCTGGCAGTTCCTTGGCTAGAAGCGTGGTGTGGGCACTGCCCAAGATGCCTTGCCCTGAAATAGGCAGCCTCAAGAAATATGCTTTCTCCTCCCACCCTCATGTGTATACATGTGGTGTGTGCGTGTGTATATGTGTGGTGTGTGTGTGTGTGTGTGTGCGTGTGTGCTTGCCTGTGTGCACATGTGTAGAAGCCAGAATAAGGGTATTCCTCTATGGCTCTCTGCCTTTATTGTTTTGAAACAGGGACTCTTACTGAACCTGGAGTTCACCATTTTTCGCTAGACTTCCTGGCCAGTGACCTTCTGGGATCTGCCTGTCACCACCTACCCCTGTGCAAAGGTTGCAGGCATGCTTTACCAGATCCAGCTTTTGCAAGCATCCTGGGGATCCAAACTCAAAATCTTATGCAAGCACTTTACCTACTGATCTGTCTCCCTGGACCTGCACCTGGCTTTATTATGAAGGGCTGGAGATTAAACCTAGGTCCGTGTGTTTACATGGTAAGCACTTTCCCAACTGAATTATCTCCCCATCTTGCTCAAGGAAACTTCTCTTTTAGAGTGTGATGCCCTAGACAACCAGTCCACCATAAATATTCACTCACTGGGCTTGGGCACCAGGCACTTGCACAAGCCTGTCCTCTTGGGGCAGGTGCCCAATTGGCACCATCTGGTCCCATTCTCTTGACAAGGTTCCGTCAGAGCTCACTGCTCTTCACGGATACCCAATCTGTGCCAGAACATTTCTGTATCTGGCACAGGGTAACCTCTCAGTCACCAGGTGAGGCCAAAGGTGTTCTCATGCCTACAGATGAACAAGGAGAGGGCTGGAGCAAGGGCACTGTGGCCCATTCCCCCCACTGGACAGGAGTCTTCTTCCTCAGGGCTAGCAGGCTACAAGATGACTCAGCCAGCACAAGGGGTGCATTCAGGTCCCTGTAGGTGGAGGAAGTTCCTGAAAGCAGAGGTGGCTGGGATGCGGCCAGCGCCATTGAGCTTAGGGAGTTCTGGTCAAAGAGGGCTCGAAGCCAGGAAACCGTGACTCCCGGCTGCCCTCTGCACGCATTGTCTCCTGAATTCTCACGGCAAGCCCATTTCCTAGACTAAGCCACCGAGGTCCAAAGAAGACAAAGAAATATTTAATTAATAAACAGCTGAGTCGGAATTCTCACCTAGGCTAACTGGGTCCAAATCAAAGCTTACCCTGTTAGCCACTGTCCTTCTGTGCGAAAAGGAAGCGTGTGGAGATAACACACGGGGTGGAAACCCAGTGGTATAATGGTTCATCCAAGAGAGAAGGAGGGAGGCTTGTGCGACTTGGAGCATCACTAGTGAAGGAAAAGTGGAAGGAACCAAGTAAGAGAAGCTTCAGGGGCCAGATATTGCAGGGTCTATAGGCCCTGGGGTGAGATGCTGACGTTTCTCGTGGGGTTGGGAACCCTGGAACATTCCAAACAAGGAAATCACTGGAAGTGGTGGGGTTTGGCCAGTCGTTGAGCTGTACAGTACAAGATAACCAGACAGACAGAAGAAAGATGGGGGTAGTGAGGTCAGATGGAGAGCTGGGGAATGAGTCAGCCCCCTCACCTGCCGCATTCCAGGCCCTGCTGTGCCCACTGCAGATGCCTGTGGTGGGTGGGAGCCACAGAGGGTCGCACCGTCTCACCAGATAGTCACTGCAAACTCCAAGCAGGCCTGGATCCCAGCTCATACTCCCCTTCCCTGTGTATCTTAACTTTTCTATGCCTCGGTCTCCCAATCTAAAAGGTGAGGCCAGGAGTCTAAGGACTATAATGGGAACTTCCAGCGACCTTCATGGCATATAACATCTTTATAAGAGGTAGGCATACAGCAAGGCTCATTCCAAGAACTGGTTGCTAGGAAGGTGCTGGTACCAACACTTGAGAGGGTGGAGCCTGGCATCCTGTGATGCTTGGAAAAGGCCATAGTCATCATAGTTTACCTATCACTTACAAAGACTGTAAGCTCCCAACCCAGCTAAGCAATCAACCCCTCTACTGTCTGCATGCGGCTGTCCCTTTCTACTGGACTCTGGGGAAGGGAGGCTCTGGAAACATAGGAGAGGCTCTGGAAAGACACAGGAAGGGATCTAGAAGCCCTTTAGCGAGGACACGCCCACGTATCATCAGTCCCTGTAGTGTTGCCCCTGAGGTACCTGCTAGGCAAGTTGTGGCCTGTGCCTCTCCAGCTCTGTAAATCTCCCAAATCCCACCCTAACCCAGGCTCAGTCATCCTGGCTCCTATGGCTATACTACTGCCACATGACTTTGGGGGAATGAAGAGGATGCCTCTCTCCCAAGTCGTCTGTCCACCAGGGGCCTCTACCTCCTCCCTCCAAGCCCCCATCATTGCCAAACAGGCTGGGGCAGCCTCTGCTGACGTGTGGAGGCCTTTCCCCCATTGGACAGGCAGCCGCGTGGGCAACAGATGTCTTAGCTCTCAGCCGCCTGCAGCACTCAGCCGTGGCCACTGAGCCTGTCAGCGGCCTCACACCCAGGGTGCCTGGCCCGCTGGCTGGCCTAACACCCTCACCAGTCCTCCTCTGTAGATACACAGCATGATCCACCAAGCAGACATAGATGCTCTCTTCCCAACTCCCCCCAACTCACACACACACACACACACACACACACACACACACACACACACACACACACGAGTGGTGATCTCTAGGGGGAACAAGGAGATGAAAGTCTCTCGGATGTGCTGAAGGCAGACCTCACTTGGCCTAAGGGACCTGGTGGAGAGGACAGATGTGGGAGGCCTCCCAGGACAGCTGGTCCTGCCTGTCACCCAGGCTCCCATATAGAGGATTCCACAATTCCACACCCACTGGGTGGGTGCCTATCCCTTCCCAAGAACTGAGAAGAAGTCTCTAAAGCTTGGCCCAGCCTTCAGGGCCAGTGGAAGCAGCAGAATGGATCTCAGTCCCCTGACACAAGTCCCCAAAACTCAAGGAGCCTCTGTGGGGAGAAGGGATGTCCATATCTGTCTCCTCCCTCTGGCCTGGGAGCCACCAAGGGCAGAGCCTGGGTTCTCTTCTCTTTTGGCTCCAAGGCTGGGGAATCCCTGCCTCAGGCCCTGAGCTCCTCCCCTCTATCATCAGACCAACTACCTCTTCAGGGCTGTGCCCCTTCCTCTTCCTCCTCGGCCCCAGGTCTAGGAGCAGAGTATGATCCCAGGACTCTTGAGGACCTGGACTGGGGTGTACTGGTCCCTGGCTTTGTGACTTGTAAGGAGGTGGAATGACACCTCATAGTCTCCCCTTGGCCTGGAAGCCAACAGTACTTCTCGCTTGCTTCCCCTAGAGTGACTGAGAGGAGAGGAGAAACTGAAGTTCAGAGTGGGGAAGTGGATGGACTTCTCAGGACAGCAGACCCTTTAGGGCTACCCAGACCTTTGGTAGGGGAAGTAGACTTTCAGTTACTTTGCCCCAAAACTTTAGGCAGGGTTGGGTCTGAGGAGTTTCTGGGCCTCTGTAGAGCTGCCCAGACTCCTGGACCGAGTCTGCGGGTTCTTCCCTGGCCCCACAGTGACTTACCCTAAAGAAAGTAAGTGGGAAGCTAGCGTGTGAACCCTTTGGGGAGTTTTACCACCAAATGGGGCAGACTGTGCGGGAAGGGGGGTGGGGCTGAGCTACTCTGCTGGAACTCCCTTCCACGCAGGTCACCCAGACTGACCCTCTGCTTTCAAGCTTCAGGCACGTCGAGGATCCGGGTCCTCGGTCTACCACAAAAGCAGGGGCTCAGCTCCAGGACCACTCCGCTGCCCCGCGGGGGTCGTACTCACCCGCGAGATGGTGAGCGGCGCACTGAAGTCCCGGCCGCCCACCAGGCGGAAGCCCCAGGGTGAAGGGCCGCGCAGGGTCACCGAGTGGGGCATCGCGGGCCGGAGCTACAGCCAGAGCTGGAGTCGGACACGGAGGAGTCGCCGCCGCCACTGCCGCTGCCTGGCCGCCGCGCCCCGCCCCCGGCCTGCCCGCCCCCGAACACCCCCCCACACTCCGTCCTGTCCGCGCCCCGCGCACACCGATTGGCCCTGCGGGCTCCCGACCCCTCCCACTTTGGGGGCTCCGAGGACCGCCTCTCACTTTCTCAGGCTGCACCCCTCACCCCCAACCCGCTATTGAAGTCCCCAGAATAGGGTCCGCTCCGATGTCTAGGTCCCGCTCCGATGTCTAGGTCCCGCCTGGCTGCGGAGCCGAGCAGGCTGTGGAAACTCAGACAGCAGGCACTGGCCCTTTGAAGTCGCTTTTACGGGCCGGTGCTCTAGCCCGGGAAGGGATGCAGGGCTGCGGTGGCTCTGATGGGGGATGGGGCCGCGCCTTGTTTCCAAACCACTTCCAGGTTCTGGCGGGCCGACCTGCCTTCCCACCTCTCAGCCTGTGGAGCTCTGTGAACACCGCTGTTCGAACCTTGGGCCTGAGTAACCCTGGACTAGGGACACAGACCCAGGCCAGCAGCAGGCAGTGGGTCTCTTAGGGGGATGGGGTGGGAATGGGTGGAGTAGAAACAGAAAGTTGCTCAAACTAGTTTGCAGAGGCTAGGCTGATTTCCTAGAGGAACTGACCTCTTTCTGGCATCTAGAATCAAGGTGCATGATCGTTCCAGGTATTCCCGCTTCTTGCTGTCATCTCCCTTAGAGTCATCTTGTATGCAAGGAGTGTTGTGTTTCTTGGCACTCTGGAAAGGAGACCGACTGAAGCGGTGACTGTCTCCTAGTAGAGGAGTGGAAGTGTTTGGAGCCCCCTCCCCAGGGCCCTTCTCTCCTTGCCGGGAAGTCCTTTAACAGCTTCTGGAGGCGCCATGGTTTGTCCAGACCACTCTCTGAGAACCTCAGTCTTACCACATCAGACATCAACCGCTTCTCTAGACCCAATGGAGGCTCCTAGTTTAGTCAAGATTCTCGGCAACCCTTGGGGTGCCTTCTTAGTTGAAGGGAAGGGTTAGGATGCTCACAGGGTGTGAGGTGGGAGGGACGACTAGATCTTTAATATCTGGCGTCAAAAAGTACCCATGACTTGACAGGTACAAAGAACGGGACGTCCTACCTGGGGATGTTTTCCTGGTAGGGAGGGAGGGTGCTACCATCTCCTCAGTTGGGAGAGTGACGTGCATAGCGCTGGGGGAAAAGAGCAGGTAGGTCTTCCGGAATCTGAGGACGTTCCCACCCAAAGCACCTCATAGTGGGCTCTGGAAACTTCCTCAGACATTCTTGCTTCTTCTATTAATCTACACATCTCCAAGACCTGCCTATACAGAAACCTCCTCATTACTTTTGGTGGGGAGTGGAGGGGGGGGGGTTCCAGTCTTCCTGAATATGATCTTGCTGGCTTTATAATCTTTCTCCAGAAGCTTCTCTTACAGGACTGGAGATGAGGGGAAAGGGAGAAGAAGGATGGTTCTAGAATCTGCTGTATAGAGTTTCCCATGCCATTGTACAGGGTCTGGGCAGCTTAGAAGGATGCAGAATATCCAAGCCCACGGCTGCTATCATCTGTATGGGCTCTTGGTGATGCCAGAAGATCAGAGGCCCGCCTCTGCCATAGGAGACAAGCCTGGGTCGGCTGTGCTCCTGGAGACTGGGGTGTAGACCTTAGCATGCACATAGTGTGTGGCTACTCCTGAGGTAACTTGAAGTCGGAGCAGCAGGTCAACTAAGCGTCAGGTCCTGCAGCTTCTCCAACACTTCTAAGACTCCCTCCGTGAAGGCGTCGGAGCTCCCTTCCTGCCTTGATGGCCTTGGTCCTGGAAGATTGCTGTGTTGCTGAATCCCCGTGGTTGTGGTGTAACAGGTCACAAAGTAACCATGAAAGCTAGAGGCTTTCCTAAGGTGAGGATAGGTGGTGGCTGGTCACCTCTGCTCTAGGGGCCTTCATGGCTCCTCGGGCATATGAACTGCCGAGGGAAACCAGACTGCTCATTTCATGCCTTCCTCATTCATCCAGAAAAAAAAAAATGTATTGAGTGGCCTCCATGTGCCAAGGCCTGAGACTGCCAAGGGCTGGGATGAGGTACCCAGTGAGGACAAGAACTGTGTCTAGCTCACTTTTCTCTGGTGCCCAATAGAAAACCTGGCTATTAAAAATGCCATGACAATTATGGGAATCATTATCCTGGCTTAGAGCTTGGCCGTGATTCAGGAGGAGACCAGGAGGGTATGAGTGGGCTTAAGAGAATGAAGACTTCTCCTGCTGCCTTAGAGACCACACTTAGTGGTCTTGTCTTTCAAGGGAGCCCCACGTAGCTCAGGGCAAGATGCCCAGGCCCTCTACGTGTAGCCAGGACTGTCCAAGGCCAGAGGAAACCACAGTGTTCTTTCCTTGATGGGTTGGCAGAGCTGGCAGGCTCCAGCAGGAACAAATGCCCTTGGGAGATGCCCTTGGGTCTGAGCCTAGGGCGAAGGGGAGGGCGGGACAGGAACAACTTCAGGCCTAGGAATGCTCAGCTCAGAGTGTCCAGGGGCATGCACAGCCATGAGTGGGGTGGAGTAAAGTTGGTGGGCCAGTACCAACTTGAAGTACCTTCTTGTGAGCCACAGTGTTGGTCAGAGGACTAAGACCCTTGACCTGCTGTGGCCTGGTGGTCACTTATCTGTGGGTGGAGCCTGTTCTGTTCAAGTTCAACTCCTCTGAGCCAGTGTGTCCCTCCTTCAAGCCCAGCCACTAGCCTAGCTGGGGTTCTACATCCTTGGACGAATGACTTCTCCTTTTGTTGTGCCCAATCCACAGTTCTGATCATGGCAGGGTCCAAGAGAGTCACCAGAGGAGAGAACTGAAGAATTCCTATTTCCCTGTCCTGTCTGGCCCAGCTCCAGGCCACAGTACCTCTGGTCACCCAAGGACGTGTTCTCTCAGTAGCCTGTGATTGAGGTCCGGGACTGGTGAGTCTGTATGCACATAGGACAGCAGGCCATGGGAGGACTGTTTGGGCTTCCTGAGGGGTTAGAACTGGCCATTATAGTGATAGGGAGCCAAGTCAGGCCCTAGGCATGGGGCAGGCAACATGCAGAAGGGAGGGCTGGAGTGGTATAGCCCGTAAGGTGGGTAGGGAATGTGCCCAGCATATCCAGGAGGACAAAACACTACCAAGATTGCAGCCCAGCTGGCCTTTGAGCTGTGTTTGGTTCCACAGAACACAGAAGAGGGCGTGGCTGTGACAAAGGGACTTTCCCAGCACCAGTTTTGTGCCATTCAATCCCTCAACAACAATTTAGGAAATGCTGACAGCGTGTCTAGCCTAGATCGGGTCAATGGGACTTGAGAGACTGGGGTTTGGGGTGCCGGGTACCATCTTTAAGGGGGTCGAGATGCTGGAAGCTCTGGAGAAAGTCAGTCTCCTGGGGGCCAAGCATGAACGAAGCTGATCCTGCCAACAGGGGCCTAGTTGCTGGGCTCCAGCCAGATTCCAGGACAGAATCCAGAGCAGAAATAAAGCTTTTCAGAAAACAGATTCTGGGGGAGCTCTGAGGGGCCACCCCAAGTTCACTGAGTTTCAAGTGGTTGATCTGGTCATAGACGTTGGGTAGGCGCCTTCCTTCTGTAGTCCTTCTGCAGCTGAATAGCTACGTCTCAGCTGTCCTTGTAGTCAGCACCTGTGCTTCTGTCACCCTGTCAGACCTGCTTGGAGTCTGTTTTCACAGGGGAAACCAGCTCGCTCTGGGACCCGACAAAGAGGCTGTTGGGTGGCAGGGTGTGGACAGGTGTGTGCAGCTGAGCCCATGAGGCCCTAGCCCTGAGGCCTGTTGGGGTGGATATCATCTCACACACAGGGGAGGCAGAAGGCAGGTGGGTGAGGCAGAGGTGGCCCAGCCCTGATAGGGAGGTGACAAGACAGCCTGTCAGCCATTGTGGTGCAACCCACGTGATTTGGGTGTTGAGCAACTGAGACCTTGAGGTAGCAGTCCTAAAAGACAGCACAGTCTCACCCTTGCCTTAGGGTGACCCTCATCTTTTTTACTTTACCCAATTGTCATTCAGGCCAAAGGATGCAGGCAGCCTGCCGAGGATTATCCAGCCTCTCCCAGCTCTGAATGTTGTAATTCTCCCTGCAGCCCCCGTAGTCACTACTTCTTGGTTTTGTTGCTATGATAAAATAGCTGACCAGAAACACAAAACAAAACAAAGCAAAACAAAAGACCCCACAAACAAACAAATAAAACTTAAAGAATGGGTTATTTTCACTCATGGTCTGAGACTTTTGACCACTGTGATGTGGAAGGCAGAGAGGCCGGAGTGTGAGGTGAATGACCATGCTACATCACCCATCAAGATGCAGTTAGATGAACACATATGCTCACCTCACACTCCTGTTTTTTTTCCTTTCTATTCAGTTTGAGACCTTACCCAGATCATTGGGTGATGCCACCCACTTGCATTCTAGTTTTCCTCCCCCAAGTCACACTTCCCTGCAAATGCCCTCACAGACATGCCAGAGATGTGTCTCCCAGGTGATTCCAAACACAGTCAAATCGACAGTGAAAAGATGAGAATTAATCCCCATGCTTTGAAACAGAGCCCTACTGAGATTCCCTGGCAGCTGGAGGCATCTGTGAGCCCGAGAACATCAGTTCTACCATAAGGAGAAATGCTTCCCTTTACAAATCGGCTCCTGGGATGAGCAACTGAGATGTGTGTTCCTTCTACATCCTCAACACTTTTGGCTGTGGCCTGTCCATCATCACTCCCAGACGAAAGCAAGGATTCATGAACCTTCCTTTCTCCCAGCCCGGTAAAGAGAGACACTGCCATGTGGTACAGGAAAGGCATCACCGAAAGAGCGGAGATGACAGATCACAGGGACTGCCTCTACAGCAGCTGGATTACCGCGGCTCCCCTGCCAGACACGTTGCCTTGCATGGCTATACCGGGCTATGGACTCCCAGCTCAGCTGCAGGGCTATATAACCTTGTTCTCGTGACACATTTACAGACACACTTAACAGTGGCCTGGCCAGAACCATCTAGTCTCAAGCTTGTGGACCCTCGGCCCCTTCCCAACTTCTGGAACTGACATCCCGGGCTCCTCGGCTGGCTGGGGACTTCCAGGTCATGTCTCTATTTCTACGCCTCCAGTAGAATAAAAACGAGAATGTGAAAATGGTGTTTCCGGAATTATGGCACATGCTGTTTAGGATCTGACCATTTCGTCAATGGGTATTTTTGAGCCTTCTGTGTCAGGCACTGTTCTAGGACTGAGAGTTGAACAATTAAGCCTTTGTAACACACTCTGTGTTGCCTCATTTGGAAAAAATGGCAAAGATGAAAATTCCTGGCTCTTCTTCTCCGGATGGAGCCTCACGCCCGCATTGCCCATGAATTTCTCCCTAGCATATTTGAGGCCTCTGTTTCCTGCTGCTGAAGGGTCATGAGGCCATGATGCTCATGGGGCAGAGGGGCCGATGGGCACTGACCAATCTCCAGTCTACCTTCTCAGTCCCATTCTCTCTTCTTTATACATTTTCAAGCTTTTTGAGACAGGGTTTCTTATTACCCAGGCTGCTCTCAGCTCAGTATGTAGCCAAGGATGACCTTCCAGTCTTCATCCTCCTATTTCCACCTGTGCCAAGGTAGGGAATTACAGACACGTGCCTCTGTGCCACTTGTATGTGATGCTGGAGCTCAGTTCTGGGGTTTTAAGCATGCTAGGCAAGTCCACTACCAACTGAGTTGTAACCCCAGCCGCCCACCCCATCCTTGCTGTCTCCGAGGGTGATGTCCCCCATCACAGGAGCGGTTCCTTCCTTCAATCAGTATTGGTGAGGTGCTCTGCCTCATGGTACTCAGTAGCGACTGACTCAAAGGCTGGTGAGGACTATGCAAGGCTGACCTCACCAGGTCTGGCCAGGGGAACTCCAACTGTGACCATCTGGTGTGAGCCTGACCCTCCCATGTTGCCTAGAAAATGGGGCAGAGCCATGCTGCCGGAGGCTAGCTTCTGCCAGTTGGCCCAGAGGTCTGGGAATCCAGGTGCAAAGGGCTATGGGGATTAGAGCAGGAAAGGCCAGATCCAGGCCTGTGAGGGTGAAACTGGACAGAGTCTGCTGGCCGCCCTGGGAGAGCATAGTGGAGCAGGGCCGGGAGACAGCCTCCTATCTTTGGTGGCTATTTTCTTGGCTCCTAAGAAAACTTCACACTCCTTCCTCATTTTCTTTGTTTTCCAAAGCTAAGTCTGCTTCTGTACACATCTGGGCTCATCAGTGAAGTGTGGGAGGCCGCTCTCATCCTCACTGACAAGGATGTGCAGTGTTCATGTGTCTTGAACCTCAACCTACAGAATGCCAAGCTGGATTAGGTGCTTTCTGGGACCTCACTGTATTAACAGGAAGGTAGACCTGTCTAAGGGACAGATAGAGGTGGGCCATGCCCACCTCTCCCACAACGGGAGCCAGATTGCGAAAGCACAGAGGAAGAACTCCTGTGGAGGGCTAAGGAAGCAAGAGCTCTGTTTCAGGGGAAAGGGAGAGAAAGGGCTAGGTCTGGGCTTGACGAGCTGAGTATTGGAAAGTGCCTGGCTCAGCACTCTGGGACTCACAAGGTCTGAGAAGTGGCAGTGTTCAGGACTGGGACAAGTTGACTTCAAAAAGCTGTGACATCAGGCTTTGGAGCATGAAGTATTGCTGGCCCAGGGAGGGAGGACAAGTGTTGTTTCTCAGAGAAGCATGGTGTTCCAGAGCCAGAGAGAGATGGATGGCTTCCACAGTGCCTCATGAGGATCTGTTGCCCTAACACCAGCCAGCCCCTGTGGGAAATAGTGGGCTGAGTGGACTTAATAAGGAAACGTTGTTACCATCGTGGAAACTGTTTTTTTTTTCTGGAATTAATATAATTGACTGGACTTCATTAAATCAGATTATTAATTTATTAGGCTCAAAGAAAGAAATGAGCTTTGCAATTATCTCCAAAGATGTTTGATAAAAATTTACCAGCTAGCCACAAACCACAAAGAATAGGAAAAATTCTCATCAGGAGAGAGAAAGAGAGAGAGAGAGAGAGAGAGAGAGAGAGAGAGAGAGAGAGAGAGAGAGAATATATCAGAACCTAAAATTCAGCATTTGGCTTAACAGTCTGGAAAGTTCCATTAATGTAGATCCCAAACAATGTTCTTTCCACCACTATTGGTCTATGTTTCTCTGGAGGTGGTAACTAGGAAAATAAGACAAAAGGAAATAAGAGATAAGTACTGCTGGGTAGTGGTGGGGCACACCTTTAATCCCAGCACTTGAGAGGCAGAGGCAGGCGGATCTCTGTGAGTTCGAGCTCAGACCAGACTACAGAGCGAGTTCCAGGACAGCAAAGGCTACACAAAGAAATCCTGCAAAGAAGCAGAAAAGGAAGGGGGTGGGTAAAGTAAATGAATAACAAGTAGTAGACTGAAGAAAATAGTCATTCTTCACAGAGGCTAATGTTAGTCCATCTAGCACACCCAGGAGAACTATTGCGAAGAATGGGGAATCCAGAAGAGTGGTTAGAATGAAATAGATTCATATATATATTCATATGCGTATATTTCTATATATGTATCTATTGCACACACACGTAGTTTTTTTCAAGTGTTAAGTCATAGATAACTATAAAATGTGGTGAAAATGGGGCTAGAGAGCTGGTTTGACAGTTAAAGCACTTGCTGCTCTTGCAGAGGACTTCAGTCCCATTCCCAGCACCCCCATTCCCAGCACCCCCATGACAGCTCATGACCACCTGTAGCTCCAGTTCCAGGGCATCCAGCACATTCCTCCGACCTTCCAGGAGCTTTTGTACACGTCTGATGAAGCACAGACACACTCAAGAACACACATAAAATAAACACAAACTAAACCTTTTGAGGCTGCCTGGTGGTGGCACACACCTTTAATCCCAGCACTTGGGAGACAGAGGCAGGAGGATCTCTGAGTTTGAGGCCAGCCTGGTCTACAAAGTGAGTTCCAGGATAACCAGGGCTATACAGAGAAACCTTGTCTTGAGAAATCAACAAAATAAAACAAACAAGCAGAAAACTTTTTAAAAATAGCTTTAAATGTAATAAAATAATTTGCCACTCACAATAACAGTGGAACATAGAAATAGAAATGAATTAGAGCTCATTAAGGGCCTAGGAATGTTGATATGAGTGGATTGAGAAGAAAACAACATATATGGAACATGTATAGGCCATGTTACTTAGAAACTCAATATTTTAAAACTTATCAGTGGATGCATTCAGTGAAATTCCAACAAAAATTATTTGTATAGAAGGGGTTGACAAGATGACTCTGAAGATCAACTGGAAAAGATAATATGGAAGAAAACCCAAATAAGAGGTGCTCTATAGACTCCAAAGTACACATGCAATACGTCTAAAATAATGAAGCTTAAGTCATGAGTAGATCAGAAGAATCCTTAGTATGTGATAAAGCATGAATTTAATTCAGAAGGGTGAAGTTCATTCAACAAATCCTCTTAAGGGGTTTGCCTCATCAGCACATAGACTAAAACTGGAGTGATACAGATTAGCATGGCCCCTGTGCACAGATGAGTACGATCTGTGAAGCCTTCTGAGAGGCAGACACTGCTGCTCCTGGAAGCCATAGGTTATTAAATGAAAATCCCAGTGCCAGGCATGGGATACCTCCCTAGGAGTTACTGGTCAGGGAGGTCCTTACACCCCTCCCCCCAAATAATACAGGCGGCTGCTACTGCATTTGGTTACCCACTAGAGATAGATGATAAGACGCTATTACTGAAAATACCTCACTCAAAGCATTGAGAAATCAAACTTGAACTTAAGATAAAATCTTCCTCTCCGCTGGTTAACTTCCATAGTTCAGGAAGGTGTTATTCAGGCAGCTGGGAGAAAAAAGGCCTTAACAGTATTGCCGAGATATGGGCCTAGCATGCTACATGACTGAACTGCCAGGCAAAATGAGCCACTGTAGCAATGGGGTACCACTGTTCGGGGAGTAACCAACCAACTACATTCCAGGTGGATCTGAAGCTCACTTCACAGAAGGAAATGTGTACCGGGTATTGTCAGCTGGTCAAAAGCCTATGGCTAGGGAGGTCATAGGCCGTAAGGGGGAAGCTACAGCTGTTGTTTTGATAAATTGGACATGATGTACTTGTCAAATTGTCCTCTAAATATTTGTTTATGTTCCTAGATTAGTGCTGCTCTCGGCCTTGGTTAGAGAAGGCTCTTCTTACAGTGGATGGAGGTTACCGTAAAGACTTAGAACTGGTCAAAGTTACTGAGGAAAAGTGACCATGGACTACTCATCCCTAAGATGAACATCTACATCATTCCATCTACTGCTCGGGGAAAGCCACAGAAGAGAAGGCAGAAAGAAAGTCAGTGCTGGAGGCTTGGAGGATTGCTCTAAAGCTGTCTTCCAGATAGAGTGCAGCTATTGCGCGCGTAACTCGCAGCAGCCATGGCTACCTGCAGAAAGCCTCCACGAGATTGTGCTTGTCAGGGTTCAGCGTTCCATCACAGACAGAGGATGGGCTCTGGACGCTGTTCCCTTCCCTAAAGAGCAGTTCATGGTTGCTGGGAAAAGGGAAACGTGTTCTTCATTGGTGTAGCCACTGGCAAGAGTTGCGTATGTTCTGGTAAAAGCCCGTTACCCATGCTCATGCAGGGGCAGGAGGCATCCAGAGGGATGGTGGTCAAAGTACATCTAGATGTGTGTGAAATTTTCAAAATGTCTTGCGGGGGCTGTTATCTGTACAGCAACAGAACAACCAGGGTTGGAATCTTATATACTATATAATTTTTCACAGTATAAAATGAGCCTCACATGGATTTGATGCTGTGACTAAATACCTGACAGGAACCATTTACGAAAGGAAGGCCTTGTGGCTGGGGCAGCCCACTGGTGGTGGGAGCTGGAGGCCTGTGCTGTTTGCCTCTGAGTAAATCAGGAAGCAGAGAGCCCCAGTAAGAGTCAGAAATGGGCATCACCTTTAAGGCCTGTCCCCAGTGACCTACTTTTGTTAACTAGGCCACAGTCCAAAAGATTCCACACACCACACAAAGCAGCATTGCCAGCTGGGAAAAGATTACTTAAACATTTGAATGTGGGACTTTTCACTTTTAAATGTAACAGTATATTTAAATGATAGCAGTGTGAATGATTTTCTAAGCAGTTCAGGTAGTCTTACACTCAACAATAGACTATAAACGAGGCATGGTGATTCACACCTGTAATCTCAGCACTTAGGAGACTGAGGCAGGAGAATTTCTGTGAGTTGAAGGCCAGTCTGGGTTACAGCATAAGATGCTGTCTCAAAAGAGAAAGCAAACAAAAACAATAACAAACAAACAAACCAGAAACCCACCACCACCAAACAACAAACTATAGGAACTCTCACTAAACAAAGACTAACATTTTTACAGTCTTGGGGTGAAAAACCTTTTTTTCATCACAATAATATTTTTGTTACCCATGAGTTAAGAAATCAGAGGCATATACTAGTGACTACTGACAGTTACTATTTCTATTTTTTAGTATGCGTTTATTTTGTTGCTTTACGTGTATTAGTGTTCTGCCTGCATCTATGTCTGTGTACCATGGGCCTTCCTGGCGCAGTGGAACTACAGATGGCTGAGGCACCATCTGGGTGCTGGGAATGGAACCTGGTCCTGGTCCTCTGGAAGAGCGACAAGTGCTCCTAACTACTGAGACAGCTCTCCCGCCTCTACCAGTTGTTATTTCTGGAGCCGAGGCTTGGGGGCATTTATTTTTATTGTGTTCGTAACTTAAACAGGTGGCAAAAGCGACTTACGGGGGGCGGGGCTTATTTTTGACTCACAGCTGGAAGGTGCAGCTGTCGAAGCGGCGAAGGTGTGGCGTGGCGGCCGGAGCCGGATGCAGCTGCCCCATTGCGCTGCAGTCAGGAAACAGAGAGAAATGAGTTCAGGTCGTCACCTCGCTTGTTCCTTTTTCTTCATTCAGGAACTCTAGCCCATGGCATGGTACCACCCACATTTAGATGGGTCGTCCCAAACTAGGAACTTCGCAGAAGTTCGTTTCCGCGGTGACTCTGAATCTGGTCCCGCTGACGAGGCTAACTTGCAGACTTCGTTTCTATTTACTCGTCAAATGCACTAGCAGGCTGTGTTCCTTTCTACAGGACTGAGTTTCCAGCACACACCGTTTCTCTCTGGCCTTAAGAACTCTTCCTCTAACATTTCCAGTACCGAGAAATCTACTGATGTATTTCTCATCCCAGGTTTTGAAGAGTATTTCCTTGGACAGAGAACACTAGGTTGATTTTATTGAATAGAGGGAGGGAGGGAGGGAGGGAGAGAGAGAGAGAGAGAGAGAGAGAGAGAGAGAGAGAGAGAGAGAGAGAGAGAGGCAGGCAGGAGCGCACAAGCACATGCGTATGAAGAAAGGCAGTACTCGGGCAGCTGTGTGGGAATGCTGTTGAGGTCAGAGGAGGACATTGGGTGTCCTAACCTATCTCTCTCTTTGCCTTATTCGCTTGAGACAGGGTCTCTTACTGAACCCTGGACTAGGCTATCAGTCAGCAAGTCACCGTGAGCCTCCTTTTCACACCCCACACCTTTAGTTTACTGGCTTAAACTTTTCCCCACCTAGATGTTTTTTGGAATTTTATGTATGTGGGTGCTTTGTCTGCACGTATATTTGTGTACCGTGTGAGTTCCTAGGGCCGGCAGAGGTGAGAGAGAGTCCTGACCTATATAGTTATGTATTCTATGTTTTGCTTCTTCAATGCCTGTTAGTATTTGATCAGATAATGAGAACTGCAGATATGTCAAGTGTTATTTTCTCCTCTAAGGAATAGTGTTTTGCTAAACCGAAACTTTACCATTTAATTCCATTGAGTTTTTGGTTTTAGGCCTAAGGTACCATAGAGGTAGAGTGTCCCTTCTCTGAGGAGGTAGACTTTTTAAGTTTTCCTCGGGGGAGAATATATGTATGCACATATTCATGTGTGTGCAGGTCTGTGTGTGCATGTGTGCACACGGAAGCCAGAGGCCGTATTCAGCTGTCATTCCTCAGGCGCCCTATATACCTTGATTTTTTTTACAAATAAATCTTTGTAATTTTTCATTAGATTTCTTTATGTTATTTTACGTGTGAGTGTTTGGCCTGTGTATATGTTTGTGTACCACATGCATGTAGTGAAGGTCAGAAGAGGACATCAGAAACCCTGGAACTGGAGTTAGAAAGGGTTATAAACCATCATGTGGGTGTTGGGAATCAAATCTGGATCCTCTGAAAGAATAGTCAGTATTCTTAACCACTGAGCCATCTCTACACCTTGGTTTTTTTGTTTGTTTGTTTGGTATTTTTTTGTTGTTGTTGTTTCTCACTAGCCTGGAGCTTGCCAAGTAGACTGGGCTAGCAGACCATCAAGCCCCTGGGATCCACTTGTCTTTGACTCCACAGTTCTGAAAAATTTAAGCACACACTATGTCTGGCCCTTTATACGTAGGTTCTGGGGACAAATCTAGGTCCCTGTGCCGGCCAGACAGGCACTTCAGTAACTCCATCTCCTCAGCCCTGTCTAAGATTTTGCTGGAACACTTAGAGTGTTCAGTAGTTTAGGAAGGAATTTCCTTTCTGGCTGATCAAGACAGGTGCCAGCACAGTATGACCTCTGAAACGTCATTTAGTGTGCACACTCACAGTGCACTGTGTGTGTGCGTGCGCACCTTACACAAGAGTCTCGAATGGATCTCTGTGTAGCTCTGTGGGGTTCCCTCTTAGGGCAGCTCCTTCTGCTCTCATACCCTGCCAACACATTTCAGCCACCTCAGCATACACACTCCGTTTCTGCTCTCTTCTCTCCATTCGTTGAGATCTTTGCTCTGTTTTGGTTGCTTCCCTCGGCTGGAGTTTGGGAAGAGCCCCAGGCAAAAACCAAAACCAAAAACCGTTGGTGAGTGTTGTGATTACTTCGTGTGTTTCCCTGCTCAAAAATGAAAGTGACCTCATATTCAATGTGTGCAAGTCGTTGCTAGAATTTTTTATCTAGTTGAGGAGTTTCTTACGTGTGTGGGGGTGGTAAGCTTTTTACCACACGATCTTGGTAAGGAGAAGACGCCAGGAAGTGAGGTCCATTGGTTCTACCCTTGCCAGGTCTTTCTGATTTGGCACCAGAAGTAGACAGAGGAACACTTTCTATTGTTCCTATGATGGGTAAAACATGCCTGACCAATCCCCTTGCCAAAAGCCATGACAAAAGTCAGATGAAATATATAAAACAGGGCTGAAGATGTAGCTCAGTTAGTAGAATGTTTGACTAGCATGTGTGAGGCCCTGGGTTTGAGCTCAGCACAGCATAAAATGGGCATGGACTAAAAGGAGGAGGCAGGAAGATCAGGAGTTCAAGGATACCCTCAGCTACAGAGAGAGCTGTGCAGGCAGGGGAGGACCGAGGGTCACAATCCTCGAGAAAACAAGATACACACTAAACTCCACCTGTGCTTAGGCACTTCCCCCAGGTACATTTTACTGGATGGCATGGGGGGAGAAGGGTCCAGCAGAAAGCAGCAATCTTACTAGGTTTTGGATACAGAGGTCAGAATTGAAGGATGCCCCAAAGGCTGGGACTTAAAGGGGGATGATTCCAGAAGGGAGGGGATGTAGAGATGTCACCCAACAATCACATACAAATCACTTCGGATTTGTTTCTCTGCTTTTAAACAGCAGTCCCCAGTTAAAGACCAGGGATGATTTCAAACACAGAGTGCTAGGAAGACAATTGGAATTCTAGTTCAGGAGGGATCATCTTGGCAAGCACCAATGTTTTCATCCAAGTTCCCAGAAAGGATACATGAGAGACAGAGAGAGAGAAAGAGAGAGAGAGAGAGAGAGAGAGAGAGAGAGAGAGAGAGAGAGAGAGAGAAATTACCTAGGACAAAAATGAACCACCCATGCCACATGCAGCACTAAGTCAGGCCCTGGCAGTAGTCAGGTGGTCTATTGTCCTGTCTGCCAAAAGTCATCCAAACTGTATGGACCAAATGACTAAAGACCAAGAGAAAAAGACAATGGGAATAGACAGAAAACCTGGAACTCCAAATAATTATGATTAAAATGTTTAAGAAAACAGAAGAAAATAAAAAATACGTGAATAGTCAGAGCACTTAAAATAGAATTGCAATATAAAAAGGAATCAACTGGACCCAGAAAGCTAAGCAATGCAGTATCTGACAGGAAGAACTCATGGATTTGGGGCGGGGGAGATGTCCTTGTGGGTAAATCACTTTCTACACAAGCGTGAGGACTCCTGCACCCACACAAATGCCAAGTGGCTGTAGTGATCCTCCTATGAAACCAGTACTTGGAAGACTGAGACAAGGTCCTCCTGGAGCAAGCTGGCCAGCTCAACAGGATGTGGTTCAAGCAACTCTGATTCAACATAAGGTGGAGTATGATGGAGGATGGTACTGCATGTCAGCCTCTGGCCAACATATACACATGTGTGCACACACGCACACACACACACATGCATGCACCCATACATGCATGCACAAACGTACACACATGCGCCTATACATGCATAGACATACAGAAGGAAAAGAGAACTTACCGATTTAAAAATGGAATGGATGTTGAAGAAGATACAATCAGTGAACTAGTGAATGCCCAAACCAAAATACACAGGTGGATGCAAAAGCAAAGAAAACACAGTAAGATACGTGGGGCGTTGTCAAACAGATGATAAACGCATGGCTGGCATTTGAGATGTCATTCAAGGGTGATAGCAAGATAGAGAATGGCCAAGAGTTTTCCACCATCAGCGGGAGACAGCAAAGGAAGAGGATGAAGGAAACATATGTAGCCATGTCATAGTCCAACTAGTATAGAGCAAAAAAAGTCTTGAAAGTCCATGCGAGGAACAAGGGAGCCATTGTAGGGCTATCGGCTTTCCAACAAGAATGATGGAATTTGTAGACAGTAGAATGATATCTTTAAACAGACAGACAAAGAACCCTAGTAACATAGGCACATTTATTTATTTACGTGTTTGCACATATGCAAACGTGTGTGCGCTTGCTCACTAAGGCCAGAAGAGGGCTTCAGATCCCCGGAACTGAAGTAACGGTATTTGTAAGCAGCCTTCTGTGGGTGATGAACTAAATGGGGGTTCTCGGGAAGAGCAGCAAGCTCTCTTAACCGCTCAGCAGTTTCTCCAGCTCCCAGATTTCTTTACCCAGTAAAAATAGCCTTCCAAATGATGACAGGTGCAGAAGGCATTTCTGAAAAATGAAGGCCAAATATGTCATCAGCAGACCCTCACTGTGTGGAATCCTAGTAGAAATCTGTCAGGGAAACATGGGGTTATTTGCTGTTGGACAGGAATGGTGTTAGAGACAGTAAATGTGAGGGTAAAAGTGAGTATTGACTGCTTCAAGTGATTATTATTCCCAAGTCACAGGTACATTGTGGATTTCGTAACACGTGTTATCTGATTATTATTTATAAATACAACCTGTTGTTGTATCCCACCCTCTCATCTCAGACTTGGCTCATCCTGTGTCCTCTGTGACCAACTACTTGGGGGACCGCATGTCGCCCCTCTACTTGATGTTGCTACTGAAGTCCTTCCTGCTGTAGGTGTCCTCTGCTCCTTTCTTCACCCATGTGACCTCTTCTCCCATAAAAGCCAAAATGACCACATGAATTCTTGGAAGACTTTTTTTTTCTTTTCTTGAGACAGACTTTCTCTGTGAAACAATCATAGCTGTCCTGGAACTCACTCTGTAGACCAGACTGGTCTTGAACTCACAGAGATCCACCTGCCTCTGCTTCCCAGGACTGAGATTAAAGGTGTGCACTACCTCTGCTTGGATTGGGTACACTTTTTTTAAAAAAAATACTTTAAAATTACGTGTGTGTGTGTGTATGTGTGTGTGTGTGTGTGTGTGTGTGTGTGTGTGTGTGTGTGTGTGTGTAGGTATATACAGGTGCTCATGGAAGCCAGAAGAAGGCATCCGATGCCCTGGAGCAGGAGGTACAGACAGTCATGAGCCTTCTGGCTTGCAAGTTGGAAACAGAACTCCTCTGTAAGCAGTATGAGCTTTACACCACTGCGCTATCTCTCCAGCCCCATCTCATCTTTAGCCTGGCAGTGCCCAGTGGGGACATCAGTGGGTATTGACTGGTGGATTAAATGTATGTGAGGTGCAGAGGGCTTTAGAAGCCACTGGCTGAGTGAGTGGATGACGCCCTTGCTATTTCATAAGCACAGCCAGTACAGTTAGATTTCTCTTCAGTCCCTGAACCAGGCCTTCAAAGACAGGCAGCTCCCTCCACATCTATTTTCTTCTTCCTGCCCATCTTTATTTGAAATCCCATTAGTTGGTGCCTTTGTTAGGGTTTCTAACTAAGAGAAGAGACACCATGACCATAGCAACTCTTACAAGGAAAACATTTAATGTTTTATTAAACATTAAAACATTAAACAGTCATGGGATGCTGGCTTACAGTTTCAGAAGTTCAGTCCATTATCATCACGATATGGAGCTTGGCTATGGGTGTGCAGGCAGAGATGGTGCTGGAGAAGTAGCTGAGTGTCCTGCATCTTGCAGGCAATGGGAACTTGACTGTGACACTTGGTGAAGCTTAAGGAAAAGAGACCTGAAAGCCCGCCTCCACAGTGACACACTTTGTCCAACCAATAAGGTCATACCTACTCCAACAAAGTCACACCTCCCAACAGCGCCACTTCCTTTGGGGTCATTTTTTATTTCAAACCACCACAGTTGGGCTCAGTCATAAGCGACAGTGGCAGGAGTGTCTGTTGCTGCTGTCTACATGGGTCAGTAGCTGGTGCACAACGGGGGGGGGATAGTGAGGGGAGTCTGGAGGGACGAGTGGAAACTGTCTGAGTGAGCATCTACTTTTCTGTTGTTGTGAATAGACACCGCAACCGAGGTAACTGATAAGAGAAGTATATCGGGGCTTACAGCTTCCAAGGGTGAGCCCATGACCATCGTGGTGAGGAACCTAGCAGCTGGCAGGCGTGGCACTTGCACAACAACTGAGACCTGGCACACTTCTCCACCAATAGGCGGTAGAGAGAGGAGGGGTGGGGAGGGAGAGAGATGGCTTGGTTTTTGAAAGCCCACTCCCAATGACACACCTCCTCCAACAAAGCCATACCGTTGTTTTTAATCTGAGTTGTTCCCTTTACCAATAAAGGAGTCAGATGTTAGTGTGTAAACCTGCTAGATCAGAGACGCCGAGAAGTACCCAGATGACTTTCCTTTACAGCTAGAGACCCAGCAAGAGAGCTTCTCTCCACATGGTCCAAAACTGAAAAAAGACCACAAATCTCTAAGTCCTTCCCTACTCCTTCTGTGGGTGTCTCTCTACCGGTCTTAGCGGGTCCTTCATCTTCTCTATGCCCAATTCCTATCCACTAGTTGCCCCCTGAGTCAAAGTTAATTTTATTAACACAATCTCAGGGTTTCAATGTGATCAAATATCACGAAATACACTTCCTAATCTTTCCCAAGTGGTTTCACCAATTGAGGACCAAACATTCAAATCTATGAGCCTATGGGGACCATTCTCATTTAAACCACCACACTATTCAACACAGATGGCAACTGTGTGTGTTATTTACACTTAGCACAATGGACTGTTCCAGTAATTCATAACTGTAAGCTTTGAAACTCGGATGGAAAGGGATCCTTGCAGTCGGGAGCTAAGCAGTACCACAAAGTCACTATAAGTATAGCATCTTACAGCCCTGCTCCAGGGAATGGTTTCCCCAATCTAACAACTCTGCTCAGGCAGGGGAGGGTTTCCCCTTCTCCTCTGCTCTGCCTCTGGCAAAAGGTGTTACTTCTCTGCTTTGCTCCATTCCCGGGAAAGAAGGTCTCACCCAAACCTCCTTCAAGAAATGTATTGGAAGGGAGGAATCCAGGAGGGTGGCTGCCTTTACCAGCAGCAACCTGAACAGGCACAGGCCTTATATAGAGGTGAAATTTTCCCAGGGAGGGAATTGTAAGATTTCAATCCGTGAGCATGGACAAACTCAGAGATTGGCTGGGTTTCATGCTCAGGGATTGGGTGGTTTTTGGTCTGAGTTGGTCAGGGGTAGAATGTGTTTCTTTAGCTCTGGTTTCGGGGCCAAAGTGTGTTTCTTGCCCTGGCTCTAGGTTTAGGACCAGGGTATTTTTCTTTGACTGGCTGTTTTACCTGACTGTAGCTGACAATCACAGATGTAATCCAGAGCATCCTAGGAATCCAGCCAGATAAGATCAGGGATCCAGTCCTGGGTCTCCGGAGTTGCTCATCTCAGCAGGAGCCAGGCTATTCTGGGTTTGTCCGGAGTTCTGCTAGTGACCTTGCCTTGTCCTTTCCTGGTTTTTCTGCATGATTCATTCTTAATTTTGGTCACAGGCTTCACCATCCCAGGATGCCTCCAAGGCTCAAGTAAACCTTAGCTGGCTACAGAGGGTCCTCGTTTTCACAGGCTCAGCGAAAGTTTGGGGACTTTCCCACCATCCTCCCGATCTTCCGGACTGGAAGTCCCAGGCTGGAGTTTCTTTCTAGGGTCTGTAAAGCATGTCCATCAGCCAGTTTGTTCATACTGATGTAGTAAGCAAGGGTCCCAGCTGAACCTTGTCAGATTGGAGACCTGGACACTCAGTCAGTCCCAGGAGGGCTTTAAAAATGAGTTATTTGAGAAAAATAAACATCAAAAACTAAGCAACCCAACTAAAAAGAAATGGGGGCATGGAATTAAACAGAGAGCTGACAAAAGATAAAAGTTCAAATGGCCTTGAAACATTAAAAAAAAAAACCTCTTTACACCCGAGGGACTCTGTATCTTACTACAGAGAACTATGTCCATGTTCATTGCCATTCTATTTATGGGAGCTAGGAATTTATGGGAGCTAGATATGCATCACTCCATGAACAGATAATGAAAATGTGTTATATATGCACAATGGAATATAATCCAACTGTTAAGGAAAATGAAATTATGAAACTCACATGTAAACGAAAATAAGACATATGTTTATATATGAAATATCTGTGTAGGTTGTATAAGCAATCATTGTGAGTGAGATAGCCTCGGCCCGGAAAGACAAATGTCTCATATGTGAATGTTAGCGTCGGATCTTTAGGGGTGTGTGTTTCATTTGAAATACCCACAGAGGTTAGGAAATTTGTATGGAGCCATGGCAGGGACTTTCAAGAGAGATAGAACACAGTGATATGGTGGGGGTTGGCTAATAGAATAGGAAGGGTTAAATTAGTGTTGGGGGTTGGGAAGACAGGGCAGAGGGTTGAATACTTGGAGGGCTCTGCTGAGGAGGCCCGCCATGACACTTTAACAGTGTCCCTTGGTGGGCTTCATGCACCCCCTGGTGGTCATCTTTGTTTTTGCAAATTCTGAGCTAGGATGAAGCTTGGGGGCAGGCTTCAAGGTCCCTCCTTCCCAAGGTCCCGCAGGCACCTGTGCACCAATAGCTGCTAGTACTTCGAGGGGGAGCATGACGAAACGCTGTCTGGATGAAGGAAGGGGGCGAGCCTGGCCTGCCGCTGTTGGTAGCTGTGGAGTGAGCGTGCCGGTATCCCAAACAGCTGTCGTCATTCATAGTGTCCCGCGGTGTAGCCGCTATGAGAAAGCTGCCCTTCTGCTCTCACTACTTGCACCATGCACTTTTCAGTCAGGAAAGGACACAGTTCCAGCTGTCCCTACTCAACCAGGATGATGCAGCCTGTAGATGAGGGAGGAAGGCCGTTTGCGGGGCCAAGGCACTCAGATGGCCGGCTCAGGGTAAGGATCAAGTTAGATTCTGGCTTAATTTGTTAATATTTATTTTTATTTTATGTGCATGAGCGTTTTGCCTGCATATATGTATGTGCACTATGTGAGTGCTGGGTGCCCACAGAGTTCGGAAGAGGGCATTAGATTCCCTGGAAGATGAGTTAGGAATGGTTGTGGTCTGCTGTGGGAGTGTAGGGAACTGCATGAGCAAGTGTATTTAGCTGCTAAGCCATTCTGGTACCACCCCGCCCCTCCTCTGTTCCAGTTTAAAGATTCGATTGGTAGGTCAGAGTCAAGAGAAGAGATAGAGGACAGGACACACCTGTCCTTGTTATCTGAGAGGACAAAGCCAATGTGTGCATATGTGAATTCCTCCCTCTTGTATAGGTCCCTTGTGTGCACCTGTGTGTGTGCCCACACATGCGTGAGCATGCTTGCACACATGTGAGTGGTCTGTGTTGGTATTTTGGACTAACGAGAGGCCTCTCACCTGCTCCTCCTTTTCAGATACGGAAGTACAAGGACTATTGAGCTTATCAGAGTTTTACGCAAGTATCTGAGTTGTGAAAAAAAATGCAGAAAGTTGCAAAAAGAGAAAATACTACATTTTCTATGTAAATGTATATGAAGAATACAAGTACTATGTGTGAGTAAATAGAACATCTTAACATGGAAATGAGTCCATTGGAGTTCGGCCATGTTTTTACACAGTTAAACACTAATGTGCTTTCATGGGCTCTGAGTGTTCTGGAATATGTCTGATATGGTATGCAGTGGCCAGAGACTCCAGAGGAATGAACACCCTGGCCTCCTTGAGGTCAGTCAGGGACTTAGGGTTCTAGTGACTTATAAGTTCAAATGTAGGTGTCTACTCACGGTGTCCCATGTTCCTCTGGTTGGGACTGTGTGGCATCTTGGGGTTAGGGTCAGCTCCTGCTAGCCCATGTGGTGATTTTGTATAAATTATCCAGATACTCATTGTCCGGCTCCCTTTGTTCCATATTTTACTGGTGGTGGGAGTTTGGGCTAGTTTTTTCCAGGGTCTTGGCTACTTATTCAGAGAATTGAAAATGAGGGCTCATACAGATTTGCCAAAGAAGCAAAGGAAGTTTGTCCAGAGCAAAGAAAGCCCGAATGCAGATATGGAGGGACACACTTCAAGAGAGCCAGTGGGGCCTGTGAGTGGGAGAACTCAGCTCCCTTTATGAGATTCAAGAGAAGAGTCTGGTTATCAAGGGGTATAGCTTGGGTGATTTTTCTATTTTGATTAATAGATTAGATCACACAACAATTTTTCCTACTGTACATGTCCTTTCCCATAATACATCTGATTTTTTAAAAATCAAAGGCATGTCTAATTATGCAAAGGCATAGGCTTAAGATGGTAAACAGGGCATTCCCCCTAGACGTTTACTAGAAGAGACAATTCCTCGTACTGTGACTATATCACAAATAAATTCAGACTGGGTTGCTCCTCCTGCTTTTCATATCAGACTGTGTTGGGACTACACTTGAATAGAGCCTGTCTAAATTTGATAGTTATGAGGGGCAGGGAAACTTGCACTGTTGTTTGGAGATGAGAGTTTGTGTGCCTGATGTGGAGGTCAAGGGATAAGAGAGTTCTGAGGTTGCTAGGTTTATGGTTTGGAGAAGAGAGAGAGAGAGAGAGAGAGAGAGAGAGAGAGAGAGAGAGAGAGAGAGAGAGAGAGTGTGTGTGTGTGTGTGTGTGTGTGTGTGTGTGTGTAGTATATGCAGGTAGAGGAACTAGGCTGCCAAGTGAATGATTATAAGAGAGAAGTGTGCACAGCCCCAAACCAGATAGGTTCGCAGGGTCCTAAACTACCTACTACGTTTAGCCTGCCTCCAGTCTATTGGAGAAACTATGTATGAATCTGCAAAGCTATCAAGAGGTGGGAACCGGACCCCCTGGCTGCTATAGTATACACCATTCACACATTCACTGGGCCAGAGTCACTCTCACCCCCAAAAGGATGCAGGGTGACAGCAGACATGTTTCATTATAGTCAAGTAAGGTTTTTTTATTTAAAAATAACAGCAGAAAATGAGGCCCAGGAGAGGAAGAGCGGGGCAGGGAGAATTAGTGCTGGGCTATCATTAAGTGGGTGACTGCCTTGCAGAAGAAAGAGCCTTGCAATTGGGGAAGCAGGGCTGTGATTAGGTTTCTATGCCAGCCCCAAGGGTCTGGTGTACTTTCTGGGGCTTGCTGGCTCGGCTAGAACTCTTGTTCTGTCTGGGGATTGTCGTTAGTCATCCTTTAGCAGGGCCTGCTCTAGGTGGTGAGCTTAAATGGAACCCAGCCTTGGGGGTAAGAACATTCAGCGAGTGAGGGAAGGAACCTGGCCTCTCCTATTTAGGCTATTGGTGAATTCTCAAATCCGGGCAATTTTCTTTCTACCTATTACCATAGATCACCACCAGCTATCCCCTAACCTACTCTGGTATTCTTTCTGCTCAACTTCAAGCCCTCCTCTTTCTTCTTCCCCACCCCCATAGAAGACCAGATATTCTTCCTCAACCTCAAACTCGATCCTGTTCCCCTGCTCTGCCTTTATTTCGGGGTGACAGTCGCCTGGGTTCAGCATTATACCCTTCTGCAGCTTAGGAGATACCCGACGACCTCACCTGACCTCTGTGGCTTTATCTTATCTTACTGCTCTCTTTCCTGGGTTTCCTGACTTCCGGATTCAGCCTGGAAAGTCACAAAATACCCCCAAATCTCTTCTGTCATATTTAAGTCAGATGTCCAGTAGATGTCCTCGACCGCCCCATCCATCCACCTCTTCCTCACTGATTGCTAATACCCAGCCCCAATGTGGCCCCAGGATTGAAGGCAAAGGGACAGAGCAGCTACTGGGCTGCCATACTAATCTTAAAGCATGCATTATACTGCACGCTTCACAGTATCTGTGTCTGGGTCCAGTCAGACGACTCAGCAGGTAAAAGGGCTTGCTGTTAAGTCTGATGACCGGAGTTCAATCACCCAGATCCAAACAGTAGAAGCAGAGAATCAGCTCCTGAAAATTATCCTCTGACCCCCACACGTATGCCGTGGCATCCACCTCCCCCCTCACCCACGAAAATAAAGTGTAATAAAAATGTTTGGTTTCTGCATTTGCAGCCACCATACAGAGCCGACTTCTGGCACTCTGGGTGCTTGCACTGTGTGGTATTGAGACCAGAATGAAGCAGAGTACAGGAAGGAGCTGAAATCTAAGCTCACTGTTTTCACGCTGGGGGCCTCCTGAGATCTGCTGGGTAATTACAGCTGCTCAAAGGCCTGCGATAGCTAATGATAGCGTGGTTTGTGCTGGCTTTGCTGTGCCTGGTGCCAGTGGTCCATGTGGGAGGTAGGCCACCTCAGGTAATTGCTTTAGATTTTCACCCATGAAATAGTTCAGGGATAGGGGAAGGTATGACTTATTTGGTCTTTGCCAGGGTTGGCCTAGCAGGCTAAGGATCTGCCAGGTGGCAGCTAAGCACCATTTTGAAACTCAGGTCATGTTGCCTGTCCTCTGCTTCTGGTCTTCAGAATTGGGACATACCCATTTTCCTTCAGTTCCTAGGTAGCGGGAAGCCTGGGGTGTATGCAGGATTGGTCGCAGGGTTCAGTGGAAAGATATATCCTATAGGTATGGATGCATGTGTTTACATACCTACATACACACACTCATATACACACATACATACATACACATGCATACATACATATATACATTCACATGCATACATACATACATATATATATATATACATGCATTCACACATGCATACATCCATACATATGATAATGTGTCAGTAGATACACTGCTCCCTGTGTGGCATAGCTTGACTCAGGAGGGAATGCCATCCAAGACCAGGAGTTTGTGAACCCCGACCAGACCTTTAGCTGGGCAGTATTTGCCAAAGCCTCAGCTACCAAGCTAAGGAGGCTTCAGTGCTGGGAGCCGAGTTTGCCTGCTCCCTTTCCCCTGGGGAAACAGGCAAATGGAGGCAGGAGAAGTCGAGGAGTCATGGTTTAGAGGAAAGGACTGTACCCCTAAATGACCACTCATTCATCTAGTCATCTATCCGCCCAGTACAGAGGCTCTTGCTTCTCCTTGGGTCATACTAGGTCTTTCCCTAAGGATGGTGAAAGCGAAGGACAAGTCAAGGAATCAGGGATGTCACTTAGGGATAGGGAAGAACACAGGAGGTGGTGGTTTTCTTTCCTGAGACAGAAGAAAAGTTGGAGCAGAAGCAGTTAGGGTGGTGTGGGATGCAGTGTGATGTTTCACTTTATCCATACTTATGGCTGGGGAGTTCTTGTAAGAACTTCCTTTTGACATTACAACATGACGTCATCTGCAAATCCACAAGTTTATTCTCTTAAGAACCACCGAGTTTAGTTAAAGCACACACACACACACACACACACACACACACACACACACACACACATACTCTTTCATGTTTTAAGTAAGTTTCCAATTTTATGTTGGGTTGAAATCATAGGTCTCTTTGGCTTCATGTGTTCCTATGGGCCATGGGTTGGACACATTTGTGTCTATCAGTAGAGCTTACATAGAGAGGGGTCAGCAGTGCATACTCGTGGCAGACAACAGTACAGAATGTTCTACCTAGGTATGTCTGTAGCAAGGGTATCAGGGTATGGGGTTTATATAAAAGGAAATTGGCTCAGATCTATGTTTAATTTCTTTCAGTGTTTTGGCAACAACGTAAATACTTTTATTAGTGCCAGGAATGCTAAGGCCCCATCTTGAGTTCAAGTGCACAGGTGAAAGCACACAGCTGGTTGCATCACAAAGTAGCCAAGGCACTTTGTATTTCTAGGGAGAGAGAAGAAAGCAGGGGAATTATTGGATTATTGAATGCTGATGGACTTTTTTATTGGGACTATCGGCACTTCAATAACAACATGGAGACTTATTATCAATTATGAAAGCTTAGATAATAGCTTAGGCTTGTTTCTAACTAGCTCTTACAATGTAAATTAACCCATATTTTTATTAATCTATATTCTGTCATATGGTTTTTAACTCTATCCCATTTTATGTGTCATTGGTTAATGAATAAAGAAACTGCCTTGGCCTAGTTGATAGGGCAGAACTTAGGTAGGCGGGGAAGACAGAACTGAATTATGGGAGGAAGAAGGTAGAGTCAGAGAGAGATGCCATGGTTCCTCCGCCTGAGACAGATGCCAGTTAGAATCTTTGCCAGTAAGCCACTGCCACATGACAATACATAGATTAATAGAAATGGGTTAGATCAATATAAGAGTTAGCCAATAAGAAGCTAGAGCTAATGGGCCAATCAGTGTTTTAATTAATACAATTTCTGTGTGATTATTTCAGTTCTGGGTGGCTAGGACGAACAAGCAGACTCCTTACTACAAACTAGGAGCCTCCTCCTAGAATATCTCTCCTTTTTCTCTTCAGAAAGAGATCCCTGAATCTAATCTCTTTTGGTTTTGGGTTTTTTTTGTTGTTGTTGGTCATGACTAGTAATAATTTGTAACCAACCCCCAAATGATGACAAACCACCAAATGACCAAAAGCTATCCATCCTACCTCTTAGGAATGTGGGTGTTATATACTCTAGACTGCTTCCTGTTGTGTGTGTGTATATATATATATATATATGTGTGTGTGTGTGTGTGTGTGTGTGTGTGTGTGTGTGTGTGTGTGTAATATTTAGGGGGCCCCATGAAAATTAGGATAATGGTCAAGTCCTGGCAAGAATAGTCTGTGAGGCTGGACCATCTCAGCCAGCAGCCTTGAAGCTGTTCTGTACACAGAACTCTAAGAAAACTACAACAGAGGCATTCTGAGAGGCTGAATCACCCGGGCCATCAGTTTTCTTTGTTATCTGGTCCCCTTGTCCTGAAAACATACACACTTTCAAAGGTATATATACATTAGCACAAGTATGGAATGTGCAGTGTGCACAAGTCAGTTAAAATGATTTTTTTTGTTTATGTTTAAGCAGGTAAGATATATGTAATCTGTCTTGTAGTTTTTAAGGTTTATTTCTTTATATCTGTAGTCAGGATTTTTGTGTTTTTTTTCTAGATCAGGTCTGATCTCCACCAACCTTGAATGAATCCACAACCTTTTGTTTTCTGTAGAAACAAAAGCAAAACCTTTTTTCCAATGCACCATATTTTTGACTTCCATTTTGAAGTTAAGGCATTTTAAAAAATATATATAGCTTGACTTAATTTAGCAGCTTCCATAATCTAATGTCCCTCAGCAGCTGTCATTCATTCAGCAGCAATCAAATCATTCAAAGACAGTGCAATAGCAGACAGGATCCAGACTCACTGTGCATTTCCCACCTCTACGTGGCTTCTTTACTCAATTGGTTTTAAACTATTTATTTATATATTATGACTGTTGATATCCTTTTTCTTTTTTTTTTCTTATGACTACACACATTGTTAAACACACTGTAACCTGTTTGGAGGTCTTTTCTGTCAGGATCTGCTTTACTACATATCTGCAACCTTCTCTGTCTACATGAGCAAGTATTAAACTGCAAGACACTTAGTTCATGGTGTGCTGGCAGCTTAAGCCCGCAGATAGCAGCCAGAGATTCGTCTCATGAGAGCCCACATGAGAGACTGTGGGACTAGGAAGCCATGTTTGGTTTCATTTTTGTGTGTTTGGATCCCTTTTAAAAAACTTGCTCAGGTCTTATGTGAAAATATGTTCCCGGATTTTGGGTGACATTTGTTGGCTGACATTTTTGGTTGGGACTGTTGTCTCCCAAATAATAAAATGGAGAGTTATTATTAATTATGAAAGCTCAGCCAATAGCTTAGGCCTGCTCCTAACTAACTCTTATAACTTAAATTAACCCACATTATGTTTATTAATCTATATTCTACCATGTGGCTTTTACTTGTATCCCATTTTGTGTGTCTGACTCATTCCATGTCTGTTTGGCTTCTTCTTTCCAGTGTTCTCTCTGCCCAGAAAATCCTGTCTAGCTATTAGCGGTTCAGATTTTTATGAAACCAATTAGAGTGACACATATTCACAGTGCAAAGCATGACATTGTCATCAGCAAATGTGCAACTTTATTCTCTTAAGAACCACAAAGTTGAGTTAAAGCACACACACACACACACACACACACATTCATGTTATAAGTAAGTTTCCAATTTTGTGTTGGGTTGAAATCATAGGACTCTTTGGTCTCATGTGACCCTTGGGCCATTGGTTGGACACCTTTGTATCTATCAACAGAAGTTACATACAGAGGGGTCAGCAGTTCTTACTTATGGCAGACAACAGTACAGAATGTTCTACCTAGGTATGTGTTGCAGCAAGGGTATAATTGTTCACTCAGTTTGGGAAACAACCAGGCCAGCTTAAAGATAAACAATTATATTTTTTAATTGTTATAAGGGGAAACTCATGCCACAAGAATGGGAAGTCCAAGTTCTGCTGTGTCCTGCAGGAATCACCCAGAGAGAGTGAGTATCTGGTCCCTTCCAGTTTTTCTTCCTGGGCTCCAGGTAGCCACACCTTAACTAGGTTCCACTTCTTAAAAGTGATTGGTTAATAGAACTTCCCCCATCACCACCCCCTTTTGTCTAAACAAGATCGAGCCAAACCCAATAAAACTATATACAATAGGAACAGATACCAAATATAAAATTACAAACAATATAAGAAATATTAAGCAAGGATCACATAATAAAAGTTTTACTAAACATTGTATTTTAAGGAGTCTAAATCTTGCATCAGAATTAAGCTTGGCTAAATCATGAGGAAGGTAACTATGACTATCTAATCTTCAACTCCATGGAAGATCTGAGAAGAGAAACAATATTACTTGAGTAAGCAAGAAGTGCAATCAAGCAACTTCCAAAATGTGCAACAAATGACAGAGACAACTGGCTACCTGGGCAATCACCCAAAGTCTCATTTGCAGCGTTGAAGCAACCAACTTTGGCTAAGGCCTAAAATGACTGACAGACCATTTTCAAAGGCAAAAGACGTTTCAAAACTATCTTATCCTGTCTTGGCAGGATTTGACAGTCCCATTTTATCCATTTATGGATACTATGTATCTTTGTCAGTGGTTGAAGTATGGGCATTTCTTTGCCCAAAGGTCAGTTCTGCCAAGAAGAAAACAAGCTACAAGTGGAGTGTCTTTGGTGCTCAGCATTATCTCGGGAATAGATCAGTGCTGCCAGGAGCAATTGTGTCTCAGTTCAACAGATCTCTAAGTTGTCTAAATGCCATTTTCTACAGCTCTTTGCAGTGGTTGAAGATTATTTATCTATACAGAATATAATCTCTATGTATCTAAAAACCTGATTAGTCTAACCATAAGTATGACAAACATAGATGACTATTGATCTATAATTCTTTAATACCTATCTAACTTAAAGACTAAGACAATAAACAACTGTGCAATAAATGAGGACTATGGCCTTCAAATGTAAACAATGTATAAGTATCTTGATTAGAGGTAGAAATGTGCACTGAAATATGGTAATATATATATATACACATAAAAATGTTTTAAATAGAGGTAGAAGCATGCATGCATACAATATTCAATATTATTTAACTTTGTATCAATATACAAGAATATATAGCAATGTAATTGTCTATAAATAATAACTCACAAACCAATCTATTATCCCATCATCCAATTTTCCCTTTTTTTAAATAAAAAGATCCCTGAGCTTATAAAATTCCCCAACCCTCAACCATATACCAATTATAATCAGCCCCTAAATCATGTCCCTAACCCTGAGGACAAACTTTGCTGGGAGAGAGGACATTGTCTTCTAAAATTACTTCCAGCTATCATGGGGGTGATGTTCTTTCTATGGGATACTGTGAAAGTAAAATGTTGGTTAGGTTTCAAGATTAATGTCTGGTAAGATTGCAAATAGTCTCTGAGTATTTTGTGGAGGTCTGGCCAGAACATTGTAAAAGATATGCATTATTTTATCTAATCAAGCTGGAACCATCCTGTGTAGCTGGTACCCAAAACAGGTCTTGTAGTAGCACTATCAGTATCATGACATCATATCAATCAGGTAGAGTTGTCATTGAGGTGCCCCATCTTTTTTCTGGAAACTTCAAAGATTACTGCAGAAAAATTTATTGTTCATTGTGGAAAACGTAAGCATTATTTATACAGACATATATATTCAATGAAGGGTATGATAAAGACAAAAATCGACTTAAAAAAAAGATTTTTTCTAAATTATTTTTTCTTTCTGTCCCATATCATGGCTCCTGACATGAGACAAAAATTCTGAGCTTTTCTTTTAACAACAGGCTTAGAATTAGAGAGGGACTGAGCCAGTGTCCAACTCCAAAACCAGCTTTATATATTTAGAAATAAACATATATGTGTGTGTATATACATATGTTATATACACTCATATATATACATATACATATATATACATACATACACACAGGCGCGCGCGCGCACACACACACACACACACACACACACACACACACATTCCTGCCATCTATACTTATGGAACAGTTTTGGTTTTCTTGATGATCCTTTTTGGGTAGTTATTTTTTCAACTGTCAGTATTCAAACATTCAGGGTCCTTTGAATTTTTTGAAGATGAGTGTTTTCCTACAAAGATAAGAACAGAACCCTGCCCCCATCCTATATGCTTTTTTTTTTTACCACCTGTATGATTATCATCATTGCGGATGAGCTGTCATTTCTCTTTTCCAAGAGGTTTCTCCTCTTCGTACCAAACTTTTTTTAATTTCTATGGTATCCACAATTTTTCTTCTCCTGTGGTAACAAGAGCAAAACCCCTTCCCCAACGCAGCACAATCCTGGCTTCCATTGTGAAGTCAAGACATCCTTGAAATAAACCGGTTGATTTAATTTAGCAGACTTTTTCATTACCCAATGTCTTTCTGCTGATGTTGTTCCTTTCTCATTAGCATTAAGAAAATTCAAGGTTAATAAAGCATTATGTGATCTATTTCTGGGGGCATTTCCCACCCCTTTTTGTTTGTTTAACATATCCTCTATAGTTTGATTGATTTTTCTATGACTGCTTGACCTGTACGATTGTGTGATATACCTGTAATATGCTTACTATTATAATAAGCAAAACACCATTCCATTTTCCTAGAGATGTATGCTGGACCATTATCTGTCTTTATTTGTGTAGGTATACCCATGATGGCCATAACTTCTAATAGATGTGTGATTACTGAATCAGCCTTTTCTGAGTTTAAAGCAGTTGCCCACTGAAAACCTGAATAAGTGTCAATGGTGTTGTATGCATATTTAATTTGTCAAATTCTACAAAGTGGAACACAACCCTCTGCCAGATTTCATTCCTTTGAGTACCCTTCACGTTAGACCCTGTAGGTAGCATTGTTTGGTTATAGAAAAAGCAAGTAGGGCATCTCTTTATAATCTCCTTAGCTTGTTGCCATGTAATAGAAAACTCCTTCTTTAAACATTTGCTATTGACATGATTTTTGTTATGAAATTCAGAGGCCTGCAACACGCTTCTAATCAATAATTGATCAATTTCTGTATTACCTTGTACTAGAGGACCTGGCAGATGTGTATGGGATTGGATATGTATTATGTACATAGGACAAAGCCTATTCCTGATTATATCTTGTACCTGGATAAACAATGAAGTCAATTCTGTATCATCTGGTATACATTTAGCAGTTTCAATATGCAAGATAACTCTTTCTGCATATTGTGAATCAGTAACTATATTAAGAAGTTCTTTAAAATCCCTTAGCACCATAAGAATGGCAAATAATTCTGCCTTCTGGACAGAATTATAAGGGCTTTGTTCCACCTTACTCAATTCGTCTGATTTGTAGTCTGCCTTGCCTTATTTATTAGCATCAGTATAAAATGTATGGGCTCCAGTTATTGGAGCATCATGTACAATTTGAGGAAGAATCCAAGAAGTTCTCTTTATAAGGTTAAGTCTATCACTTTTGAAATAGTTGCTATTAATTTCTCCCAAAAAATGAGCACAAGCCCTTTGCCATGGTTCATTGTCTTCCTATAACTTTTTTTATTTTATCAGTAGTGAAAGGCACTATAATTTCTTCTGGGTCTATACCTGCTAGTTGACGAAGTGTCAATTTACCTTTTATAATTTATTGAGAGACTTTTTCTACATAAGTTTTTAATTTTTTACTTGGTTTATATGGTAAAAAGATCCATTCTAAAATAATATCATCGCTCTCCATTAAAATTCCTGTAGGAGAAATTGTGGAAGGCAATATGACTAGAATACAGCTAAGATTTGGATTCACCCTATCCACATGTGCCTTCATTTCAGATAGATAGACATTCTTTATATCTTTCAAAGACTGCAGAATATGGCATTTAAAATGTTTTAATAACTTAGGGCTTTTCATGACAATGAAAAAGACACATCTGCTCCTGGAAGCACCAGCTACTTCCTGAGGAAGATGGGCATCGAAGAGGCTCCTTAGGGTGTTGGTTAGCCATTTGGGCAAGAAACTGCTCTTGCCTGGACTATTGCATAAACTGGACATGAAGAACCCACAGAAAGATGACTGCTAAACTTGCCTAAAGGTGAAATGATCCTTCAGGGTTACTGCTTCATGAAAGAGTCTGTGAGACATTCTGCAGGATACAGAAGAAAGTGACTGGACTGTCTTTAAAATTTCCTACTTCATTGAAAAGTCTGCTGGATACTATGGGCCTGTAGACTTAAGATGGATGCCCCAATGGTAAAAAAGAACTTTAGGTACATGTCCAGGCAGCGAAATGTCTTTGTCATTTCTAGAGTTTTAGAAGTTGCTTACAATGCACTTCCTGTTTACTTAGGTAATATTATATCCTTCTGGAGTCTTTGATGGAGTTGAAGAATTTATAGTTATAATTATAGTTTTCCTTAGTTATGATAAAAGATAAAGTAGATATAAATATTGTAACCGTAATTCTTGTTTGATACCTGTCTTGTTATATGTAATTTTACTGTGTTAAAGTTAAAGCCTTCCTTTTTGTTTAAACAGAAAAGGGGAAATGGTATAGGAGTTCCTTCTGTTTATGTGTTGCTTTTATTGGTTAATGAATAAAGAAACTGCCTTGGCCTAGTTGTTAGGGCGAAATTTAGGTAGGCAGAGAAGACATAACTGAATGATGGGAGGAAGAAGGGCAGAGTGAGAGATGCCATGGATCTTCTGCCAGAGATGGATGCTGGTTAGAATCTCTGGTAAACCAATGGCATGTGGCGATACACAGATTAACGGAGATGGGTTAAACTAATATGTAAGAGTTAGCCTATCAGAAGTTAGAGCTAATGGGCAAGCAGCGTTTTAATTACTACAGTTTTTGTGTGGTTATTTCGGGTGTAAGCTAGCTGGGACAAATAAAGGACCTGATCCCTCTTCTTGTAACACAAGGGTATCAGAGTATGGGGTTTATATAAAAGGAAATTGGCTCAGATCTGTGTTTAATTTCATTCAGTGTTTACTACAAAAACTTAAATATTTTTATTAGTGACAGGAATGTTAAGACCCCAGCTTAAGTTCAAGAACACAGGGGAAAACACATGACTGGTTATATCACAAAGTAGCCAAGGCACTTTGTACTTCTAGGGAAAGAGAAAAAAAGTAGGAGAATGATTGGATTATTGGTCATAAGGAAAAGGCTATGACCAAACTCAAATTAGAAGATAGAAAGGAATAATAAAGATCAGGACAGAAATTAATGAAATGCAGACAGTATTTGTTAATTTTCTGTTGCTGTAATAAAACACCATGACCAAGGCAACTTATAGAAGGAAGAGTTTATTAAGACTTAGGGTTCCAGAGGGATAAGAGTTCATTACTGTGGAATATTCCTTTACACTGTGTGAATAGTGTGAATATATGTTGTTGTGATTGGTTTAATAAAGAAGCTAACTGGCCAATAGCTGAGCAAAATAATGTTTGGCAGGAGAGCCAGACTTGGAGAATGCTGGGAGGAAGAAGGGCAGAGTCTGTAGTTGCCAGCAAGATGCAGAAGGAGCAAGATGAATGTGCTGTACTGAAAAAAGGTACCAAGTCGTGTGGCAAGCATACATAAGGAATATGGGTTAACTTAAAATGTAAGAGCTAGTTAGTAATAAGCCTGAGCTACTGACCGAGCATTTATAATTAATATCAGCCTCAGTTTGTTTATTTGAGAGCAGCTGCAGGAAAGGAGAAGCTCTACTTACAGTCCGTCATGGCAGGGAGGCATAATGCCAACTGCAGACGTGGCAGCAGGAGCAGGAAGCTGAGAGCTCACATGCTCAAACACAAGCACAAGCAGAAAGAGCAAACAGGGAGTAGCATCGAGCTATATGATCTCAAAGCCTATCTCCAGTGACATGCTGCTTCCAGCAAATTAGCAACACATCTCCCTCCCCAAACAGTGCTACCAACTGGGAACCAAGTTTTCAAATACTTGAGACCCTGAGGGACCTTCCTCCTTCAAACTACCACAGATGTTAGGGAACAATACAGAGTAGCAATGAAACAAAGGGTTGGCTAGACAAGGTTAACAGAGCCTTTTTTCTGTTATCTTAACCAAAGAAAGGATGCAAATTAATACAATTATAGATGAAAAAGGAGATAATAACATACACTTCTAATACTACTGAAAGTCAGGAGCTCTGGGGAGCATTCTGAAAGCTTGAATTCTAATGAAGTGGAAAGTCGACTCCTAGCAGCACACTCATAGACCATAAGACTTGATGTCTTGGTTGTCTTCATTACCAGTTTGATGGGATTTACCCTCACTTAGGAGATACAGCTCTGGGTGTGTCTTTGAGAGCATTCCAGAAAGGCTTAACTGAGGACCCTCTCTGAATGTGAATAGGATTGTCTTATGGGCTGGGGTTCTGGAATGAAGAAAAAGAAAAGAAAGAAGAAAGAGAGCTGAGCACCAACTTCCATCTCTGTCCGCTTCCTGCCTGTGAACACCACGTGACTAGCCTCCTTATGCCTCCATGCTGTCCCTGTCATGGCAGCTTGTCCCTTCAAACTGTGAACCGAAACAAAACTTTCTTTTCCAGAGTTGCCTTTTGGGGTATTTTATTACTGCAATGAAGAAAGTCACTAATATACAGGCTAGCAGTGAGCCGAGAATATCTAGACAACCTAAACAGATAAAGAAAAAGCAGTAATACTAAAGCAGTAATAAAGTACTTGCAAACTGATTTAGATGATATATTGAAAAGAGCATACATATATGGAAAACAATAAACATAGTATAGAACACTAGCTTGGGGCTGTTGTAGAGCTGGAAGGCTTGAGAGGTCAAAAAGAGGGCCTTTGCCTGCTGGCTTGGCTGCAGAGGGATGCACAGTAGGTGGTAGGGTGATTTGAGGGTTATATTTCCACAGCCATGGTTTGAAGGTATTTATAGGCCAATGGGAAAGATCCCATGGAAAGGAGGAGGGTGACGTCCGAAGAGAGAATCGGGAAAGCATGGGAAGATCTGGGCAGACTACTTTCCGTGGCACAGCAGATGTGGGAAGGTTTGTGTTTGGTTTCATCCGAGCTCTGGCTGGTGGCTAACACAGACACTGATAGTGGCTGAGTGGTATTTTCTGAGTTGTGTTTTTGTGTGTCTGTCTTTCCCAGTCTGGGCTGTCCGCCTGGACCGTGCCATTATAGGGAATCCACACCCGGCTCCAGATGCAGTCCCACAGGCTGGGCATCTCTGTTCTGGGCTCTGCTCCCTGATGAGATTCTCAGACTGCTTCTCCTCATTCATGGAGAGGCAAGCTCACAGGGCAGGCGTGGGAACCTGCTCAGCCGCCAGGGCATCCTTTAGTTCAGACTAAGATAGGCTGCTTCCTTTTCTTCTTGGCTGTCCGTCTCTCAGGCCCGGCTGGGGGGCTGAGGTGTCCAATCACTTTGCTTTGTGTGATAAGCCATAGGTCGGCCACAGGATGCTCCAGGCTGTGACAACATCTCCTCACCTCTCCAAAAGAGTCCTAGCAGGGCCAGCCTAAGTCTCTCAGAGAAGCAGTTAGGCTTTGGAGATGGGTCACCTGCCCTGTGCGTACCTCAGACCATTCTTCCTCAAGTCTCCTGGGACACTCAGTTCCCGTCCTCAATGACGCCAGCCTCCTGCAATCTGCCGGTTGTGCTGGATGTGGGGAAGGTAGGACCACAGAGGACGTGGGCTGTCGTGAGGGCCCGGGGATGGCTGGCATGGGGATGTCGCTCGTCGTGCGGGATCCCACGCGTTGCAGGGAGGCGGGCACCGCATACGTGCAGCGCGTGGCGAGCGGCTCAGGCCTTCCCCGAGGCTTCAGTGGCTCGGAGCCAGGCCCAGGCGGGCCCGGGGGTGGGGGGGGCGGGAGGTGGGGACGTGGCGGCGGCTCAAGCGGGTGGAGCCTCGGACGAGGGAGGAGCTGAGCACGCCGGGGCGACGCCGCGGGAGGTTCTAGAAACGCCGGCTGCTGCGCGTGTCCAGGTGAGCGAGGTTCTGCGGGGTCGTCTGCGGTGCCGGGCGCGGGTCGGGGTGGCCAGGTGGTGCGAACCTGTCCTGCGCGGAGCCGGGAGCTGAATCCGGGGTCACACAGCCCCGCGCCCCGCGTCCCGCACCCTGATTCTGCACCCGCCTCGGTTCCTGTCCCACCCGTGTCCCTTCCTAGGGTCAGGGCGGTGAGGTCGGCGGCGGCGCCTTTCCTGCCGGTGCGGCTCGGCCGGGCCGGACACTTGGCTAGCCTGTGGGGTCAGGATCCCGGGAAAGGGCGGCCTGACCCTAGAGTCGACCCCGATCTAAAGCGGAGGCGCCCGCCTGGCCCCGGAGGAGCCGCTGCTTAGAGTGAGAGAGATTTGCTCCTCTGACTCCCAAGCCTAGCAGGGACTAGCTTGGTGCCGCTAGTTTTATGGGCTGTTATATCAGAAAGCCTCCGCCTCTCTGTCAGACATCCCTGTCGAACCTCTGATGTTTTCCCTCGGTAGTTGCGGAGACCCGTGGTGATTGACTAATTGAACAAACAGCCTTCAGTGTGCCTGGAGACTGCAAAGACAGGCAGGCAGAGAAAAGACTCAGAAAGTTCAGGTCTAGAGGAGCAGCAAGGTAAGTACTGGGTTGCTAGGGAGCTTGGACTGTGTGGGCTTGGTAGATGTCTGAATGTCTCAGGGCAGGGTCAGGAGCTCCTGTGGACTGGAGTGGTCACTTAGGAAGCACCCAGAGTGGCACAAACTTGGGCCATCATCATCTTTGAGGTACCTCAGCTGCCTCAGAAATGTCCAAGGTGCAGTCTGTCACTGTGGTTTTTTTGCCCCAAGGCCCGGCCTCTCGGCTTCTCTCCATGCACAGGATGTTTGACCTCTGGATTCTTTCCTTTTCGGGCCTTCTTGTTCTCACACAGTGCAGCTTGTCCACTGTGTGGCCCAGCCCGTGAAGCCACGTTGCAAGGATGGAGTTGGCTGGAGGCCTTATCCCGAAGATTCTGTCATACTAACCCTCCTTAGTACTTGGAGGGCTCATCAGGCAGATATGGTGACAACCCAACTTAAGGAAGCATTGTATGTGGCCTTTGATATTCCTTTTCCATGTCACAGGCTCTGCTGTGAGGTGATGTAGAGTGTGGCTTACTTATCTGTAGATTGGATGGCCCATAATGGATTGTGGGCCATTCCTTGAATAGTGTATGCCTGGTATCTGGCTAGAATGTGCCTGACTAACTAGAACAAGGGAGAAGAGGAGGTGGAGGAGGCATTTTTTTTCCCCATAGGCAGCTCCTAATCTCTCTGAGGTTGCTGTTTAGCACTGGCAACCAGCCTCGGCCCAGGGAGGAGCCCTGTATGTGGGTACTCATCAGAGAGAGACTGAGTACACACAAGTCTGAGGTGTGAGTGGAGAGAGGGAATTGAGGGTTTTCTCATCTCCTGAGAAAGCTTCCCTTTTTGAGTGTACCCTCCCACATCCTTGGGAGGGTTTGAGGCTGGACGAAAGGCCTTGGCTGACATACGGCCACGCTGGCTGATAGTGTGCAGAGGCCTGGGAGGTGTGTCCCTGGCTTCTGGGATCTGTCAAGAGCTTAATTTTATGCAGATGGAGGTTGGCAGCAGATGCTGTCATGCCGGCACGTGAAGGACCAGCCGAGAACTGCAAAAAGAGCTCAGCTTTGAAAAACGCCATTCAGACCTAGTCATTTAGACCTGTGACCTGTGGGACACCGTCCTCTCCCAGAGCGAAGGGGACCGTGGAGTCCTGTGGTCTGTGGGTTTTGTGCTGGGGACGTGAAATGAGGGATAGACAGACAGTTTTTCTTCTCGGTGAGAGCAGAGTGGGGTAAGAAGGTCTGGACTGGACCTCTTAGAGTAGAGGGGTTTTGTTCAGCTGGATCACTGCAGGGCAGAGGATGAAGTGTTTGGTAGTGATTCCCTGGCTCTGGTAGGATCTGTGTGAGCCTGGTCCAGGCCAGTCTCTGCTCCAGACTTCTTGGGAAGTGCTTGCTAGAGATTGCCTGCTCTGTACCTGGCACTCCTGGGAGCCAGGGCGTAGTGGAGTCCCCAAGGCTTGTGCTTGTAGGAGCATGGAATGAGCAGGTCAGAAGCCCAGAGGAGATTTTGGAGTATTGGTTGCGCTCCTGGCCTTTGCCGGGGGGGGGGGACTGTCCTTGGTGGGCTTTAGGACCCGTGACCAGGCAATTCTAGGGTCACCTCCGAGGGTTGAGTACGTTGTGACACCTGATTCTGCTCTCTCCTGAACTGAATATGTCGTCTCTGCTGGCGTTCCTGGGATGCGGGCATCACTCACCTTCCGCCGTTTCCTCATTTCTTGCATCTTCACTGCCTCCTCATGGACCTTCCTCCTTCCAAGAGCCACTAACTTGGGCCGAGCCACTGCTCACTTCAGCTCCCCTCATGTTCCTGTGATTCTTTTGGTGCCGACGACTGGTCAAAATCAGCCCAGTGGTTGGCGGCTTTCTGACACTTGTCATCTAATTCAGTTCCTGAGCAGGAGGATCAGGAAGTCTAGGACTTACTTGTCCAAGGTCACAAAGCCAGGAAATGACAGGTGGAGCTAGGATTTAACTCTGGGTCTTTCCTATCCCAGGGTAGGTGTACCTGCCTGTTCCTTGGGTGTCAAAGCTGGATTGACTGATAACGCATAGTTGTGCCCAGTTGAAATGACTGCCCACTTGAATTCAGGGAACCGTCGTTATTTTGTGTCCATGGGCTCTCCTTTTCCTAATGGGCTCTAACTAGGGATGTCATGGACTTTATTTGTGAATCTTTGAGACTTCCGTGAGAAAGTCTTCAATCTGAGTAGAATATGACTTCCCAATTTCAAGAAGTCCCATGTCCCATGAAGTAACATGTGAGATTGGATGGTCGTGGCTAGCAGAAGGGGACTTCGTTGGGAGGCTTAGCTTGCGAACATATGTCAGGTGTATGGGGAGCCCTCCATCCACAGCGATCTTTCTCACGTCTTAGACACCAAGTCCCTCCTTAGTCCTGATTTCACTTCCCCTAGCTTTCATCATCCACACTCAACATGTTTATTGGAAAATCATAGAAATAAACAACGGTGAGTCCGCCTGAGTTCTGAGATGGAATCCGCGTCCCTCCGTTCTGGTGTTCCCAGGCTATCGTTGCTTTGTTTAGTGTATCCCTGCTGTGTACACTGCCCATTGTTAGACTCGCCATCCTTTGTAGCCACTTGCTTATCAGGTTGACTGCATGGTATTAACAGTGCTTGCGCTCAAGTAACCTTCTAAGTAGCGGGCCCCAGCACGCAAGAGTAGCCACGCTGGCGGCTTCATTTCGGTAACTTGTTATAACCATTCTCTTTCGTTCTGTTGATAATTTCTCATTGTGTCTAATTCGCAAATTCAATTTTATCATAGGCATGCACTCACAGAGAAAGCAGCATCCGCAGGGTTCGATACTATCTGCGGTTTCATGCACCGGGTTTCTTGGAATGTATCCTCTGTGGACCAGGCAGGAGTATTGTAGCTGAAGCAGAGATGATTATCTGGCTTACAAGGTTTTTGTGAGAATTAGATGGTAGAAATGAAAGATCTCTGGAAACATAAACCATGGTTATCTTAGACTAGGTTCCCAGAAAGCAGAGCCGGAGGCAGGGCTTAAGTGCTTAGTGCTTATTGAAAAGTCTATTGCAGGGCAGCCAGGGTGACGGGAAAGGAGAGATGAAGGGGAAACAATGAGGAGGTACCTTAGCAAGCTGGTCCCCCTTGGTGGAGGTCTGCTAGCTCCTCTGCCATTTCGGGCCTGCTTCTGTGTGGAACCTCTGTGGGGACTCCATGCCTGTGGACGATTTCTTACAGAAGGTGTTTGAAGGAAGTACCTGCTGGCTCCCTCTTGTATTTAATCCTTCGTCAGCCAGAGTTGTCTCAAGGGAAGTTAACTCTTCCTCACTCCTCAGTGTGGTCCTTCTGTAGCCACTTGAGAGCCTAGTCTGGAGGCAATGGGAGGAACCAGAGCATCTGGTTTGGGTCAACAATATCTTCTGCCTGGCTAGGGCAAAGTTGAAGGTTCGGAGCCTAGGGCATGGGGCAGCATGGATAACGTTTATCTTCTGGTAGGTTTTTTTTTTTCCATGCATGAGTTAAGTTCAGCTAGACCATTAGACCATCTTTTGAGGCCCAGATGGGAACCCAACTCAGTGTTGGCATGTGGACCTTGGCAGCTTCTCTGCTGCTGCAGGAGGTGGCGGTTTTGATGGCTCCCAGCATTCATGGACTGACCAGAGACGATGTAAATACTGTACCTGACACAGGCATTCCTGTCAGGCCCATTGAACTTCCACCCCTGACGACAGCAGTGGGGCCGCAGATCTAAGGTCAGAGAGTTCCATTACTGACGGTTTTACTTGCTTTCCTAAATGGATACTGAGACATGGGACTCGAGAGGACTCTTGGGAGACAGGAGAACACTTGGCTTCACCAAGCAGAGATCTGGCTTTCACAAGTGTCTTGGTGGAGGTGAATACTGAAGTCGTTGAAGGTTTGAGTCTGAGGTAGTGCGATGGGGCTGGAGAGGGTAGCAGGGCCAGGTCACAGGGCCCTTTGGGCTATATCTTATCTGGCAGTGGGAACCAAAGGGAGGGCTTCAACAAGCCTTGTTGGCTACTTTGTAGAACAGAGTTGGAGAGAACCCATCCAGAGGTGAAGAGGTCAGAGCAGGTGGGGCCTGCATGGATGAAGGGTATGCTAGAGGGTGGTCAGTATGATGGCTGAGGCACGGTGTCTGGTAATGAGACTTGGGTGTACTTCTGAGCCGGTGTGGATACCCACCTGCTTCAGTGGTGTGACCTCTTGGAGCCTGTGCATAGCTCCTCCTTGGTTGAGTACCTGGGTTCTCTCGGCTCTACCAGTCTAGCATTAGCCACTGTATGGCAGGCTAGGCCATGGTGGAAATAGGGGCTGAAGAGTCTTGTTCGGGGGAGGTTATCCCTTCACTGAAGGCAAACAGCATTTTTGCCTAGTGCCAGGCAAGACCTCTTTGCAAACTCATGTTCTGTCTCTGGGCTGTTAAGTGCTTTGTTAAAACTCAAGATGTAGCAGCATTTGGACGGCAGCTGAGAGCTTGGCAGAGGGTCCTCCCCGATGAGGTAAGGGGAGAAGCTGAGGACGCTGCCGGTTTGCAGCTGGAAACATCTTTCCATGGCTACTTGGCCAGCTTATAAATGCACTTTCCAAAGAGCAGGCTCGCTGCAGGAGCTCAGGTTGTATGTCTTGGAATCACCATGCTGAGAAACGGTGCCAGCCGCCTGGTGGGTGAATTGCTGTTGCTGGGACATTGGCAAGTTTTGTGAGACCTCCCTACAGGGGTCCAGACACTGGGACTGCCAAGGCCCCTTTGGAGTTCAGTTGAGAAGGGCCTACTTTGTTTCCTGTGCATATTCAACATATCACAAAAAATATGTACCTTTTTAGTTCTAGTAGGATTTCTTGTAGAAAGATCAGGAAAACAAACATAAAAGGGAAAATAAAATTACTTCACCAAGATACAGTTATGGTATGATTCTTTTTTATGTTTATACATACATCATTTTTTTTTCTTTCAAAAAATGGAACATACAGTATGGATTATTGACGTCTGGCCCTTGCCAGTCTGCTTTGATCATTCCATGTTGATGGCCACAAAGTGTTTATTGTTACATAGTCTATGTTAATCTACTGTACAGAGTGTAAACTCTTTAGTTGTGGTTTCTTTGTCTGAACAAATTCATGATGATTTTCCCCGGGGGCTTGCTACAGGGCAGACATTATTCCAAACTCTGAGGTGTGGACCATGAAGCTCAGTAGTGTTCCTATTTGGTGCCGTGTTTTCATAAAAAGGGATTTGACCATGACCACCTCCTGTATTGTTTGTTCTTTGTGGATTTCTGAGAGCTCCCGGGGAAGCTTTTGACAGCGCCAGCCCTGGGCAGACTCCCGTATTCCCACTTTGTCTGTCCGGGGTGAGTGCTGGGTGAAGTGATGAGACCGGAGTTGACATTCCCCACAGTGGAGAGCGCAGTTGCTCTTGGATAAGTGTGTCCTCTCCACCTGACCCCAGTTAGGGGACCTTGTATACAAAGCCTTTTGAGTTCAGGGATCCTGGGGTCAGAAGAAATGAGCAGATGCCCTGATTAGAATGGTGCCTTGGGGCACCCCGTTCTCTGGCTAGCAGAGTTTTCCTACTCCTCTCCCCAGCCAGAACAGGACTGGAAAGGCTCTTGCTTGGTAAGTCGCTTCCTAAAGCGAATGTGTGACTCTCTGAGGCTGTGTCTCCAGGCTGGGATCTGTGGATGGGCTCATCTAAGCCTGGCAGCACATTCCAGAGAAATGACAGTTGGCCCTCGTGTAATAAAGAGACCTGGCTGCTTTTCCCAGTCGCTGTCAGGCATGAACTCTGGGTGGTATTTGGAAGGAATGAAAAGGCTTCCCCCCCTTTCCCGAGTCTGCTGCCTGATTTCTGACTAGGTATGCACTGGAACTGGCCACACAACTGGGAGGTGCATGGAGCCCTCCCACTTCATCCAGGTCTGGTCTGGTCTCCGGCCTGAACTGCTCTCTTTTCACCCCCACTTTGAGGGGTAGTTGTCTGGCCCCCACATCAGAGATCCTCCTAACCTGGAGATTTTCCTACATAGTTTTGGGCATTTGTGTCCCATTTATTTCCTTTGCTTTCTTTTAGAGTAAATTTCCATCTGAGCCGTTTCAGAGACTTGGCTGAGTTGAAACGCAAAGAGGAGGGATAGGCAGAACAAGGGTTCAGCAGGGCGCTGGCCTTCCAGCATGTTCCGGGCTGTGTGGCTTAGATGGGGAAGCATGTCTGAAGCCTCCACTGTGTACTTAGGCCAGCCGCCAGTGAAGCTTGCTCCAGGTTGCTGCGGCGTCCCTCAGAACCGTGTCTGTTTCTAGGTGGCTGAGAAGGCAGTGCCTGGCCTCTCCCATGTCAGCAGCCTGGCCCCAGTGTTGTGACTGTGTGCGACTGATCACCTTTGTATCCTGAGCATCTAGCTTGGTGCCTGCAATCTCTGGGGTGTAAGTCAGTGTTTGCGAATGGGTAGGGAGTGGCCAGGGAAGGTGTCTGTGTAGATCTCCACCACAGGAAGAGCCATGTCTGTTCAGAAAGTGCTCTCCGCGGCAGGCGCAGACGGGCAGAAGTCAGTTTTCCTCTTCTTCTGTTGACGGCCTTCCGTACACTTCAACTTGGCTTGGCCCCCTGCGTCACACTTTCTTAGTTCTCTTTGTCATTGTCTGTTCCTTTCTGTCACTTTCTTGTGGAGGGCATCCAGGTCCTTGAATTCCTCACCTCTATTGATATGTGGCAACAGGACTCTTATCTGTTTGGGCAGCCCTCGGTTCAAGTACAAAGGGAGGTCCCTGTCAGAGGCCCATTGTCACATTCTGGATGGTATGACCTGCATCAGTGGTTTGGGGAGAGTGGCCCTGCAGAGCTGCTTCTTCCTCTATGATGTCCCCATGACCTTGATGTCCTGGGAGCAAACTGTCTGCATTGGACCGTCTTACATGTGGCTCTTGACACTCTCCTGGCATATGTATTAGAAAGTAAGACTGACAGACAGGAAGCTGGGTGTTCACACTTGTAATCTTAGCGATTGGAAGGCTGAGGCAGGAGGCTTATTGAGTTCTAGGCCACCTTGGTCTCCATAGTGAGACCTTGTTTCTAAAAAGGAACACAAAATAAAACCCAGGCAGGGGCCAGAATTGAGCACATATCCCTAGTTCCATGTTGTGATCCCTCCCTCGGATGATCTTGAATACCTTATTTAGCGATCTAGTTGAGGGTGTGTATATGTCTGTGCCCAGCATGTATGAATGTGTCCTCTCATGTACATTGTCCCCACCCCAGTACAGGATGTAGCCCAGGTGGCCTTGAACTTTGTTCTTCCTCACACTGTCTCTTGAGTGCTGAGATCACAGGCATGCCCAGTTGCAGGTGCTCTTTCCACCGCGTCCCTCTGATGGCTGTCCCTGAATGCCTTGCAGATACTGCCCTTTCCCATCATGGAGCTCCAGGTGTTGGTGTTGCTGATGTCCTGGTTTGGAGCCCTGAGCCGGGTGCAGGCAGAATTCTTCACCTCTATTGGTATGTGGCAACCGAACTCTAGTTTACCTAAGCAGCCCTCAGCTAAGTGCTAGGGGATATCACTACCTGAGGTTCTTTACAGGGTCCAGTCCAGGGAGGGTGGGGCTTGCGAAGGTTCTCCTCCCCCATACCTCCATGCATCCTGATGAATGTGTGCCTTGGGAGGCAGCTTTCTGAGTTGGACCCTCCTTTCTGGAAGTACAGACTGCAAGTAGCTTTCAGGTCTTTCTCGGTCCTCCGCAAGAGGGTGGTCTAATTGGTGGACATTCTCTGTCCCAAGGACCAGATTCTCTCCTTCTCAACTGGAAGATCAGAGCTGATTTGCATTTGATGAGCTCTTAGGGTGTCCATCCCCCTACGATAGGACCAACCAGGTGATAAGGGGAGAATGAAGCTAGACTTCTCCTTTAGTCCCCTCCCCAGTGCACCCACACTTTGCCCAGACATCCTTTTGCCCCCTCAGCAAGTTGGGGGTCATCCTGTGTGAGTGACTAGGTGCCTTTAACCACCAGTCCCTATGACTCCCAGTTTACTGACATGCACTTGCCTGGGGTTACTCACTTCTGTTCTGGTATTTGGGGAAGGCCACTCCTCGTCCATTTCTCACTGGCCCTTGCTTCTCTCCTGCAGGGCACATGACTGATCTGATTTATGCAGAGAAGGACCTTGTGCAGTCTCTGAAGGAGTACATCCTTGTGGAGGAAGCCAAGCTCTCCAAGATTAAGAGGTGTCCAGTGTCCTAAGACCCCACCCTCAGTCTCCTTGCTGCCCCCATCCCCAGCCTGTCCAAGTGTCTGTAAGAGGAATTCATCGAGAGGAGCCGACCTGCAGTTAACTTGTGCTGCTCCTCCAGAGTTGCTGAGTCTACGGGTTAAGAAGCAACCCTCTTTTTTCTTTCTGCTTAACACATTTTAATTTACACTGGAGTTCCCAGCTCTTACCTAGATTAAGGGCTAGAAGTATCTAGGAAGTTACTATAGTCATGTTTTATTATCTCTTGATGAAAGAGCCCTGGGCCTCACCAAGGAAATTACCATCCTGTGTGGGTAGGTGTGGTAGTCTTTTTTTTTTTCTTCTTCTTCTTCTTCCCTTTGGTTTTACAGCTGGGCCAGTAAAATGGAAGCCCTGACCAGCAAGTCAGCTGCTGACCCCGAGGGCTACCTGGCTCATCCTGTGAATGCCTATAAGCTGGTGAAGCGGTTGAACACAGAGTGGCCTGCACTGGGGGACCTTGTCCTGCAGGACTCAGCTGCAGGTGAGGGGCAGTGAGCAGCTACCAGCTGTGTCTGTGTGCCTGTCTGCTTCTGCCTGGAGCTGTCCTTGTTAGTTTGTTTTAAAAATGTTCCAACAGTCACTTCCTGTTCTTTTGTAATGCTTCCTGGTAATGGCATTTTCTAATTATGCTTCAGAAATATGTCTTTTTAGAACAAACTTCAGGAACACAAAATATATCACATAAAAATCGTGATGCTTAATCCAATTGCTCCATGATAAGCACCATTAAAACTATAATCTTGGTGGATGGAGAGGTTACATAGTGGTTAAGAGCACTGGCTGCTCTTGCAGAAGAACCAAGTTTGGTCCTCAGCATCTACATGGTGGCTCACAGCCATCTGTATTTACAATCCCAGTTAGTCTGACACCCTCTTCTGACCTCTGCAGGCACCAGGCATGCATACATGTATACACAGCATATGTGCGTACAATACATGCATGCATAAACACATAATGCATACATGTATACACAGCATATGTGTGTACGCATACATGTATGCATTAATACATGCATGCATGCATACATACACAAACATACATGCAGGTAAAATACTCACTCATACACATAAAATAAACTTTAAAAAATATTTAAGAAACCCTGTAATATTGGGCTTGTGAGATGGCTCAGTGGGTAAAGCCCTCACCATGCAAGTTGGGGAACTGAAGTTTGAATCGCCAGAAGCCATGGAAAGCCAGGCAAGTGTGTCTGACATCATCTGAGCACTCGAGAGGCAGAGATTTCCCAGGGCAAGCTGGCTAGCTAGACTAGCTGATCAGTGAGCTCTGGGCTCAATTGAGAGGTCTTACCTCAGTGAGTTAGTTGAGGGTGAAGAAGGCCCAGGCCTCCATGCACATCCGCATGCATACATGTGTGCCCACCCATATGAGACCATGCATACACACACATTTACAAACACCACACATGCATACACACACCAAAAAGAATCTGCGTACGTGTGAACCAGGTGGGCTGAGTGTTGGGGCTGAGGCAAGCTGGGGAATAGAGACGTCATCTGAATTCTTTCCTATGTGTGTCTTTTACAACAAAACATGACCGCGTGGGTTCAACATAAATGTGTGCTCAGTCCTGGGTTTCCCAGCTTCTGCAGATGCCATTAAATGTGCCTGTGCCGTGATTGTTATGGCTGGGTAGTCATCTGTCACAGTGATATTCTCTAAGCCTGGACAACTCACTGCACCCGGGTTGTGTCCAATTTTTCAGCTCTCTTTTACATGCATCTTGGTGTCGACCTCCGGTTATTTTTCTAAGTTAAATTCCTAGAAATGGTCTTTCCATGGCGGAGCACGGATTTGCTAGAGGCTCTTTCTGGGCTAGTGCTTTCTGTGTGTGAACACGCTCCTGTGATCCAGAGGAGAGGATCTTGGTAATGGAAGGGTGGGCTGGAGGTGGGCCACGGGATTCCCAGCCTCAGGCTGGGCCTCTTCTCTGAGCTGGGAGTGCTGATTAACTTCAGACTAGCTGTCTCTCTGACTGAGACTGGTCACAGCCACGTGACCAGCTGGGGTTGGGCTTGACTGGGGGCTGGGTAGTCTCAGGGGAGGGTTTGGTGAGCTCAGCCCTGCTGGAGCTGTGCCTGAGAGCTCACTGCCTCCAGAAGGCACTGCCTTTCCCAGATCCGCCTCCCCTCCCTTTCCTGGGCTGGGCCTGCTGCTCAGAACAGCTCAGAACAGGCTGTTCCTCCTGCTTGCAGGAGATGTAGGCGAGGAAGCCCGTACAGACTCAGATGATCTGCTGTCTGATCCTGTCGTCCCGCCACCTCCCGTCAGTAGCTGGGAGCTAGGATTACCTGGAAGGTGATGGGACAGGCCCAGAGAGCAATTATTTATGCTCATCTCTGATGCTGAATACTTGCCCCTCAAATAAGGGGGAGCCCTGACAGTACAGTGTGGCTGTCTATGAGGCTTACTTTCTTTTTTTGTGGATGCTAACATCTTCAGAGCTCCTGACCATATAGCTGTGAAGAAGATCAATGTAGCAGCTTTTTCATCCCTGGGCCCTGGCTTGCCATGTGGAGAAGGGGTGGCACCAGGTGGCCCTTGGAAAGGGGCCAGGGACTGAATTCATTGGCGTTCCCCTCCCAGTCCTCAGCTCTTAGGCAGATTCTAAGGCCTGAAGCATTAGCATGGCAAGGCCCGGAGTCCTAGAATGCCAGGAATTGTGTCTCTGGTTGGGACTAGGTCTTGAGGCCCTAGAAAAGTCACCTGGGGCTACTGCAGCGGTCAACTCTCTGGGCTGTGGTCTTGGTACCACAAGCCCATACGCTGACTCTGGACTCAAGTGCTAAGCCCAGTGCAGGACCTTTTAGTTCCAAATGAACAGCATAGGGAGGGCTAAGAAAGAAGCTCTGCCAAGGAGCCCCCAGGGAGGACTCTCTGAAGGAGGAGAACGCTTTATTGTTTTTTCTACTCTTATTTTGGTGCTGGCTCCCGAATGCATGCCAGGCAGGTGTTCCGATCACTGAGCCTACAGCCTACCAACAGCCTTTGAGAGAAGGGGCATGGAAATCCCATTAGCCAGACACCTTCTAGCGACTGCCTCTGGTCCCCGGTAGAATTCTGTCCCCGGGATCAAGAGTGACCTCTCTTCTCGCTGTCACTTGGAAGGTTTTGTCGCCAACCTCTCCGTGCAGCGGCAGTTCTTCCCCACCGACGAGGACGAGTCTGGAGCCGCCAGAGCACTGATGAGACTTCAGGACACGTACAAACTGGACCCAGACACAATTTCCAGGGGGGATCTTCCAGGTGAGGCACCCTATTTACTTCTGTCTCTTCAGTGTTCGGGCAGGTCAGACTGGCTTAGGTGAAACTCACTGTCGGTGGTGGTGGTGGTGGTTTTGGGGTCCCTTTGGATGCCTGTCTCCTATCTTCAACCCCTTCCCCAACGTCTTGATTCAGGTACTAGCCAAGATCTCTCCTCTAGCATGATAGAGAATTGAGGCTGTTGCTCAGGAGTCTCCCTCAGCATCCGGCTCCCAGAAAATCGCCCATCAACTGGCAGACCTGCTTCCCATCCCTGAGCCTCTCATTGCTTCTCCTGTCCACGGCTGGTCTGTAGACCCACTGTGTCTCCCATATGTTCCCCTAGTCAGTCTCTGTCCCTTCCCATTCTGTCCTTACCTCTCTGAGCTCTTTGAGTTCATATATAGTTCTGCCTAGTCCCCCATTTCTTATGTCCCACTTTCCCTGTTCTCTCTCTCTCTCTCTCTCTCTCTCTCTCTCTCTCTCTCTCTCTCTCTCTCTTTCTCTCTCTCTCTCTCTCCTGACCTTACAAGAAGGCTCTGTAGCTCATCACTCATACTTCTCTAGGTCCAATGCTCTTTTGAGTCCATTTCTTCTTTCCTGCTGAGACTGCTGGGTAGGTGATTTGATTTATTTTCTCTGCCGCCCTCCCCGGTTCTCACATACCTCTGAACCCACAGTGCCTTTGTCCCTCTTTTCTGTGATCCTGTTCTTCAAAGTCACCAGGAGCACAGGGCTGGCACAGCCAGCAGGCGGATTACAAGCACAACACTCTTTAATTTTGCTGTAGCGTCTGGCAGGGATTGTTTCTTTCTGTCTGATGTCCTGGATTCTGGGGTGCTGATCTCTGCCTTTTCTCTTTTCACATGTCTGGCCATTCATTCCTCTGTTTTTGATTTTTTTTAATTGGCCTTTTGCCTGTTTCCTGCCCAGGGCTAGTGATTATAGATTTACTGGATCTAGGGGGTTATTTGAGACCAATAAACCCAAGAATTCAGTTGGACCTCATTATAATTTAAATAACACCTCACTTCTTGGGAGCCTAGGGGAAATGCAGCTGAGAGACCCAAGTGATGTAGGACCTGTCTTCCTCCTTAGTTGTCCTGTAGCTGGCTACTCAAGGCCCAGGGTCTTGGTGTGGCGGACTCTGCTGAGCTAACAACAGATTAATAAATTCTCTTTATTCCTGTTTAAGTCAGGTGTTGGTCCAGACCCAACTATGAGGCCAGAGTGAGGAGGTAATTCTGGGGAGCTTTTTGCCTTGTAGCTATGAAGTGTGGTGGATGGGAGAAGGGAGCTGTATATTGACAGCGTCCTTCTGCAGTTAACAGGCCCCCAAGTGTCCTGGATGGGGCCAGAGGGCAAAGCGAGTTACTCCCGAGAACTTCACCCACTGTTCGCTCTGAACCCCTTCCTCAGGGGAGCCCCACTGTTTTCATTACTTGATGTGCTGCCCGACATGGATGACATGCAGATCTGTGTTCCTTGTCAAGGCATGTCTCCTGGGCCTCCAACCAGAATAGGCGAGCACCTCTAGACATCTCTACTTGGACATTCCATGGATTGCATAAACTTCATTTGTGCCAAATTGCAATTCCCATCTGTCCTTACCTATTCCCTTAGCAAAAAGCACCTCTGCCCATTGGCAGCCTAAGCCGTAATCGTAAAGTTTATGAATTCTGTCTCTCTAATGCCCTCTGGCCCTTTGCATATCTCCAACTCACTTAGGACAATTTTCTGTCTGCTCCTAAGTATACGTTTATCCATTTGAGTTTAATACTTAGCTTTCAGAAGTGACCCCAAAGTCTCCCTCTAGGTGGTCTTTGAGGTCCCACTGCCTCCATGGGACATTGCTCCCTGCTTCCCTGTTGTTCCCAGCATTCCCATCTCTCGGCTTTAGTACCCTTACCCACTGTGGGCGCCTCCCTGTCTGATAGCCGTTCAGCACTCAGCCTAGCTGTCACTGTTCATGGAGCAGACACTTGAGTTTCCTTCTGAGGAGGATGCTGAGTTATGGACATCATTCCTCACATTCTTGGCATTCATAAGACATGTTGATTGTAGCTGCTGATCTCTAACATCCTGAGGCAACATCCCCATATATCATCTTAATGGATTTTTGGCACAGCCCTTTAAAACAGGTTCTGGTGTCTCTATTTAGATAGACTGGGTAGGTAGCGTATCCTTTTAGCTAGGGACTAAGGCTGAGACTGGGTGAATTGTCCAGAGTCATACAACTGGTAGGGATGCAGCAATCTGATTCTGTCCAGGTCCAGAGCACAGCTTGCTTATCTGTGTTAAGCCTGTTGTAATAGATTCCTGGATCCAAAGAGTCAATGGAGATCCATGGAGACTTGTGGAGAAAGAGCGGTCCCATAAGCCCCAACGCTTGGCCTATCTATGACTCCATCTTCTGTTTACTCTCCTGACTTTCTATCCCACGGTGTCAGATTCTGGGCCACCAGAATAAACAGTCCTTGGTCTCTGCAGCAGCTGCCACCCTGCAGCAGGACTTCCTCCTGGGAAGAGGCTCATTGTAGATCTTGGGCGAAGTGGGGGATGTGCGAACAGTCCTAGCATGCCATCCGTGCCTGGTAGCTGTGAATAGGGAGCCTCGGGTGGCTGCAGGGAGTGCCTAGCCCTCTTCGTTCTGTGGGAGCTGCCTTCTCATTATCCCCTGAGGAACACATAGTCTTTGCCACCCCAAGCTCCACATCTCCCTGCAGCTGCCGCTGTTCCTCAGGTTGAAACCATCTTTGTAGCCACTTTGTAGGCAGAGGTCCTATCAGGCACGAGGCCCGCTGAGCTGATGCTCCAACATCCCTGCTGGATCCCAGCCTCGGTTCTTTGTTGCCGTTGGCATCCGTCACCTGTTTCCATTACCCGTCTCTTCTTCCCCTTAGTCCTTCTCATACTACTCCGCCTGTGTTCCCTTGAGGTCTAAGCTCGAACCTTCTCTGTCCTTTCCTTTTTCAGACTTCCTACCTGTGACTGTCCTCGTCCATGACTTTCATGTCACCTGAAACCCTTTCTTAAATTCATTCAAGTTTTCTGCTCTTCAGACTTCCATGACCAGCTGTCCCCCCCCCCCCCCCAACAGCTCTCATTTTGATCTACAGGACCTATACCCACTGACACCTCAGGGCCATGTCTTGGTGGGATTCCTGATCTCACAATGCCCCTTCTACTTGAGAGAAGGAGTCTGAGGCTTCGAGATTGACTATGACCTCGAACCTCAGCTAAACCGTCCTGTTTATGCTCTCTATATTGACGGTATTTCATGGTGTGTGGCATGAAGTCTGGGTGGGATTTTGCTTGGATAATGTCCGTCTTTCAGTGGCCCAGGCTTTCTTTCTCCAAAGTGAGCGTCTGCCTTCCTCACCCAGAGGCATTTCCAAGCCTGACTGTTGCTATTCCTGCTACAGGAACAAAGTACCAGGCCGTGCTGAGTGTGGACGACTGCTTTGGAATGGGCCGCTCAGCCTACAATGAAGGAGACTATTACCATACTGTGCTGTGGATGGAGCAGGTGCTGAAGCAGCTCGACGCTGGGGAGGAGGCCACCATCACAAAATCCCTGGTGCTGGACTACCTGAGCTATGCTGTCTTCCAGCTGGGTGACCTGCACCGTGCTGTGGAGCTCACCCGCCGCCTGCTCTCTCTTGGTAAGGAGGTTAGGGACTGGACCTAGTAAGGGAACTTGACTCTTCTGGATACATTGCTTGATCATTTCTTAGAACTAAATCGGTTGGATTGTCACCTGGCCAGGGATGAGTGTGTCTTAGTGATTTCAACTGCCTTTCCAACTGCCGACTAGCTCCTTACTCACAGCCTTCCTGTTAGGCCATGTCCAGCTGATGATGGGCGTTCAAAGACCTTTGTCATCCTTGTGTGTATATGTGTGTGTTGCTCATGCATGTGCTTGAGCATATATATGTAAGTGCATGTGCACATGCGTGCATACTGTGGCACTTTTAACAATAAACCTAGTGTTGTGGTGCTTGTACCATTGCAGGGTAGACCCTTCACCGTGTAAAGTACGGATTGAGAAGCAAGCTGTACTTCTGGATGACTTCAGTGACAGTAATTCTAGCTCTTGGTGTCCTGAAGTCTAACCTAGGCCTTTGCGTGCCGCTTGTACTCTGTATGTCTTGTGACGTGGGACAGAAAAAGGCCCAGAGCATTGTTAATCGCACCCCATGCTAATACGTGGGAATGTTATCGTCTGGACTTTCACAAAGCAGTGAAGACTTGACTCTGCCACTGCTTCCCAGGGAGCCTGCGTGTGAGGCCAGTTAGCATTTGAGCACCCCGCAAGACCAACGTGGCCAGAGGGTTTTGTAGAATCTGTTGTGTGAGTTAGTAAGAGCCTTGGACAGGGAGTCAGGACACCCGACTCTTCTGTATGGTTTCGTCTTGAGTTACTGGGCCTCTCTGAGCCTCAGATTTGTTATCTGGGGAGTGATGTGGAAATCCTGCTGTGGCTGTTGCTCCAGATACTGTGTTGTCCTCCAGAGCTGTGGCTCTTCTACTTTTAAATAAAAGTTTATTGCAATTTATTTATTTATTTATTGTTTCTGTTTGTTTGTTGATTGTGTAAGCGGGTGAATGCAGAAGTGCTACAGTGTACATCTATATGGTCGGGGCCAACTCCAGGGAGTGTTCTCTCCTTTTACGCTGTGTGGATCCTGAGCATTGAACTCAGGTTGTCAGGCTTCGCAGTGAGCGCCTTTACCTGCTGAGCCCTCTGGCCTGCCTTGTAGCCCTCCTATTTATTTATTTATTATTTATTTTTATTTTATTTTTTTACCAGTCTCAGATTGTCTCCCATCTGTTGCCAGTGTGTGATGTGGTCACTAGACTGGTTGGCTACTACTCTGGGGAATGGCTTTAAATAGCTACAGCTAATCACAAGGAGGTGGGACTCCAGAGGATGAGAGTTCTGCCTAACCCCTAGTTACCAGCCGAATGTGCCTCGCTTTAATGACACATCTCCCTCATCACTGGACACGATGAGAAAGCCCCTGTTGGCTTTTAAGCGCTGGCTGACGCACCCCCGTTAGGTGCTGCAGCCAGCAGAGTGTAGCCTATCAGCGGGCTGCTGGGAGAGGAGCGGCTCACAGAACAGTTCCTGTAAACGACCCTAACAGATGTTTGTGGTTTTCTTGTCCACACTTTTCGCTTTTTCTAGACCCAAGCCATGAACGAGCTGGCGGGAATCTTCGGTACTTTGAGCGGCTGCTAGAGGAAGAAAGAGAAAAATCATTGTTCAATCAGACAGAAGCTGGACTGGCGACCCAGGAAAACCTGTACGAGAGGCCCGTGGACTACCTCCCCGAGAGGGATGTGTATGAGAGCCTGTGTCGTGGGGAGGGCGTCAAACTGGTGAGACCTGGGAAAGGGTGGGTGGCCAGGCTGGGGATCTGGGTGCTGACTCTGGGCAGGCAGCTTGGGAAGTTCCATTGTCGGTTTGCTCCTTGCTCAGCATCTTCTGAGGCTAGAAGGTGGGGGTTCTCTGATGCATAGGACAGGAGATTGTCTCCATGGGGGCTCTAGGGAGAATTCCCATCCTCCAAGGCATTGCTATACTCCCCACTCACCCAGTGTGCCTACCTAACGTTTGACTCATTGGTTTGAGGGAAATGATGGTTGTAGATAGGCCTCAGGCCCCCAGGGAAGTCATGGTGTCAAGGACAAGAAAGACCCAGTGGTGAAAATGGCAGCACTTGCCGGGGCTTGGTGTCTGTGTCCCTGGCTTCTGAGAGGGTTCCACTGATCCTCACCGCTCAGTGTTGAGGGAGGCGCTCCCCTTTTCTGCGCCCCCCCCCATTGGCTTCCGATTATTTTCCATCTGGAAAGGATTGTCCCCAGCCACAGTGCTTCAGGCCTAATCAAATCTCCATGAAAATGGTCAGGAATTGTGGAAATGGGGTGATCTTCAAGGAGAAGGGGAGCTGCATGGTTTGTGTGAGATCACTTCCTACTCTGGTTTTCTTCTGTGGTGAAGCTGAGGACAGCCTTGGCCACGGAGGATGAAACCAGCCTGTGCAGACAGCTGGACTGACGCTGAGCGTGAGGACTCACTCCGCTCAGGACCCATGTTCTGTGCTCCCTAGACGCCCCGGAGGCAGAAGAAGCTCTTCTGTAGGTACCATCATGGTAACAGGGTGCCACAGCTCCTCATCGCCCCCTTCAAAGAGGAAGATGAATGGGATAGTCCGCACATTGTCAGATACTATGACGTCATGTCGGATGAAGAAATCGAGAGGATCAAGGAAATCGCTAAGCCCAAAGTAGGTGTCTCTGTGGGTCCTGCCGGGCCCCTGAGTGAGGTGGGGTACAGTCCCTCCTGCTGCCTTTGTGGGGCAGCTTGTCTGTGCGCCAATTCACTCTCGCCCATAGCTACTGTGAGTACATTGACATGCTGTGGACTTAGACTGACATTGTAGGTTTATGAACTCGGAGAGAAGAAAAAGCAGGGAACAGGATGGACAGATGTGAGCATGATAGCAGCTCATGTTGGGAGCAGAGCAGCTCGGTGACAGATGTCATTTCACCTGGTTGAAGGGCTGGTGTATGGGTTGCTTTATAGGAAATGTGTAGTCCCAGAAAAGTGGGATCTGTGGAGTTCCAGATCAGGGCTGCAGTGAGGGGTGAGGGCTGCAGTGAGGGGTGAGAACAGCAGTGAGGGGTGAGGGCTGCAGTGAGGGATGAGGACTGCAGTGAGGGGTGAGGACGGCAGTGAGGGGTGAGGACGGCAGTGAGGGGTGAGGGCTGCAGTGAGGGGTGAGGGCTGCAGTGAGGGGTAAGGGCTGCAATAAGGGGTGAGGGCTGCAGTGAGGGGTGAGTACAGCAGTGGGGGGTGAGGACGGCAGTGGGGGGTAATGACGGCAGTGAGGGGTGAGGACGGCAGTGGGGGGTGAGGGCTGCAGTGAGGGGTGAGTACAGCAGTGGGGGGTGAGGACGGCAGTGGGGGGTGATGACGGCAGTGAGGGGCGAGGACGGCAGTGGGAGGTGAGGGCTGCAGTGAAGGGTGAGGGCTGCAGTGAGGGGTGAGGACAGCAGTGGGGGGTGAGGACGGCAGTGGGGGGTAATGGCGGCAGTGAGGGGTGAGGACGGCAGTGGGGGGTGAGGGCTGCAGTGAGGGGTGAGGACGGCAGTGAGGTGATAAAGACCGCAGTGAACTGTTTGACTTGGAGGAAGGTGTACATCCCTACAATCTGGATAGTCTTCATCTTACTTACTTATGTTTAAATTTTCAATTTAAATACATTTCTTACTAAACTTATTCCTCATTGGTTTGTTTTTTGTAAGTTTTCTTCTTGGGAATGTTTTAATTTGTTGCATTGTTATATTAGTTCACTGTTAGATGCTAAATTATTGAGTAGCATTTTTTTTATGTAGGGTCTTACGTAGTTCAGGCTGGCTTCAAACTTGTTTTATATATACCTAAGGATAACCTTGAGCTTCTGGCCCTTCTGCTACCACCTCCAAGGGCTAGGATTACAGTTGTATAATGTCACACCTGGTTTATATAGTGCAGCCATCAAACCAGGGCCTCGTATGTGCCAGCCCAGCGCTCTTTTAGCTGAGCCACGTTTCTAGCCTAACAGGCCAAACTGTTGGTTTTTGCGGTATCTCTCCCAGTGGTAACTCGTGTTTACTGAGCTTGGTGTGGCAGGACCCGTCTCCTGTGTTCTGTGTGTATGAACGGTTGTCTGTTGCAGATTCCGGTTCCACCTTCACTTTCCCTTGAGGAAACTCACCTGCGCAGGTCAGGGGTAGTGGTAGAAGTTCCTCCCTTTTTGACTTTTTTGTCTGGTGTTCTTGGGTTATTTGACAGAATTGTCATCTGCAAGCCAGGAAAATATTTTATCCTTCCGAACAGTCAGAACTCCTTTGCTTGGACCGTATTGTTGAGATGCCTGGAACTTGTAGAGCATCCCTGCAGTGGACTGCCTTGTCTTGTGTCTGAGTATCATGGAAAGCCAACTGGCATTTGCTGCCCCATAACCACCGACTGTTGGTTTTTGTATGTGTGTCATTCTGCTACAATTCTTCTTTGATTTCAAGTCCATAGATGATTGGTCCCATTTAATCTTTGTCGAAGAGAACCATGGGCTTTCTCCCGTCACAGGTGATTGGGAGGGAGGGATGAGCTGGCTCTTCTCTTGCTTTGTTTGTGTTAGAACTGAAGTGGCTGAGGTGGCCGGGAGCGTCTGCTCATGGACAGACCTCAGATAGGTTCCTATCGTGGCCCCAAAGCTCACCTTGGAACAAACTTGGTTTGAAGACCTAGCACACATCAGGAGACAGGGTCTGTTACTGGTAATCTTGGGTGTAATCGAGGTTCAGTCTAGTGTGTGGAGCACTGTAACTAGGACCCCTCATTTCACTTCCTTAGTCAGTTCCAAAGTCCTCCAGAGAAGAAAGCTTACTCTCCTGTTTTCTAGTCGAGAGAGGCACTGACAACCCAAAATCTCCTGAGAGATTCCTTACCTGCCTTAACCCAGGGCATGGAATGTTTTCCTGTGTGCACACGCATACATGAGCGGCAGGGATGGGGAAGGTGGCTAGCGTTGGGATAACTGGCCTTTTGGTGGGAGCCATATAACAAACCATACACATTGGCCATCATGAGCTGACCTCTCCTTTCCGGAGGCCAGGGCAGACAGATGCTATTCTGGCTTTGAAGTGGGGCCAGCGAGCTTAGGTTGGCTTGCGGGGAATGCCTGGCAGCTGTCTGTGAGTCCACAGCCTGCTTTCAAAATAGCCCCGTCAGTCCCCAGGGCAGAGCACAGCTGCCCAAAGTCTTTTTTTGGGCACCAGGCCAATGTCAAGGCTCAGATGTTTGCACAGTCTAGTGGCAATGACTGTCATCAGGCGGGAATGGCCATCCACTAGGCTAATAAAAAGACCATACATAGGAACCTGGGAAACCATCTTTCTTGGGTATGCTGGCTGCCATATTCTTATTAGAGCATTATGAGCCAAAGTGATCAGATGGGTCAATTTACTTCCTGACCAGACTTCTGGTGTGGCTCCTCTTCTCCATCCCTTTTCACCTCCTGTCCCAGGCCTCTGTCATCTCTTGCCCTGATGCTTGTTCCAACTTTCTTTTAGTCTTCTTCTTATTCTGTCTGTCCATCAGGGGACACAATAGTCCTTACATTCCATTGTGACTGTCCCTCCCTTGCATAAGGCCTTCCCTGTTTCAGGCTGACCATAAGATGGCAGCAGACCCCAGTCTCTGTCTCGGGCCTTGTCTCATCTCACTACATCAGTAGCCTCAGCCTGTAGCCAGTGCCCTTTCATCCAGGGCCCTTACACCCGTGCTATCTTTCCCTGCTGCTATAAAGTATGTGGTACCCTCGCCTGGGTCGGCAGGTTGTTTTTCAAGGGCAGGGTCCCCAGGAAGAATGGTCAGAGTTAAAGAAGGCAGAACATGTGGGCTCAGGAGGTGTTGAACAAGCTGTGTCTCACGCCAAGCAAGCTTATTAAGAAGTTCAGCATCTTGTATACTGTTTCCAGGGAAGACATGAGCCAGTGCCACCGAAGAGCTATCATACAGGGGGATGATGTCATCAGGAAGCTAACCAAACAGTCACACGAGGGGAACACAGGGTATCTCCAGGGCAAGGGCATCAGAGAGGAGTTCACAGCCTTGGCACTGATACCCACAGCGTTTGACTCTGAGGACCCAACGCTACAGCTCCCCAAGACCTTTGCCTCAGGCCATTACTGTATCTGCTAAGGATCAGACAAGGAACTACATTCCTTCTCCATACACGAGGGGCTCAGAGAAAGCCTCATCAGTCCAGCTCTCAGCAGTACCCATGCTGCTGTAACCTTTGGCTGCATTCTCACAGGATATTAAGCTCACCCATGCTTAATTACTTGGGTGGTTTTCTATCATCTCCACTTGACCAAGTTCTGTGAAGGCAAGGGTCATGTCTCAGTCTCTCAGGATAGCACCTGGCACACAGTTGACACCGATCAGATAGTTATTGGAAGTAAGAGTCAGCACTGTTCTGTTTGGTTCATCTATACTTCTGCCTGAACATGCCTGTCCGTACCAGGCCTGCATCATATGAGCCTATCAGGACAGTCTACACAAGGAAGGGACCTGTATTCTTGCTGTGGACAAGTGTATTTCTCCCGGCAGTTCCATTAAGCCTTTATATGGAGACTGGGGAGATGAGGTAGAGGAAGGGTGTGTGTGTGGATGTGTGTGTGTTTGTGTGTGTATGTGTGTGTATGTGTATGTATGTGTGTGTTTGTATGTGTATGTGTGTGTATGTGTGTGTTTGTGTGTGTATGTGTATGTATGTGTGTGTTTGTATGTGTATGTGTGTGTATGTGTATGTGTGTGTATGTCCGTGTGTGTATGTGTGTGTTTGTATGTGTATGTGTGTGTATGTGTATGTATGTGTGTGTATGTCCATGTATGTATGTATGTGTTTGTATGTGTATGTGTGTGTATGTGTATGTATGTGTGTGTATGTCCGTGTGTGTATGTGTGTGTTTGTGTGTGTTTGTATGTGTATGTGTGTTTATTGTATGTATGTGTGTGTTTGTGTGTGTATGTGTATGTCTGTGTATGTATGTGTGTGTTTGTGTGTGTATTCGTGTGTGCTTGCCCACAATAGGTGGCTTCTGCACAGCAGTTCATGTACATCAGATTCCTACCGTTTTCTCCGTTGACTCTGGGAGGGCCGAGACAGACAGCAAACTATTTTCCTTGTTGCACAGTAGGAGCCAAGCAGGGCAGGAGGTACAGCAGACAGGTTTGGGTAGCTTCTTGGCAGAAGGATGGGAAAACTTGACCATGTCAACAGAAGCCTCGGGTTGAGACTCAGAGATGGCCCGGTCGGAGTGTGGTGGATCCAGAGCTCAAGCCATGCTCAGGCAGTGCGGTGTGGGCCTGTCAAGAAAGGCCATGCTTGGAGAATACATGTACAGACCAAGCAGAATTCATAGACATAACAGTGCTGACAGCATCAACCTGGGTAGCAGAAGGGGTGGGTAATGAGCAAGGAGGGTGTGGCCAGGCCTCATAGCACAGAGGGAAGTGGAGACTGGATTGAAGTATCATGGGACCTTGGCTAGAGCTACTTTCTGCAGCTGTTTTCCCACTGATGCGGCTGGCCCATCTGGGCTCAGTGTTCTCTGGGAAAACACCCAAAACCAAAAAAGGATAACTCCGTCCTCTTTCTTTTAGCTCGCACGAGCTACTGTTCGTGACCCCAAGACAGGTGTCCTCACTGTTGCCAGCTACAGAGTTTCCAAAAGGTGAGCAGAGGTAGCTGTGGGTGGGGTGGGGTGGGGACAGCCACTCAAGCCCAACTCCGGAGCTTTCCGGCGAGGAGGCAAAAGAGGACTGATGCCGGCTTGTCCTGCTTGCTGCACCTTCTCTCTCTGGGGCAGTCACCCTGGGTTGCCCACTAGCTGGGCTAGAAGGGACCAGAGGTCTCACATAAGCCTGCCCATGCCTTCTATCTTTGCTGTTTTCTTTGTGCAGCTCCTGGCTAGAGGAGGATGATGACCCTGTTGTGGCCCGCGTCAACCGTCGAATGCAGCATATCACAGGGTTGACCGTGAAGACTGCAGAACTGTTGCAGGTAGGCTGGTCCCTGGGTCTGAGCTGGCACCTGCACTGTTAGTTATTCTTCTAATCAGAGGACCCAACAGAAGCAAACTGATGAAGGCAAGGTCTGCTTTGTCTCACATTTTAGTCCGTCATGGTGGGGAGGCTCAGCAGCCGGAACTTGCAACACAGCTTGTTCACATCTTGCCGAATCAAAAACCAGAGGACTTGGGCTGGCCAGAGCCAACAGCAGATAAAACCTTCATGGCCCACACCCAGTGGTCTAATTATGCTATCTAGGTCCCAAACATTCCACCCTCCAAAAACAGGACCACCATCTCTGGAGCGAATATGTACTCACATGCACCTTGAGTTCACATTCCCAGCATCCATACAAAAAGCTGAGCCTGGTTAAGCATTTACTGCCACCCCAGTGCTGTGGAGAGCACCCACAGGCTTGCTGGGTGACAGCCTAGCTCCAGGTTCATTGTCTCAACGGAATAAGGTAGAGTATGATGGTGCAGGACACACAGCATTCTCCTCTGGCCTCCGTGTGCATACACGTGTGCACACACCTCCATATACATATACCACACACACTTAGTACATACACACAAAAGTTGGGGGTGGTTTTCAGGCCTAGGGAGATGGTTTCCATGGAGAGTTGGGCAGCTCTGGGGGATGGCCTCAATGCTGACAAAGTCAATGCTGTAATCTCTCATCAGGTCGCAAACTACGGAATGGGAGGACAGTACGAACCACACTTTGACTTCTCTAGGGTAAGCCCTCCATCACTAGTAGTTTTGAAGGGCTCTGCCCTGGCTGGTTTGATGAGTGTAGAGCTTCTAGAAGCATTTTAGCTTTCACGCCATCCCTCCTCCGGGAAAGACTATGTTGTTAGTGAAGCACCTGCAGGGCCCAGTGAAGCCTCGCTGTTTCCTGTCGATGTTAGGGAATGTTTGGACCAATAATAAAGCAAACGATCTCGCTAGGGCCCTGTGAAAGCTTTTCTGACCTCCTTCCCCCTCCCTGTGTTCTTGCTAGGGTTCCCTTTGTAGCCTTGTCCCATGTCCCTGCTGTTCTACGGCACCCTTAGCATCCCCCTGACCCTTCGGGTCCCAGTCCTTTGGGTGGGCGGGTAAGTTAGTTGCAAACTTAGATAAAAGTTGTTGTCTATTGCAGCGACCTTTTGACAGCGGCCTCAAAACGGAGGGGAATAGGTTAGCGACGTTTCTTAACTATGTAAGTACTGGGCTGGGCACATCTGTTCACTCTCACTTAATTTTATAGAGCGATGAGCAAGATGCTTTCAAGCGTTTAGGGACTGGGAATCGTGTGGCCACGTTTCTAAACTACGTGAGTATGATGCGTGCGCCTGATGGGCCCGGTGGAGCCCCTGGGGCCAGAGAGCTCCTGCACATCCCACCCCATCCGGGCTCATAGCATCAATTGTTGCATAGGCTTCCTCAGCGCCCTTCTTGGCTAGAGTATAGAGAGTTGGCTTTTGTTCCCATCTGTGAGCTTGCCCTTCTTCTACTCCCTGACTCTTTTCTGCCCACCCCCCCATATCTTTTTTAGCTGTGGTAAAATAGAGATAATATAAACATTTCCATCATAACAATTTTCTGTGTGCTTCCGTGATTTTTATTAAATCCATCCCTAATGTGAACCATATCCCATCTGTTACCATAGCTCTTCTCACCTCATAAAACGGAAACTCTATTTCTATTAAACACTAATTCCGGAGTCCCTTCCTCACCGCCACCCAGCTCTCTGAGACCACATAACCTCATCCAAGTGGAGCCCTGGAATGCCGACTTCTTGCTGGCTGATGCCCTTAGTCCCTGTCTTTAATATGTATCTGCCGTGGCGTGTTCTGCTTCCCTTTTGATGGATGCAGGTTTACTCTGAGCTTTGGGAATGAGAACCACGGTGGGCTCTGTCTCAGTGGCAGAGAGCAGAGGCGGCCAGGAGGTACTTTTAGATGGAAACTGCCTCTGTTTCCTCAGAGGCTGCGGAGCCAGCTCCCCTCCTGCTGCCCCGCCCCGCCTCCATCCATAGGCTGTCAGTTCACCCTTCTCTGTTATAATAGCCCAGTCAAAGGATGCAGAGTCAATGAACTTAGAAACAAAGCTTTTTTGGGGCGGGCTTTAAGTTTTAATTATCCTGGAGACTGCTATGCACATACACTTTTGAGAAGATCCTATGTGGTCTCCATTGTGACATCTGACATCTGACATGGGAGACTCACTTGAAGCATGGGAAAGATGATTATTTAGTTACCATGGAGACAAACACTGAAGAAGTTGCCCGGGCACGGGGCTCAGTAAAGGCCTCATTTAGGAAATAGCATGTCAGTTGAGACTTGAAAATTAAATGGAAATTTGTGGAACATATTTGGCGAAGAAGAAGGTGTGTGGGGGCCTGGAAGGGAAGAGATCTGGGGTGTCGCGAAACAGGCAAAGGCTGGTGTTTCTGGAGAGAGAGGCGAGCGAGGCCGACTTAGAGAGTCGCTGGGCTTGAACCCCAGCGCTGGGGAAGCCATTGAGCTTTTTGTCCTCCTTATCATGAGCCTGCCGAGTGCCCAACCTCCAGGCAGGCTGTATGTGTCACACTGGGAAATATCTTAGCTCCAATTCTTATTACAGCAGAAACAAAGCACTGCCAGTAAAAGTGCAGTTTATAGGAGAAAACAGGAAAGAGCAGCATTCTGGGAAGGCGGAGGGCTGATTAGAGCAACTAGAGCCAGAAACACGGCCACATAGGGAAGGGGGTACTGCTGAGGTTAGAAGCCATAGGGAACTCCTGTCCAGAGCTCTGTGCACACTGCTGAGCACACTGGCATAGGCAAGGCCCCGGCAGTGGGTCAGAATTCAAGATGGGGGTCAGGGTAAAAATAGGCATTTTCTTTTTCCCTTTCTTCTCTCTCTCTCTCTCTCTCTGATATGTATTTATCTGTATCAGTGTTTGTCTGCATATGTGTGTGCATATATGTTCTATGTACTACATGCATGCATGGTGCCCACAGAGGCCAGAAGAAGATATTGGATCCCCTGGAACTAGAGTTACAGGTGGTTGTGAGCTGCCATGTGAGTGCCGGGAACTGAACCTGGGTTGTGTTTAACAGTGTGCTCTTAACTGCCAAGCCGTCTCTCCAGCCTAAGAAGGTCGTTTTCTAAATGGACGCAGGATGTGCCTATTCAAGGATGTCCTGAATGTTGCTCTTCTGGGGGCTTTAGCTCTTGAACCCCCAGGCGTAGAGCCCTTCTTGATGAACAGCACGGATTAAGCCGCACGTGGGAAACCTTTTTCTGGCCTGAGCCAGTCATAGACCGAACTTCCAGCAAGTGCTGCTCATCCTTGGTGTAAGGGTGACCTGTGCATCTTGTGTTCTTAAGATTTTGTTGCTCTGTTGTCCTTGGGGAGAGAGACCAAGCTCTGTCTTATCTTCCCAGATGAGTGATGTAGAAGCTGGAGGTGCCACCGTCTTTCCTGACTTGGGAGCTGCAATTTGGCCCAAGAAGGTGAGTGTGATTCTTCAGGGTCACGCGTTGAAGCAGGGCTCAGACCTTGCCAATGTCCCCCAGTGCCACGGGCTGTCTACTTGACTGTCTTCCCACCCGTGCTCTGGACTGTGGTCCCCACTTGTACCCATGGAGAAGGGAGGCAGGGCAGGTGCATTACTGAACTTTCTTCCGTTTGAGCCCTGTCCCCCAAACACAGAAAAGGAGGGGAATTTCTGCCGAGGGGTGGATGACTGATGATTCCCGGAGCAGGTCCTTGTAACTGATGTTTAGGATGCACTCTGACAGCTCGTTCTCTCCCAGGGCACAGCTGTCTTCTGGTACAACCTTCTGCGGAGTGGGGAAGGCGATTATCGGACGAGACACGCGGCCTGTCCCGTACTCGTGGGCTGCAAGTGGGGTGAGTGATGTGAGGGGCAGCATTGAGGCGGTCCTCGGCCTTAGATGCAGAGGTGGAAGCAACTGCTAACTGCTGTCAACTCTGCATCACAAAAGGTTGTCTTGGCTGCTTATACCACCCAGCCAGAGCTTCCACAGCTGGTTGTCAATGCTCGGAGAGCCAAGGAGGCCGGGGCTGCCTAAGCACCCTAGGTCCAGGATAGATCTCCAGAGATGTGGGCTCTGGCAAGGGTTTTAGTGGTGCATCGAAAGAGCTGGGAGCAGAGAGGACAGAGGGCGTCCGTGTGAGGCACGAAAGACACATGCGGCTACAGCCGGCAGTGTAGGTAACAGGGTGGTGGTGGTGAGGCTAGCTGTCCTTGTCCCTTGAAGAAGGGGAGTCCTGAGATGAGACTGGCGCTAAGATGTGAGAGCCTGGGGCACAGCGCAGAGGGTGAGCCTGAGCCTCACCCTGGTAGCAGCTGTGGAGAGCTGGGAAAGGCGTGGACTAGACTGTGATGGGCTCGCAGAAATGGTGAAGTAGTTACTGGTTTGGGAGGAAAAGTATAGAGAAAGTCAGTTTACTAGATGTCAAACGTGTTGCACAAACATGACACATGTAAGCATTGCATGCTTAATTAAAGATTACCATTCTACTATATATGCTGTTAATCAAGTCTTCTGGATAGTTTGTGTAGGTAAGTTCAGGTATTAAATTGTATTTTAAAATCTTTGACTTGAGTAGTGCATTACTTTAAAAACTCGTGTGTGTGTGTGTGTGTGCGTGTATGCACGCACACACATGAGCCATCTCACACATGTGAAGGTCAGAGGATAATTTGAAGGAATGGGTTCTCCCCTTCCATGTTGTGGGTTCTGGGGATTAAGCTTAGGTTGTCAGCTTTGTGACATGAGCTGTGTCATCTGCCCTGCATTACTTTTGTATTCCTCATAAGAGAGTCCATGTTTGAGAACAGAGTCATGGTGAGTGCCTGTGACCTGGCAGTGCTAGTACCCGTGCTCCAGCTAGGGTGCCCACAGCACTAAGATTCTGCTCTATAGCTCACAGGGCCCGCGTGCGGCTCATGGCCAAGCCCTGCCCATCCCTCTCCTCAGTTCCTGCTTGCCACCATCCCATCTTCTTGATGTCCTTCACACTTCCCCGGGTGGCCTCTGCCTTTGAGGACTTTCTCATCCTGCTTTCTGCATCCAACCCACTTGGAGTGAGTGGCAGCCACATGATATGCCTGCCTTCTTTCCAGGATAGCTTCAGTTCAGCTTCTTGTTCTGAGTCAGTCCTGCTTCCCTAACATCATGAGATACCCTTTGGCTCCGTTCCCATGGCAACTTGCATACATGCATCGAATCACTGGTAGACTTTTGTACCATTACCTGTGTGCCCATGTGTTTTCAACAGTGCGTGAGTGGCTGGAAGTCTGAGCTGTGTTGCTCTGGAGTCCCCCCCCCCATCACAGGGCAGTGGTTGTCATGGAAAGCATTGATTGGGCCGCTGAACTGTTAGGTTGAATACCTAACATCCCTGCTTTCTGTTCACAGTCTCCAATAAGTGGTTCCATGAACGAGGGCAAGAGTTCCTGAGGCCTTGTGGGACAACAGAAGTTGATTGACATCCTCGACTGCTCTGCTCCTTCCTGGTCCCACAGCCCAAGTCATCCTCAAGTTCAGCGTGACAGATTCCTTTATATGTTCCAGCTCCTGTCAGGCAGGTCAGCGGAGGAGCCAGCGTTTGTCTGAATTTGAGAGAGTGTGTCCTGGGCCGAGTCCTGGGTGACCTGAACCCCAGACTCTGGCCAGCCTGTGCCTGCTCTGACTCCAAGGGTAGCATTGGTGTGGCTGCTGCAGAACCAAACTGTGTGGCACCTATTGGTGCCTTTGTACCTCAGATGTTTCAGGTGGGAGAGGTTTTAGTGAAACCAAAGTTCTAATGCTGTGTTTACAGGTTTGTTTTTATGACATTTCTATTTGTTGTGGCTTTAACCAAAAAATAAAATGTTCCCTGCCAGAAGCCTTAAATAGCCTGTATTGCAGTGTTTTGGGTTTGTTGTTGTTGTGTTGTTTTGTTTTTTAGTCCAGGAACTGAGGCTGACTCAGTTTAAAAGGCCTGCCACACAGACATGGACCTGAATTCTGATTCCCAGCATCTATATAAAAACCTGGGCTTGGCAGTGAGTCCCTAGGATACTAGTACTGGGAAGGTAGAGACAGGAAGAACCCTGGAGCTTGCTGGACAGCCAGCCTAGCCAAAGCAGGTGAGGTCCAGGCTCCAAGAGAGACCTTGTTTTGGAGGAAAATGCCTGAAGTGGATGGCAGGTCTCCACACACATGTGCACACACAAGCATACACGCATATGAATGTGTACACACACAATCCAGAAGCCCTTACCAGTTTCATCATTTTGTATGCATCTCGACCGTGCAGACATTCTTCAGAGCGAAGCCCTAGTCTTGGGTTCTAAAAATGGTTTTAACGCCCATGTGTCCTCCAGGCTTATGTACTTTTCTGGAAACTGGAGCTAAATAATCCCACCTGCCCTCCCTAAGAACATAGGAAGAACACGTGATTTACAATTGGGATGTTGTTAGGGTTTGATTTGGGATGTGTGCACTGAGTTGTCCCTGGCTCACAGATGCAAAGAATATGAAGGTATGTGTGTGAGTGTGTGTGTGTGTGTGTGTGTGTGTGTGTGTGTGTGTGTGTGTGAACATACGTACATACATGTTACTTTCTGGCTGGAGTTTTTCTGATCAGCACTCAGGAGCCATGTGGGAGACCCTCCTGGCTTACAACTCCTTCCCGTCCAAGAATCTCAAGGGTAACCATGGGGTGGTGATTGGTGATCACTACTGAAGCTTCCCTCCTGTGGCCAAGTCACTGAATACAGTAACTTCATTTTCACTGACTTTTTAACCAACTGAGGCAGACTATAACTATTTCTGTCTATTTGGCATCTTTCATTTGGTATTGTCTTAAAGATTTGTCCATATTGTCATGGAGTTTGTTTTTATGGATCCTCTAGAGAAACAGAACCGACAGGATGAATATATGTTACAAAGGGAATTTATTAGATTGACTTTGGGTAGTTCAACAGTGGCCAGCTACACTCTGGAGAAGCTGAGAACCAGCAGTGGTTCAGTCTATGAGGTTTGTGCCTCAGTTGTCCCAGTCTGGTGCTGAAGGCCTGAGGTTGTCCTCAGTCCACATTGGAAGATGGAAGAAGCTTCCTTGTGATAGGAGTGGAGGATGGCAGCAGTGGTGGCCAAAATGGATAGAGACACTCACTAGGAAGATGGAAAGGCAGGCAAGGAAGAGCCAGAGCTCTGCTGTTTTAGACTTTGCATCTGGGCTGCCATGGTAAGGTGTTGTGTACTGTAGAAGAGGGTCCTACCCTCCACTAATTCCTCCTGTGAGTCCCTCACAGAGCTGCCCAGAGGTATCTTCTTGTTGACTTCAGAGTCTATGACATTGACATTTAAGATAAATCATAATATGGTCAATACTCTACCAATGGGCATTTGAGATGGTTTCAGTCTTTGTATAGTATGATAAAGGATGCGATAGGTAATTTCAGACATGACTTCTGACTCACATTTCTTGAGGATAGAAGGAGTGAGTGAAAGTTTTACCCGCCCTCCCTCCAGTGTCTGGAAAGCAACTGCTGAACTTTGCCAAAATAAGGTGGGACAGTCCTTCAAAATTCCTGCGTCGTATAAGAGTCAACTGGATAGTTTAAGCCTGTAGGCCGAAGATTGGATACCCCAATGTTGCAGAGGAATCTTGGGTTAACTGTCCAGGCAGCCAAATGTCTGTCGTTTCTATAGGCTTAGAAGTGGCTTGCATTGTACTCTCTACTTACTATGATTTGGGAGCAGGTTGGTGTCCCAAAAGAAAAAAACCTGGTACAGTTTACACTTCTGTGCCTTATCATCAAAGGATGTCAGGGCAGGAGCTCAAGCAGAGCAGCACCCTGGAGGTAGAAACTGATGCAGTGGTATGGAGGAGTGCAGCTTACTGGTTTGCTCCTCATGGCTTGCTCAGTGTGCTTTTTTATGGAATTCAGGACTGTCATCCCAGAGATGGCTCCACCCACAATGGGCGGGGCCCTTTCATGTCAATCACTAATTAAGAAAATGTTAGATAGGTTTGCCTACAGCTCAGTCTATGGAGGCATTTTCTCAGTGGAGATTCCCTCCTCTCAGGTGGCTATAGCTTGTGTTGAGTTGACATAAAACTAGCCAGCACATGCATTTTTTATGAAAGATATGCCATAGAGCTCTCTGTCTTCTTGTCATGTAAAAAGATAGCAAGAAGATGGTTGACCACGAACCAGGAAGCACACACTCACCAGACAATCTACTTACACCGCGGTTTTGATACTTCACTTGAAATAAAAAAAATAGATCATTTTGCTCAGTCTACAGCATTTTATTCCAGCAGCCCTCCCTAAGTAAGATGGTGCCGATTGCTGCTTGCTGGTGATACTGCACACCCTTTCATGTTTGTTAGTCATTGGGTCTCTGCTTCAAGTCTTTCTTACTAATTCATAGACATTTCAGGTTTGCTCATTATCTTTTCCAAATGCTTATTTTGTGGTGTGCCTTTTTCATTTTTAGTTCTGATGAAAATGAAGGCTACCCTGTGTGGTTGCTGCTCTGAAGGTCACCCCTCTCCCCTTTGTCTTTTAACTGCCATTTTTATCTTCGTTTTCACTGTGTGTGGCTTTTCTGTGATGTACGTACAGGATTCCTGTCCCTGTTTTCCTTCTGGACATTTGCAGAGCGTCCTGAATTTGCCAGCTGAGGTCTTTGATGGGTTCTAGAAATTTCTCAGACCTTGCATCTTTTAAGTAATGTTTCTGTCCTGATTTTTCCCTTCCCTCTGTCTTCCTGAGACTCAGGTAAATCTGGTTGGTAAAAGCGTCTGCTTTGACACATCTGTCCTAGCCTTCCTTTCGTGTCTCCCAGCCTCCCACCCCAGATGCTCAAGATTAGCTATTTCCTTTGTCTACTTTGTAGTTCATTTGTTTCCTGTTCGCCTCCTTTGCTCTCCTCCGACCTCCCTCCCCAGCGCTAGGATTGAACCCAGAGCCGCACATGTGCCAGGCAGGCACTTCTAGCCCGAGTTCATCCCAACTTAATTCGGTTTTTAAAGATTTATTTTTATTTAGGCCTCTTTGTGGCCAGAGGAGAGGGTCAGATCTGGAGCTGGAATTATGGGCAGTTGTGAACCACCTGATGTGGGTGCTGGGAGCCCAACTCAGGTCTGCTTAACCACTGTGTTGTGTCTCTAGCCGCTTCATTTTTTTTTCTTTAGTTCTGGGTCTAGTTCTCTGAGGAATTCTTCTGTTTCCTCCATGTTTTTCTTGGATCAATGAAAACAGTTACTTGAAAGTTCTTGTTTGATAATGCCATGGCTTTTGGTTTTTGTGGCTTTCTGGCTTTTTTGTTTTTTAAAAACACCTTTGTTTTTCTGGTTGTTTGGTCCACTCTTGGCATTTTATTGAATTCTGAATGCTGCATGTGACCGATTATAAAGGCCCTGGGTGGTGCTGGCTTCCTGCACAGGGGCTCACACTTTACTAGGCAGAGGAGTGTTGTGCAATATTATTTTAACTAGGCAAAGATGTGTGACATTTCTTTATGCTGTGGAATATTACTTTAACTGTGTAAAGGCGTGTTACTTTTGTTTCCGCTGCCTTTGTTTAATGATGGAAGGATGTGTATTTAACTATGTAAAGATGTGTTGCGTTTGTTTCACCTTGCCTGCCTAAGGCACCTGATTGGTCTAATAAAGAGCTGAACAGCCAATAGCTAGGCAGAGAAAGACTAAGCGGGGCTGGTGGGCAGATAGATTAAGTAGAAGGAGAAATCAAAGGGTTTCCTATTGTGATGCTTGCAGTGTTCTCTGCTCTGTCCCCATCAGCAGTTTCTCAGATCTGATCCTTGTATATTTTATATCTAGACAGTCCCCAAATGTCATTCTTCTCAAAGAAATGAAGGTTCAAATTCAAAGAAAATTTGAATCTGAGCCAGAGACTTTTCTGCTTAGCATCCTAACCTTCCAGCCTATGCAGTTCAGAGTTCAGAAACTGTCTCAATAGGTTGCCAGGGTGAGCGTTTGAGCAATGTTCCTCTCCCCTCTACATCCTCTTCTGTCTTTAGTGCCCTTCGATTTTGCTCTGGTCCCCACTCTCCCACAGATCAACAATCTAAAAATGACTTTAAGATGAAAGAAGACGTAGACTTCTGGTTTCTTAAGATCCCTCCTCCATAATCTTAGAACCCAGGCATTTATGATTTAGTAATTCCATGCTTCCCAGGAGGTTTTTGAACAGTTTTATTCAGATTTTATGATTTTTCTTGACTTCTGTCTTTTGTCTTTTACAACTTTTCCCTTTTATTGTTTTTGTTTTATGAGTACAAATGTGTTGCCTGCAAACATGTCTGTACCGTGTGTGTGAAGTGCCTTTGGAAGTCATAGAGGGCACTGGATCCCAGGACTAGAGTTGCAGATGCTACATGGGTGTTGCCTATCAAAATCTGGGCCCTCTGGAAGAGCATCCAGTACTGCTGAGTCATTTCTCCAGCTGTGGCTTTCCTCCCTCCCTCCCTCCTTCCCTCCCTCCCTCCCTCCCTCCCTCCTTCTCTTCTCCTTCCTTCCTTCCTTCCTTCCTTCCTTCCTTCCTTCCTTCCTTTCTTTCTTTCTTTCTTTCTTTCTTTCTTTCTTTCTTTCTTTCTTCCTTTCTTCAGAGCATAGAAGCCTAAAAGTTAGTCTATTGTAATCTACCTCATCTTGACTAGAAGTAGAAGTCTGCCTTTTTTTTAAAATTCCCTTCCATGTGAAATATAACTCAGATACAGATATCCTACTTACTTATAAGATGTCGAATGTCTCAAATTAAGCACAGCATCAGCCGTTAAGGAATCTGTCATGTGCCAGTGTCTGCTCAAGAGTGCCAACCACATTCTGGGATAATGCAGGGAGATGGCATCCTGCTCAGCAGCCCTTGCTAACCAGCTCAGCTGGCGAGCCTTTCCGCGCATGCTGGCCGCTGTTCTTGGGTGCCACAGTCTGACATTTTATTCAGAACAGATAACGAACCTGAGCTAGAGCAGTTAGGTAAGGTCCCCGAGGTCATGCGAGGGCTCCTGACTCGTAAGTAGAAGGCTTGTGATTCAAACCCTGGACTGGAAGTTTCCCTCTAAAACATACTACATTTCCCTCTAAGGGTTGGTAAAGGTTGGTTGGGAAAGCAAAGATGAAGAGAATACTGTTTTTATTTAGATAATAGAGAACAGTGGAAGAAGCTCATACATAGATGTGGGCAGTAGGAGGCATGAGAACGAGACTAATGGTGCAGGAATGTCGGGGGGGGGGGAAGTAGAGGTCAGAGTGAGGGATGTCTTTTACCAGAACATTGGCTCTAGAGTAGACAGGACAGCATTCGAGCTGAATTTTGGAGAACAAATAGCTTTTCCTTCTCTGTTAGACAACTTTCAAACACATACAAATGACTTTCAAAAATAATAATAAAGGACAGGTAGGTGTGTGGTGTATGCCTGTAATCCGAGCATTTAGAAAGAAGCTTAGGATCATCATGAGTTCAAGACCAGTTTAGTCTATAGCATGAGTTCCAGGCAAGCTAAGGCTGCATAGTAAACCCTGTCTCAAAAAAGGGGGGGTGTATTAGGGGTGGAGAGATGGCTTAGAAGTTAATAGCACTTGCTGCTCTTGTGCTCTTATAGAAGACCCAAGTTTGGCTATCAGTGTCCACATCTGTCATGTAGCTTACAACTGCCTGTAACTACAGTTTCAAGGGCTCTAATGCTGTCTTTTGGCCTGTACAGACACCTGCATGCATACATGCATACATACATACAGACAGACAGACATAAAGACATACAGACATACTCATAAATAAAAAATAAAATTAATTTGTTTTAATTTGTGCCTTCCCACCACTCCTTATACTTTGTCCCATTTCCCACTAGAAACTATAGTCTTTTTCATTCTGTGGACTATAAATCTTATGTCTAGTGTGTGCTGGGTTTTTTTTTTTTGTCCTGCTTTCTAAGCTTGAGAAATATTTGTTCACTGCCTTACACTGCATTCCTCTTTCTCCTGTCACTTTTTGGGAGTCTGGTATTTCAGCACTCTTGATTGCCTGGCAACACAAATCTTGCTTTTGTTTGACAAAACTAGGATGGTATCTCTGGCATTCTATTATGTGAGGTGACAAGTTGGGTTGGCATCGATCAAACAGTTGATCATCACGGTTTAGTCAGGTTGACACGTAAGTTGACTGGCAATTGCCCTTTCACCCCCCACCCCGTTTTTCCTTTGTCTTAATATCCATGATGAATTGCCCCATGAAGCTGAAAACTGTCGATTTGACACACCTAGAATCACCCGGGAAGAGACTCTAGGTTAGGTTGTGCTGCTTTGTGGACATGTTTTGGGGGGATTATTTTAGTTAAAAGTTGTGGAGAAGCACAGCCCACTGTAGTTGGTACCATTCCCTAGACAGGGGGCCATGGACTATAGAAGAGAAGAGACCTTGAGCTGAGCTCCAGCAAGCAAGCATCTGTAATTAATTCTTTGTTCTAGACCAACTGTCTTAAGCTCCTGCCACTATGAATGACATCCCTGCAGTCATGGGCTATAGTCTGCTTTATGAGCTAAAATAAACTCTTAATTTTTTCCCTAAGTTCCTTTTTGTTTTTGTTTTTCAAGATAGGGTTTCTCTGTATAGCCCTGTCTGTCCTGGAACTTATTCTGTAGACCAGACTGACCTCAAACTCAGAAACTCCACCTGCCTCTGCCTCCCCGAGTGTGCCCACCATGCCTGGCTCCTAACTTCTTTTTTGTCAAGATATTTTATCCTAGCAACAGAACTGGAATGAAAATGAAATCAAGCGCCGTGTTGCTTCTTCTAGTTGAACTCTGTTTTTGCAATGTTGAAGTTAATTATAAAAAAGAATCTTCTCATTGCTTGTCTAATAAAATTATAATGTGTTTTAGCATTCTAGGATCACCAAAATAAAATGCTGCTTCCCGGCTGATTGGATGGACAATGGAAATCTGTTTCTGACAGCTCTAACGACTCAAAGTCCAAGATGTTGTAGGTTGAACTTCTTCTGAGACCTCCCACCTTGGGTTACATATGGACACCCCCTTGTCTGTTGTCTGTGTTCTAATCTACTTTTGGAGGTCACCAATTTTACTGGAGTAAGGTATATTCATGTGATTTCATTTAACCTTGTCTTTCCCTGAGGGCTCTGGCTCCAAATACATAGTCACACATTGGGTTAGGACTTCAGTGTGTGAGTCTGGCAGAATGAACAAGAATGTTCCAGGAAATTTTGGTAGCTCCAAAAGACTGATGAGCCGTGGGATGGCTGGAGTGTGGTGAGGTGCCCCTGGTGCTGTTTTCAGTCTCTATTCTGAGGCAGTTGGGTAGAGGAGGAGTCTAGGGAGACAGCTGAGAGGGTGACCTGCCCCTCTCTGGGGCACCGCAAAGTGTTAAACCCTTAACAGTCTCTATCAAAACCACTGTTCATGTTAATAGGGGAATCTTTGAACTGTAGATGGGAAGCATTCCTTCTGATGTTTATTTTTATGGACCTAAAGACAGGGTTGGGACAGTTTGACTCAAATTAGCAGGTGTTGGAACCCTGTTTCTGACTTGGCTGTGTTATACAAAAAGGATTGTCGCTCTAACATCTGCCAGATGGCTGGTGCCCTGCCAGCGATCTCAAACACTCTAAGGACACCTTAGGACACTATGTGACAATCGCAGCTGGTTGTCTCTATTCTGAAAGTGTAGAGCTGTGCAAAAACCAGACTTTCTATCACAAACCTTGATGAACTCTAAATGACCCTGTGGCATTTCCATGTTGGCCAGAGGGAAAATACTTCCTATTGTGGTCTGGCAGAGGGACCATACTATGAGGTTGTGATTGGTCCAAACCACAAGCTTCAGTGACGGTGATTGGTGCTAAGAGGAAGTTGTATTAGTCCTACTAAATGTCTGTGATCAGTCCAAGCACCCCTTCTTGGGCTATCGGAGCAGGCCACTCAGGCTAAGTTCCCTACTCTCTCTTCTGCTGCTACTTGAATGGCAACATCAGACCCAACAATAGGCTTCTCTTGTGTGGTCTTTTCTTACCTTCTTTTTTAGTGCAAGCAGAACTGATAATACACACAAAAAAAAAGAGAGGTAGAGGCAGCGATAACTGTCAAGTCTCAGGGACAAGGGTCTGAGGTCTTGGGCAGAGAACTGAGTGTTGGAACTAAAAGCCAAGGCCCTAGATAACCTGAGGCATGCCCGTCATTGTAACACTAGAGGGCACCACTTGCCGCTTCTGCCTGCCTATACAGCTCCTGCTCCCTGCTGCAAAATGCTGAGGGGTCTGCAGAATCAGTCCCTTCATGTGTTCCAACACATCACAGATGAGGTGAATGTTGGGGCAGGTCAAGTCATAGCCAGGACTGGGCTTGGGCAGCTGCAGGGTTGATCAGTCCACCAATTCTCCCCTTTCCTCACCTCCAGGGTGAGCACTCCGGCATTGGCCCAGCTAATTTACCCTTGCAGCAATGAGCAAGGAGTGGAGCCATTTCTGCTTTCATGCCCTCAGGGTTGGTTCTCTCCCACCTATACCATCAGGGCAAGGCAAGGTGCAGGGGCCCCTCTCCTGAGTCCTGCCGCTGGTGGGGGGCAGGGACAGCCCTCCTGCTCTCATGACCTCAGGACTAGCTCCTCCACTTGCCTCAGGCATTGATGGATGTGTGTGTGTGTGTGGGGGGGGGGGGTACATGTAGCACCTGCACTATGGGACTGGATGGTACACGAGCCAGGAACTAAGCTGGAGACTTAAAAACACATGCACACAGAGACAAGGGGACACGGGTCATCCTTGATACAAGAATGCCAACTTTATTGTGCACCAGGGCAGCTTATATAGGGATCCTTAACTGATAGCCACCCCCAAGCTCTTGGGATTTCCAGCTGTAAAACCCACCAGAACCCACTCCCCTGACATCAGGAACCCATGAGGGTCTCGTGCTCGGAGCAGCTGTAGGCACAGGTAAACAAGTTGTTTCGCTCAGTTTGCTCCAGCGGGCAAAGGGTCTGAGGCAGGCAAAGAAAGTCAAGGGACCAAGGGTCTGCAGCCCCCAACAGGGGCGGCATCTCTCCCCAGCCTTCAACACTATATGGCAGATGAGGGGTGGGACGCGGTCTCCTGTTCTCACTAACTGGGGGCTGGTTCACCTACACCTCAGCCAACAGAGTTGGCTCTGTTGTGTTGCCCAGGCGAGGTGCAGGGCCTGTCTTTCCAAGTGTTGCTGCTGGTGGGGGGCAGGGGCAGCTCTCCTGCTCCTGTAACCTCAGGGCCAGTTCTCACACCTGCCCCGGGCATTAATGGATGGGGGGGCATCCCCCCATTTAGGCCACCACAAAATAGATGAGTAATAGTGACAGCTCTCCCATGCTCACTACTTTGGGGCTGCCTCACCCACAGTGACACTGCCTCACCCCTGCGCAGACAGGGTTGGCTTTTTTGTGCTACCCAGGTTAGGTGCTAGTGTTGCAGCCCATGCGGGTCAGGGACAGCTCCCTGACTCTTATTACCGCAGGACTAAGTCTCCCAACTTCCTCCGGCATTGATGGACGGGGGAATGGGGGGGGACATATAACACAAGGACACATGACATCTTTCCCCCACCTGTGCCATCATGGCAAGTGCTTTATCCATGGAGCTACCTCCTAAGCTACCCCTCCTGTTCTCAAAGAATTCACAGCTGCTGTTGTCCTTTCTTCTTTTATTATACAGGGTCTCACTATGATGCTCTGGCTAGCCTGGAACTTACTACCTTGCAGTGTAGACCAGACTGGTCTAAAGCTCACTGTCTTTCTGTGTAGACCAGACTGATCTGGAACTCACTGTCTTGCTGTGTAGACCAGACTGGTCTGGAATGCATGGGGATCTGTCTGTCTTTGGTGCTGGGATTAAAGGTCTGTGTCATCACTCCCAGGCAAAGTGATGTTGATTTTTATTTCATGGGTGAACTACTTGAAACCTTGTGGCCTATTAATGGCCTCTCACTTCCCATTTTTCGAACGCCACACAGTGTCTCCCTTTAACTCATTCCCTGAAAGTGATAAAACGCTCTGCGTCCTCCTTGTGACAGAGCCTGGTAGACACTTTTGACAGCAATTTTTCCTTTGGCCTTTAGCTTCGCTATTCTTCCTTTCTTTACCAACATCCCTTGTGGGTTCCTCTGCCCTCACATATGTGCCATGTTGTCCACTTCCTGCTTCCTTTTCAGTTCCATTGCTATAGCAACCACATATATGCTTGTGATATACTGAGTTGTCTTGAACTCTATCTAGACCTAGGGCCAACATGGGTCTCACGAGTAATTCTATGAATGCTCACAAATGAGGCCTAGTGTAGTATGAGGACTAGTTTGAATCATCAATTTGACACCACCTGGACTCACCAGGGAAAAGAGTATGGATTTCCTAGGTCAGTGTGGCTTGTGAACATGTCTGTGGGACAGTGACGGTTAAGATGTGGGAAGACCCAGCCCATGCGGGTGACACTATTCCCTAGTCAGAGGGCCATGGACTTGTAAGAGTAGAGAAAGTTAGCTGAGCCCAAGCAAGCCTGTGTTCACGTCTCTGCTCTTGACTGTGCATGGGATGGGACCAGTTGTCTCAAGCCCCTGCTGCTATCACTTCCTGATAGTGACAGACTGTTACCTAAAATTGTGAGTTCAAATAAACCCTTGCTCCCCTAAGTTACTCTTCATAGGGGGATTTTTACCCCAGCAACAGAAATGAAGTTGGAGTGTGTAGTCACCTTTGCCATTAAACTTTTAGTGTGTCTGACTCCTTCAGAACTCCTCTCCTTTCCTTTTATTCAGTCAGGATCCCAGCCCAGGCTAGCACTGCCCACAGTTTTGGTGTGTTTTCCCAACTCTCTACCTCACCTTCTCACCAGTTAACCCTTCACAGACAAGCCCTCTGTGATCCTGTGCTGTTTGACCTTGTCACAGTGGCCATACTGGAAACTACTAGCGCCCCACTGCTCAGGCCTTAGCCTGGGGGAATTCTGTTCCCCAGGGGATGGCTCTGTTGCTGCTGCTAGAGGTACCTTTAACTAAATCTCTGTCGTTTTAATAAAACTCAAGGTTCAAAGGCTGGGGTGAAAACCTGCCAGCTGCTCCTCGGTGGAACCTCTCTGGTTACCCTAACAGGCACACGCCAAAATGTGCATTGTTAGCTCTCCAGGGAGTTCTACTTTAAAACGTACCAAGGTTTCATTCTGCAGCCCAGGCTGGCATCACACTCACGGTGATCCTTCTGTCTTAACTCCTCAAAGTCTGGGATCACAGGTGTGAGCCACCACACCCAACTCCCTGGGTGTTTCTTCACCCAATCTAGTTGACAATGTCAACCATTATACTGACCATCGAGGCAATGACATTGGAACAGGGAAATAACCAAGGATGGTTGGTTCAGCCAGAAGAAAACCTGAGGCTTCAGAGGTTCTTTGGTCCTGACCTGTTCACACAGGCGCCTCGGAGATGCTTGTGCCTTCTTAAGGAAAAGAACAGTCTACACTGGAGTGATTCCTGAAGATCTGTGATCTGACCAGGCCAAGGACTCTGAAACACAGTCCACAGTTAATTCAAAGCTCACCTAGACTCCTGACTGCCCACTCTGTGCTGCTGTTTCTAAAGATGGTTTCCACAAATTACACTTGCAGATTAGCCAAGGTTCATATTTGAAGGCAGGAAAATGATGTCCATTCATGTGCATCTCTGCAAAGGCACACTTTCATTTTAACATCAGTTTAGGAAGCTCTAACACGAGAGAGAGAGAGAGAGAGAGAGAGAGAGAGAGAGAGAGAGAGAGAGAGAGAGAAGAGAGAGAACACTGAATAAAAGCATTCTTTCCCCTCTATGTCTTGACTGCAGGCAACGACCTGCCTTCTGTCCCTGTTTATAAACTGTGGTGTTTTAAAGGACAGTGGTCCCCTTAGGCTTGCATATTCAAATACTTGGTACCAGGTTTATAGAGCTTCTTGGGAAAGATTGGAGGTGTGGCCTTAGTGGAGGAGATGTTACACCAAGGGTAGGCTTGAGGTTTCAAAAGACTTGTGCCATTCCCGTGTCTCTTTCTGTCTCTTGCTTGTGGGTCAAGAAGTGAGCGTTCAGCTGTTCCTGCTGCCATGTCTTTGCCATCATGGACTCTAATCTTGTGACAACTATAAACCCAATTAAATGCTTGCTTGTGTAAGTTGTCTGATTACGCTGGTAATCTTCAGGATTTGAATGAACCCTGAGACTCCCTCCTGATATTGCTGTGTGAACGGTGCCTCAATTATTTCCACGCTTCTACACTGGTCCAAGAGATAATTTATGTCAAGTCTGGACCCCGACATCCACCCCATAGGTCAGAGGTTTTTTTTTTTTTGTAGACTTTTCTCTTTCTCTCAATGGTTGTGATTTCTAAATGCAACCTAAGTGTTGATAATGCTTGACTTTTTTGCTCCAGGTTGCTTCACTCTCCAGCATCCAGTTTCAGGTTTGCCTAGCTGGCCAAGGAGTTCATGAGTTGTTCTGTTCTAACACTTCCCAACCAGGTCGTTGTGTAGTCAGCCTCGAAAATGGTTTGGCTGCATTGTGTGAGTCCCACTATGTGTTCATCAAAATAATTTCTAATTGGATCTGTACTAGACAGGTGTAGGTTTTGTTCCTGGCCATCATTCCCTAAATAGCACAATGTACCAAATGTTCACATAACATTTATATTGTACTAGTTAGTCTAAATAATCTGGGGAAGATGCATATATGTTATCTGCAAATGTTGTCATTTTATTTGTTTACATTTTATTTTGTTATTTTAAAATTATGTACATGTGTACATGTGTGTGAGCATGCATGCGTGTGTGTGTGTGTGTGTGTGTGTGTGTGTGTGTGTGTGTGTGTGTGTACCTGAGTGCAAGTGTCCACAGAGACCAGAAGATGGCATATGATCCTCTGGACCTGGAGTTATAGGTGGTTGATAGTCACCCAATGTGGTTGCTGGGAACTGAGCTGGGATCTTTTGCAAGAGCAACATGATCATAACCACTGAACCATCTCTCTAGCTCCCTCTGTGCCATTTTGTATAAGATGTTTGAGGGTCTTCAGGTTTTGGATAGAGCATGCGTGCTGGAATACCCTCTTACATGCACAAAAACTTCCCTTAAATGGTTCCTGTTTCTGATTTTCCTGTCTTTGTGAATGGAAAAAAAAAAAACAGAACAAAACTCACTAATTTCCTCCTGGTCACCAACCTGAGTAAGTGGGGAGCCTCTCTTCACAGATCTTCTTAACTATTCACATGAACTTTCTTTTATCTATTTTTCTTCCCTTGGAACCAGGAAATTATTCACGTGTTTCTATTTTGTTGTCACTATTTAGGAACACCTTAGGTTTTTAGGTCTATAATTCCTATTTTGTCCAGGTATGCGTGAGAGTTAATCCTGGTTGTCAATTTGACACAAGTGGGCAGAGGAAACCTCAACTGAAGAATCGCCTCCATCAGATTGGCCCATGGGTGTGTCCGTGGGGCATTTCTGCGACTGCTGATTGATGTAAAAGCTCGGTCCTTTGTGGGTGGTGCTGTCCCTAGGCAGGTGAGCCAGATTTGTATCAAAATGCTACCTGAACTAAATACGAGCCTGGGAGAAAGCCAGGAAGAGGGTTCCCCTGTGACTTCTGCCTCAACTTCCTGATTTGCTGTCCCCCAATGATGGCCTGTAATCCATACGATGAAATAAACCTTTTTCCTCCCCTAGTTACTTTGGATCACAGTGTTCATCCACAGCGACAGAAAGCGGAAAGATAGACTTCGTTTTGTAAGCTACTGTATACCCACTGTGTTTGGACATGCTCACTCAGGGGCAGAGCAAAGTGCTAAGGTGTCTGTCTCTCTTGCTCCTTTCCCTCCTTCCTCTAGAGCAGTGCATTCTCAGCTGGGGGAATTTGTCTGTGGGTGACGTTGCTTACTATCTGGTAATAATTCGAATTGTCTTCATTGAGGGGAGACTACTGACATCCAGAGGTGGAGCCCAGGGATGTTCCAGGATGCACTCGCATGTCCATACTAGCCTTAGAGACACCAGTGCCCACACTGAGACTCCCCATAGAGGTAATCCTTTGGTAGTCATATGACCTCCTTATCTGGCCCTGTAGTTGTTAGCCATGAAGCCATTTGGATTAGAATTGATTAATGTTCAGTGCCTCAGTCATTGTAATTACGTCTTAAGGGTTTAGCAGTCACTATGGGTACGGAATCAAACTGTACGTTGAAGGCTATTACTGTGGGCCGAATCAAGCATATAGGAGGCTGGAGTAGCCAAGTTAGCGCCCAAAACAGTGGCTGTTAGAAAAAGGCGCAGTTACGTCAAAAGCGTGACAGCTACGTCAAGAGTGTGACAGCTACGCCAAAAGCGTAACAGCTATTCCAAAAACGTGATAGCTACTCCAAAAGCGTGACAGCTAGAAAAAGGCGTGAAAATCGAAAAACAGTGAGTGACGTTACAAAATCCATGAGAAATATTCGCGGCCAAGATGGCGCTGACGGGGAGCAAGCAGGGAAAAGACCTGACTTGTTTACAAAAGAAAAGATGTTTGGACTTAAAGATGGGGTAAGATGACGTAAAATGCCTGATGCCCTTGTGATCTCCATTCTCCAGGACGGGGATGGGGGTGGGGGTAGGGTGCTGGGTGGCAAGTGGCGCACTTCCCCTCCTCAGCCAGGGCCAGTTGCAGGCAGCTGGCTCAATTCTTCGGCTGGGTCTGTGTAGGGACTCCGCCTATTACCTTTATTGCATTACGTTTTGTTTCAGTTGCCATGGTTTAAATATGGCTCCTTTCTCCCCATCCCCCAACACATATTAAAGTGAGGCATCGAGAAGGTGGAAATGACTGTGGGCATGACTAGGATAGGATGTTGTAAAACTGGAGTCTCCATGGTGGCTTTATGAGGAGAGCAAGGCCTCCTGGGACAAGTACGCCACACCGTTCCCAGGCCAGTCTATTGTTTGGGGTAAAGAAGGAAAGGCTGCTCCTAGTAGAAGCCTTTAGTTAGGGTTCTGAATGTAATCAAGGAAAAGAGAATTTCAGGCGGGGATACAGTAAGTATAGACAACCCGGATTTGGGAAGCAGTTGGATTTCTGAAGAACAGGGAAGCTCAAGTTAGCCCGGAGTAGACAAAGTAGGGTAGGAGCATCCGGTAGATGAGGCAGCCAGAAGGGCACGCAGGCTCCCGGAAGTATGGCAAGAGCTTTAGGGATCTGTCCTGTAGGTCACAGGGGCTCTCTTGCTCTGTGAGAAAGAAAGGAGAGAGTTAAGGAGGGTGGAAGGAAGCCGCTCTCTTTAGAGACCATTGCGTCATCCAAGGAGAGGTTACAGTAGCCCAGATGAAGCGGCTGTGGTGGAAGCAGCGAGAACTGATTGGGCCTGGCATTCATTTAGAAGATAAAGATGACAGGATATGGCGATGGGTTGCATGTGTACCTTGAAAGGAAAAAGAGAAGACAGAGATGAGTCAACCGCCTTTTGGTTGAGCAGGCTCAACAGTGTGTAAATTACTGAGGTGAGGATCAAATGTTTATAAAGTGTGTGTTCTAAATGCCAGGTAAGCTGGGCTTAGGAAATAGCAGACTTTAAAAGCACGGAGTGGGGCCAAGATTTGTAGCCCTGTGGAAGAGTGCTTGCTGCACATGCGCGCTCTTGCCTCGCTGTTGCGTTCGCTGTTCGCTGTCCCCAACTCTATTCCATGCTACTGGCGGTGAAGTGATAACCTTTCCTAAGCTCATTCAAACTCTGCCTGCAGGCTGTGCTCCAGAGGGTAGAGACAAGCCTGAGAGGGCACGGAAAAGTCCTCCTGAGTTAAGGAAGATGAACGCCATTGGTGTGCGAGCCCGTGTAATGAGTGTGTGATAGGGTTTGGAGGTTCTCTGAAAGAAGCCTTGCCTTATAGCTACTTTAAAATTTTTAAATTACATTTATTTATTGTGTGCATGTGTGTGTGCACGTGAGTGAGTGTGTGCATGAGTGAGTGTGTATGGATATGTATGCAGTTATGGGGATCAGCGAACACTTTGTCCCCATTTCTCTGCTTCCACCCCGTGGGCTCCAGGAGTCAAACTCGGGTTGTTGGACTTGGCGGTACACAGACCTATTGAGCCCTTTATCACTGTTAGATGATTAGACCTGTTTCTGTTGCTCCACAGGGCTCAAATACTAGAGTTCTGAAGTTTCTGCTTTGTGGTTTAAGCTGAGGTAGCTCTGACACATGGTCTTCACAGTCAGCTTGCTTGGCTCTGACACTTGACCATGCCATCTGGACAGGTTACTAAACTCTCAGGGTTCAGCTCCGTGCTTTATTACATTAGGGTAAATTCTCTCATTTCCCTGGAATTGTAAGTATTGAATGAGTTTATACATATTTGTCACTCACAACAGGGTTTGTGGTAACTTCTCAATAAATGTAGTTACAATCATTGTTTAAAATGCAGAGAGCAAGAAGGACACCAAGGGCAGAATTTGGGAAATGTGGGAATTCTAAGAACAAACATATTTTGCATGTATGAGCCAATGCTGACTGGTTACCGTGGACAGATGGCTGGGTGCCAGGCATGTCACATTTATTTTAATACTTATTACGCTAACCACATTACACAGGAAGAAACAATTTAGGAAGTTGAACTAATTTGCCCAAGATATTGCAGTTGGTAAATGGAAAATCTCTTGCTCTTTAGCTACCACAAAATACCACAAAAAATGCGAACCTGTATTTCTTCTTTGAAGTGGGTTTTGATGAATATCGCAGATGTAAATGGAACCAGAGGTGACCTTAATGATCACTACACCTGATAAATTAGTCTACCGATAAAGAACCTTCTCCTGTGAAAGGCAAATGGTGGTTTCATATCTTCTGTGTGCTTATTGACTGTTGGGGGCTGCAGACCCCGGCCCCTTGACTTTCTTTGCCCGCTGGAGTGAACTGAGCAAAATAACTTGTTTACCTGTGCCTGCAGCTGCTCTGAGCACAGGACCCTGATGGCAGGGGAGTGGGTTCTGGTGAGGCCTGCAGCTGAAAGATCCCGAGAGCTGAGGCATGGCTATCAGTTAAGGATCCCTATATAAGCTTCCCTGGAGCACAATAAAGTTGGCATTCTTGTATCAAGGATGACCCATGTCCCCATGTCTCTGTGTTTGTATGTGTTTAAATCTCTAGCCTAGTTCCCAGCTCGTGTATCGTCCCGTGGTGCAGGCGCTACAATTGACAGCCTTTTAAATACTATGCCCTCTTACGTTCTTGCTTGTTCTCCCAGTGAGATCTGAAATGTCTGAATATACACCCTGCTTTCTTGATTCTGGTCCAACTGTAATTAGAGACATCTGAGTAATTTGTGAAACCCAGGTTTGTTCCTTGCCTGTTCTAGCCCATTTTCTTGAACAGCTCTGCCAGTATTCAAGGATTTAGTATGTGTATGTGTGTGCGTGCGCGCGTGCGTGTGTGTGTGTGTGTGTGTGTGTGTGTGTGTGTGTGTGTGTGTGTGCTCTATGTCTATGTGTTTATGTGGGGGCAAGAGAGCATCAGAACCCTGGAGTTGGAGTTCCAGGTGGTTGTGAGCGGCTAGATATAGATACTGGAAATCAAACCTAGGTCCTTGGAAGAGCAGCAAGCACTGTCACCTGTAGGCCATCTTTCCAGCTCCAGCTCCACTATTTTTGGTGATCATTGTGAGGACCAAAGATTCCAGTTAAGAGATTGGAGCTGACTCTGGTGTGACCTCTGTGCCCATCCTGTTTACTTCATCTTCAGATAAAACCGTTCCTACCATGCCTAAGTCCTGGTTCCAGTCTAGCAAGATGCTTCTTCATTGTCTGGTTTCCTGTGTTGCATGTAATGACATGGGCTCCTTTAAGCATTTCCAGTGTCCCTTAGTTATTTGACTTCTGTAGCGTGTGTCGGCACATGTGTCTGCACATGTGTGTTTGTGCATTCGTCTCTTCAAACAACTGCAGTCGACTAACGAGTGTCACTAAATGCCTTGCAGACGCCGACCTCTGAAACCATGAACTTCTTAGTCCCCATGCTGTTGATGGCTTCCCATGGCCTGAAGTTTTCACATCTGTTGGTACTGGCCAGGCTGGGCAATATTTTCTGAGAATGATTTTTAGCTCCCATCCTGGCTAATTTTAACTATCAGCTTGACACAGCCTGGAATCAATTTAGAAGGGAGTCTTTAAAAAGACAAACAAACATTGATTGAAGCCCAAGATGAAAAATAATTTAAATGTCATATTTTAAGGACTAAATATAGATGTTGTATTTATACACCAGCGTGGCATATGTTAATTTTACTAATTTTTAAAAAGGAATAGCAGTTACCTTTTAACTAGTTACAAAAGCTATGCAACTCTTTTTAGTTCTAGAAAGAATGAAACTCTTTTATTATACAAATTAAAGTATATGAAATAAACTTGTGATCCTTTACTTAGTTACTTAACTATTAGTAAATGCTTAAAGGAATTCCTTCACCAACTTTACATTTCAGCTTGGCAAACGGGACTCTTTTGATATTCTAAAAACAGTACGCTTATACGAAAGTCAGAAGTTTAACTAAAATCCAACCTAAAGGTGTATCCAATAGGAATGTGTATCTAACAGGAATGCAAAAGGTTTTAAATAGAGAGAAAATCCCAAAGTTTCTTAGGCAGGAAGAGTGAGTGCCTCCTCCGCATGTGAAGTGTTTATCTAATTATTCTTTATCAATAAAATCTCGGGAGTCAGATGTTGGGGTAAGAACCTGAATGATCAGAGAAGTGACAGAGAAACAACCAGTGACCTCCCCCCTCCCTCTCTCATTCCTCCAACCAAAGGGGCAGAGACCCTCTCTAAGCCCCGCCCTACTACTTCCTTTGTCTCTCTATCTGTCCTCAGTCCTCCAAAACCGCTATTGTTAGTTTTGGTCAACTAGTGGCAAGCTCCACCCTCTGACTCAAAGTAAACTTTATTGGCACTCTCAGGAGCGTCAGAATGCCATCAAAATATCATACAACAAATATGCTTTTATAGATGGGTCCCACCCTCCATTTTTTGTTCCCAGACCCCTGAGGTTTGATGTAGGAGTCCTCTGCTGTTACTCATTTGGAGCTCATGACAGTGGGCACCTCTGCTGTGGCCCCTTCCATCTCAAAGAGGATAATAAACACGTAGAATTCCCAAGGTGGCAAGAGCTCCAGGACCTGTGTCATTGCCTTCTCTACACATAATCATTTGGTTGTCTCAGTAGTTTAGGCATGGTATCAAGGCTGGTATCGACCACATGGACCTCTGTCATTGGGTAATGGGTATGAAGGGGGCCAGAGTTACTCTGGTTCCCAGTGGATGTGAAAACGTCAGAATCTGGAAGGTGCAACCTGCTGGAGAAGAGATGGCAGCTGATGGCAAACAGCAATGACTTTCCTATCATCACAGTCAGAGAAGGCAAGAGCAGTTTCCACAGGCCCCAAGACAAAGGTGCCATCCTGCATGCTTTTCAATTGTCACAGACCATAGGCAGAAAAGGAGGTACAAAAAAACATTCCTTGTAAAGATATCCTGCTGTGTCCGCTTCCAGAAGATCTGAGCTCTTGGTCAGGATATCATCGCCACCGTGAGCTCCATCTTAGGGGCTAGGGGCTACGTGAGTACTGCAGGCAACCTCAGTCCTTTCGGTCATACCTTCGACTTGTTGAGTCCAAGCCAATTTCTTCGCAAACCCAAGGCCAGGAGATAAACCATATTGCTTCCCAGTCAAACAGGCTCTTCAACAGGCTTGGGCAGAGAATTTTAATGAGAACCTATCTAGGGCAGGTTGGCCTATGGGCATGTCTGTGAGGGTTGTCTTAATCTTCAATTGATGTGGAAATACCCAGCCTGTATTGGGTGGCACCATTCCCTTGGCTAGGGGGCCCAGAATATAGAAGAGGAAGCTAGCGGAGTATTAGCAACAAACAGTCAGGCGGCACGGGTGCGTTTGTCCAGCCCTGCTCTCGGCAGATGTGATGTCACTAGCTGCTTGAGTTTCTGTCTTGATTTCCTTGAAGTAATGAACTAAAACCTAGAATTACAAGGTGACAAAAGCCCTCCTCCCTCACTGCTTTGTGTTCTACTGTCACCGCAGTAGATGTGAAACTATATCAGCCTTCAGGGTACGCCTGCTCTCACCAGGGTGGGGAAACCTCATTCACATATTTCCATGTTGTACAGACAGCACAAATGGACTAGATATTGATACTTCTTGGGAGGACATAAAAGGCCTGGAGTTTAGCGATACAAAGGTATTTTTACCCCCTAGGGGCAAACAATTGTAGCGTGTCCTTTTTTTGTAAGATGGTAACAATTCGCTCTCTTTGCTGCCAGACCTCCGCCATCATGGGTCGCATGCACGCTCCCGGGAAGGGACTGTCCCAGTTGGCGCTGCCCTACCGCCGTAGCGTCCCCACGTGGCTGAAGCTGACGTCTGACGACGTGAAGGAACAGATTTACAAACTGGCCAAGAAAGGCCTCACTCCCTCCCAAATGGGTGTGATCCTGAGGGACTCTCACGGTGTGGCCCAGGTCCATTTTGTAACTGGTAATAAAATCTTGAGAATCCTTAAATCCAAAGGCCTTGCCCCTGATCTTCCTGAGGATCTCTACCATTTGATTAAAAAGGCAGTCGCTGTCCGAAAGCATCTTGAGAGGAACAGAAAGGATAAGGATGCTAAATTCCGCCTGATTTTGATAGAGAGCAGAATTCACCGACTGGCTCGTTACTATAAAACCAAGCGGGTCCTCCCACCCAACTGGAAATATGAGTCATCCACAGCCTCTGCTTTAGTGGCATAAGTTCCCTTGTGTACATGAGCAATAAAATCACTTTGAATAAATTCAAAAAAAAAAAAGATGTTAACAATTCTCATGCCCCCCCACCCGGACTGTTATGCAGCCCTTGTGGTCACCAGTCACGGGCAGAGTGTGATCCATGGCTGGATTCTTGCCTGCAGCCCTTTTACTCCTCAAAGCATCAGAGTGTGCTCTTGTGTTTGACAGAGACTTTGCTGCTCGGGGTTTCTGTGCCACTCATGACACATGACATAGATAACGTTAAGGTGAAAGGTGACACATGACATAGATAACGTTAAGGTGAAAGGTGACACATGACATAGATAACGTTAAGGTGAAAGGTGAGATGCAGGCTTCTTCCTGAAGATCAAATACACTGTGCAGGCTGTAATCTTGAACATCTCTGTAGGAGTTCTTATCTTTCTCTGATTTTGAAGTCAGCAGCTAGGACCGTCATGACACCAGAGTTTTTTGGCCCTAATACCCCGGGGCGGGGGTGTGGGGGAGTTAGGGAAAGGGATAGTGTCCAGGAAGAGTCCCGGATTGCAGAGCCCACCTTTGCTCTTTACTTGGAGCACTCATTTCAGTGAAGCAAGCTTGGAAGCCATGTATCCTGTTCTGACTAACGCCTCCCTCTTCTTCCAGGGCACAGAAGCGTCTTGCTTTCAGTGGGAAACAAGATGAAAGCCACTTCCCCCATACATAGACATCAATACATCAATACAAGTCTGAGTCTAGAGATAATACGTCTAACGGGCTAGGGTACTAGTTTAAGTCTTGTCTGAGGTGACGCACATGAAATCCAGGCCTCTGTGTGGTCCTGGTGCCAGGACTTGGCAAACCACAACCCACTACCCTTTGCCAGTTGGCTTCCTGCTGGCTGAGTTCACAATCTAAGTCCCCCAAAGAGTGCATCTCATTAGCAAAGTCAGTCAAAAGCAGGATGAACTTCAGAAAGTAGAGGTGTTTAGGAGAGACTTATATTTGAAATCACTGCTCATACGTTAGATGATACAGAGAAAGCAAGGAGGTAACACGGTCCCTCAAAGAGGCACTGAGATCCGAACGAGAACCAAATATGCTTTCTAAAACCCTGATGCTTGACACTGATTATTACTGGATAGAAACAAACGAGAGGCATCAGGTCGTCACTCTGCTTTCCTTCCGTGCTCTACTTTGTGCTTCTGAGTCACGGCTTGGCAAACTATACTTCCCCTTTGTCATTTGGTTTCCTGTCAGACTCTGCCAAGCAGGGACACTAGAGGCAGAGCAGAGCATGCTCCTTCCTGTCTGCCGGGCTGTTCCTGTCCAGTCAGCCCGACAAGCCGTTCTGAAAGCCTCACGGTGGGAGTTGTTTGGACTGTCCGTTTTCTCTCCAGTCCTCTAGAAGTAGCTTGTTTTGTAGAAATAGGTTTATTGTTTGTACACAGAGAGCAATACTGGTGAGTTGGTGTTCTTTCTGTGTGCGTACACATGTGTGTACACATGCATGAATATGTGTGTGCGTCTATCCACATATATGTAGGCATGTGCGCATGTGTGCGTGTATGTGTGTTTGTAGGCCAGTGGCCAATCGCAGCCATTATTCCTTAGGAGTTGTCCTCCTTTCTTTTTGAGACAGAGTCTCCCACTGACCTCCTACTGGAGGTCGTCAACTTAGCAAGGCCAGTGAGCCCCACTGATGTGCCTGTCTCTGCCTCCTGGCTCTGGGATACAAGGGCATGCCACCACACCTGGCACTTTTTACGTGACTTCTGGGGATAAACGCAGATCATCCTTACAAAGCAAGCACTTCTCCAAGTGAACCTTCTGCTGGCTTTCCTGGTGATCTGTGTCCTGGGACCCTCGATGTTCCCTTTGGAGTCCCAGGAACACTTGGACAGCCTCACACTTTTCTGGGGTCTTGGTTACAGCTCTGCAGGACTCACAGGTTTCAGCCGGGGTTCTGGATTTAACCCTTGCCCCTCTTCCCTTTGTGCCCCAGCTGCAGGTCGGAGGCTGCTGACACCGCTCCTGTCTGTGTCTCTCTTTTCTCTCGTTCCGCGCTCTGCAGTGTGGTCTCTTGGACTTTCTGGCATGGTCCCTGTTCCTTTCTCTTTTGTTGTGAGGTCTGGTTTTGCTTTTGTGACTGGACTCTGACTAACCCGGCAGATTAGGCCCAGGTAATGGGAGAACGTGTGACCGAGAAGATCCGTTGGGGGCATTCACCAGCACGCATCACAGGGAGGTCAAAAAGTGGAAAGCAAAAATGAGGATAACAGGTCCTGAGGAATTCCTCTCTCACCAAAATTTGAGCTAGGCTGTTTCAGACCAACACTTTTAAGAGTAGAAATAATTATCAGTGTGTTGAAAACATTCCACTAGGCCCAGATCTCTCAGAGAAGGCAGGGGAGATCGGGGGTTCAGGACTCTGAAGAAATGTCTCCAGGCATTAGTGGGCCACCAAGTTAACTTGTGTGGAGATGTCAATTGCCACGCAAGACAGAGAATATGTGCTTTCCAGACTCAAAGTCTGGCAAAGTCATGGAACAGGCATCATCACCACCAAGTCACTAGAGCAGGACACCAGGAAATTTGTGACTATGGGTTCCCGTATCAGCCTGCTTCAAGTGTCCAGCTGCCAACCAAAAATGCAAGACATGTAAGAAAAAGGAAGTATGGCTGTGAGGGGAAAAATCTGGAAGCCCAGACTCTGGAATTGCTAAACAAAGACACCAAACCAGCTATTAATATTTTCAATGAACTAGTGATAGCTGTGTCAAAAGAACCAAAGGATGTGGCCCTTCTTACCAAATAGAGACTATAAATAGATAAAAATGTGTATAAAAGTGTCCAAATGGAAATATTAGAGTTAAAATTTTCATTGAAATACAATTTTTTTTCTGAGGAAGTTAACATTGAGATTTAAATTGGCAAAAGGAAAAAAAATCAGACTTTCCCTCAGTCTGAGGTAAAGAAAGGGATGAAGGAAAGTAAACACAGAGAGCTGGGTCGACCTGTGGGAAAACCGCACCACACTGCAGGAAAGGAGTTCTAGAAAAAGAGAAGAAAGAAAAGGGGGAGAAAGTCCTTGAAGAGATAGATTCATGAAGTCCTAGGTCTGGTGCCTTACACCGGTCACCCCACCATTCCCGATGCTGAGGTCCTAGGTCTGGTGCTGTACACTAGTCACCCCACCATTCAGGATGCCGGGACCTGGTTCTGGTGTCGTACACCGGCCATCCCACCATTCACACTGCTAAGGTTTTAGGTTTGGTGCCATACACCAGTCACCTGACCATTCAGGATGCTGAGGACTTATGTCTGGTGCCATACACCGGTGGGTCATTCCACCATTCAGGATGCTGAGGCAGGAGGAATTCAAATTCTGCAGCATCTGACACCACAGGTTGAGACCCTGTGTCAAAAAGCAAAGTGAAATAAGATAACACACAAACATGTGTGCTCATGTGTGTGTGTGCATGCCCACATACACACAGTCTAGGTAGTGATCAATGTAGAAACAGGAGACACGGAGAATAATGTAAATTGGTTAGACTAATGGACTTCTATGAAGTTTTCTACCCAATAGCAGAACACACATGTTTCTTGTTTCCACATGGAACATTCTTTCCATGTATGTAGCCAGTCATAGCAGGCTACATGTCAGGACATAATCATCAGTAAACGTAAAAGAATGGAAAACACAGAAATTGTAGTTTTCTCTCTTTTTATAATTTTTGAAGACAGACTCTCTGGATGAAACCATGGCTGTCCTGGAACTCATTATACTGGCCTTGAACTCACAGACTTCTGCCTTCCTCTGCCTCCCAAGTGCTGGGATCAAAGGCTTGTGCCACCATATCCAGCCACAAACTGTTTTTCAAAGACATTGAATTAAAATAGAAATCAATAATGGAAAGAAATTTGGGAGATTCACAAACATGAAAATTAACCAAAAACTTCCTAAATAACCAGTGGGTCGGCAAAGGACTCCTCAGGGGGACTGGGAAATAGCTTGGGTGACGACAAGGGGAGCTTAGCATTGGTCACCTGGGGGGGGCAGAGCTAAAGCAGTGCTGAGAGGGAAATTTCTAGATGCTAATCCTCATATCAGTAACTTTTGTCCCTTAGAAGTTTACATGGTACCTTCCAAAACCCTGGGAACTGGTCCTCTTGGAGGAGGCTTCCAAGTCAGTTCTAGCTCACCTCCTCCCAATCCTGTGTCCAAAATATGTGTTGTCTTCAGCAATAGTCTCACCTTGACATTCAAGGAGTCAACTCACCACTTACAAAGTCATCTTTACTTAAGATTTCTGCTGCTGTTGTGGCTTCTTCATCTTCATTTTTGACATCATGGCTTCTTGTGCCTTTCTGTTCCTAAATGTTCATTGTGTTAGACTTAAAACTCTTAAATGATGTGTACTTTTATATGTTTTTGTATGTGTATGCATGTGTGTGCAGTGCCTCTAGAGGCCAGAAGAGGGCGTTAGATCCTTTGGAGCTGTAGCTAAAGGTAGGATTATAAGCTGCCCAGTGTGGGTGCTGGGAATCAAACTCAGGTCCTCTGCAAGAACAGCAAGCACATCTAACCACTGAGTAATTTCTTTAGCCCCTAGATGTTCATTTTAATGATATCATAGATTTAAGTTATGCATCTGGATCATAAGTCAATAAAATCTTATTGCTGAACCTTTAAAGTATTTGGTGAACAGCTTCAGAGAGCAACGCTTCTGAGAGCTCCATTTTTCAATCTCTGCCTGTTTTAAAATGGAGTTAGAGCCATGAAGATGGAATTGCTATGCTCTAGACTTGCAAGGTTGCCCTTCAGAAGCGCCTGTCTGGTTGACAGTGCACAGAGGGTTTATCTTCTCTCTCATGGTTATAAAAACTGGCTTAGAGGTTACCCATGCCTGGGTTTATAGTCTGACTCTATTCTATGTTATATGACTTGGGGACATCATGGGATTTCTCTGGGATTTATTTATACTATCGGGGAGTGGGAGAAGAAAGGTATACTTGCCATTCACCTTGTTTTGTTTTGTTTTGCTTATTTGAGGCAGGGTCTCTCATTGACCCAGAACTGGGTGAATGGGCTAACTTGGCTGGCTAGTGAACCCCAGGGATCATTTGTCTCTGCTTTCCAATGCTGGGACAAGGGCATAGTACTCTGCTACTGTGCCTTTCTTACAATTTGTGTGTGTGTGTGTGTTTATATATGCGTGTGTGTTTGTGTGTGTATGTGTGTTTGTATATGCATGTGTGTTTGTGTGTGCATGTGTGTATGTGTGTGCATGTGTATGTATTTGTGTGCATTTGTGTGTGTGTGTATGTGTGTGTGTGTGTGTGTGTGTGATATGTACCTGAGTCCCAATACCTTCAGAGGCTAGAAGCATTGGCATTCCATGCAGCTGGAGTTACAGGCAGCTGTGAACTGCCGCATGGGTACTGGGAACTGAACTTGGATCCTCCGCAAGAGCGGTATGTGCACTTAACACTGAGACTTCTCTCCAGCTGCAATGTTCAGCTGTCTTCCCTTGAATTCTGAGAATCTAACTCAGGCGCTCATGCTTGTGTATCAAGCACTTTACCAAGTGAGCTATCATTTCTGGCTTTCAAAATGGGAGATGTGGCAATAGGATTCCCTGGTCAGTAGAGGGACTCTTCCTTCCGGTCAGGGCTGCTTGTGTGGGAGGACTGTCAGCTGAGCAGCCAGCTGTTAGTTCTCTTGAACACCCATGCATGGAAGTCTTTGGCAAAGACATCCCTGGGCCTTGCAGGTGCTGCTGCAGCCAGGATGTTTGGAACAGTTTATACCTGGGCTTTGCTATCACAAGCCTCAGTGAACTCTAGATGACCCTGCAGCTATTTCTCCCCCCTCCCAGGTCAGATGGGGAGCTTCTAGGCTGAGGGCCCGCTGACTGGTGCTGAAGACTGTGAGCAGGGCCACCACAAACCCCTGTTTTTGTGTGGGGCATGCTGTGATTGGTCCACACAACTCTTCCTGAGTTATGTAAACAGGCTGCTTAGGGAGCTGACTTTAGACTCCTTCCTGCCAGGCCCAACCATGAGGCCCAACAGAGACTTCGTGGTTGTCTTTCCTTACCTATCTTCAGTAGTAGAGTCTAGGCTTGGAAAATGGAAGCAGAAGCAGGAGAGGCAGCAGAGCGGGAGCAACAGCGGAGGGGTGACAAGGGGAGAGCCGCGACATGAGAGGACACAGCAGGCCAAGCAGAAAAACTGGGAAGACAGGACTGCAGACATGGCTAAACAGTAGAGCACTTGCACAGCACATGTGTGGCCCCGGGTTCAATCCCCACTACCGAGGATAAATATTTAAAATAATTGTCGAGCCACTTGACTGCTTGGCTTCTGAAAAAGAGGCCCTGGAACCTCCACACCTAGTCCTGCCCAGAAGATGTGAGGTTGGATGCTGCCAAGGGCTGAGGAGTCAATCCTGAGCCTGCCTGAGAACTGTGACACATGGGGCTGAGAGTAAAGAGCCCTGAGGCCTGAGGAGATTCCAACACTGGTGAGCTTTACCTGCTATTGCTCCCACCTGCCACTCCCTGAAGCCAAACTAAGGGACTGGAGCAGCTGGCTGTGTTTGCTGCCTGTGGCCCTGAAGCTCAGCGCCTGAACACACAGATAAGTTATGATGATAAGATATGCTTGAGTTTAGGTGAAGTGAAAGTAAACATAATTTCATCATTGTTACTGTTATTACAAATCTTCTCTTTGAGAATTTCATGTGTGTGTATGGTGAAATATGACCATAGACCTCCAATCCCTGTTTCAGACATAATTTCTAGAAAGTGGATGGAGCCCCTTGACAGGTAGTGCCTGCCTTTCCCCTTTGGACAAATGTTCAGTCACAGAGCAGATAGCCAACAAGGGGTGTGACGGGGAGCCTACATTTTAATAAATTTGGGGAACCTCTCAGGGCCTGTGGCATGCAAATGCTTCACTGGGTACACAAGGGGGAGCGTTTTCAGTCAGTGCTCAGAATGTCGGGAGTTGGACCTAGGGATGGTAGGTTAGGCAATGTGTCATGGAAGACAGTACGTTGGAAGTATCAAGTACTGTGTGCAAGGAAAGGCATTCAAATGCCGGATTCATAAATGACGGATGGGCCACATCTTTTCTTTTCACTAAAGGCAACTATGCCATTCCGGAAACCTGTTTTCTGTTTGGGGTGATTTCACCCAATTTCACCTCGCCGCTTCCCTGAGTCAGCCAGCGTGCTGACACTGGTGCTAGAGCGAGCACTTTCTTGAGCCTTGGCTGGTCTGAAAGCATCCTTCATATCCTCCGGGACTTTGGAAACTCCCTTGAACATTTTGGTAAGTCCCTTGGACTATGAGTTAGACATCTGGTGGTAGTCCTGATTGGTTCATTTTGTCGTCCCCCCCCCCCCTCCCAGTTTGACCCTGACCTCAGCTCTTTGATTCCGGTGGTACCCAGCACACAGTTCCCTTATGTGTGGTGAGGGCCTGGGAGGTGATGACTCAGGCTGAAGTTATCTGGGAAGATCCAGGTCACCTGGGTCTCTACTGTACACCCCAGTGTGATTGGCACATATTAACCTGCCATGGAAACATTAGGGACTAGGTATAGCTGTTTGTGGGGGCGGGGGGGGGAGCAGGTTCCTGCCTGCCTGCCTTGGTAGAGCCCTGGGAACTGGAGGAGCGATGAGGCTTCTCTCTCTCAGTCCTCGTATTGGTTTCCTGTTTCTTTGAGCAAATACCTGAAAAGAAGTAACTTAGGAGAAGGTTCACCCTGTCTCACGGTTTAAGGGGACAAGTCCATCAAAGGGAAGATAGCATTACGGCAGGTGGCTTCAGTGTCAGGAGTAGGCAAGACTCCTAATCTTACAGCCGAGACTGGGCAGGAAGTGGAACTAAGCTCTTCAAGGTCAGGGCCCACTTCCGGTCACCCATTTCCCCCACTGAGGATTCCACGAAAGAGCTCCAGCAGCTGGGAACCAAGGGCTCAGAAATATGAGCTTGAAGAACATATTTCACATTCAAGCCGCAACAGTCTTATTCTGGATCATGTTCAAATTCCATACAGGTTTGTCAGACTGGCTTGGCAGAGAGGATTCTTACATTTTTCCTAAGTGGCCTCCCCTGATTGTTACTATGCCCCCCTTCTCAGCTTTTCTCCATCCAGCCTCTGTCATGAACGTCATCAGTTGAATCTTCCATACTTTATGAGGTTGACAGAGGAAAAAAAGGCAAGAAATCTTGAGAATAGAGCATTAAGACTGAGACGTAGACATTCACCAATCCCTGAGAATTCACTGGACCATCTGAACCATGGGGAGCCTGTGAGGGTGTCTGCTGTGGAAGGGTACCAGGGTCATGGCTGTAGTCTGAATCGATGTTTAGATGCTGGAATCTTAAATCTGATGATGTTAGGAGGTGGGCTCTTGGGGGGGGTGGAGCTTTCGTGAATGGAATTAGCATACTTAAAAGATAGGCCCATGGCAGGAATGAAGACCCCATCCACTTCTCCCTCCCTGTGTACAGTGAAAAGCTACCATGTTTGGAACAAGAAGAATACCCTTTCCAGACACTGAGCCTGCTGGTACCATGGCCTTGCTTTCCCAGCCTCCCAGAGATATTGTTGGTAAACCACCCATTCTATGATAGTTCATACTGGTTAGATTTTGTCAGCTTCACATAAATTAGAATCACTAGGGAAAAGGAAATCTCAACTGAGGAATTACCTCCATCAGATTGGCCTGTGGGGCATTTTCTTTTATATTTATTTTTTTTAAAAAGAAAGCAAACTATCTTTTCTCATTATACATACCAATCCTAGTTCCCACTCCCTCCCCTCCTCCCATTCCCTCCACATACCCTCGCACCCCACCCCATCCAATCCTCAGAAAGGGTAAGGCACATTGCCTTGGGGAAGGTGGGGAGAGAAGGGAGGAGAGAAGGGGAAGAGGAGGGAATAAGGAGAGGGGTGAGGAGAACTTGAGGGAATGGGATAGTCAGAAGGAGGAAGGACAGAGATGAGAGCAAGGAAAGAGATATTGATTGAGGGAGCCAGTATAGGGTTAGCAAGAAACCTGACTCTAGAGAAATTCCTAGGAATCCACAAGGATGACCCCAGCTAAGACCCTAAGAAATAGAGGAAAGCCCCCCCCCCCAGACCCATCTTGACTTGCCCTGTGGGGCATTTTCTTGATTTAATGATTGATGTGGAAGCATCCAGCCCGCTGTGAGTGGTTCCAGGGCAGGTGGGCCTAGGTTGTATAAGAAAGCAAGCCGAGTAAGCCACAGGGAGCATTATTCTGTGAATCCTGCCTGGAGTGCCTGCCCTGACTTCCCTGTAAACCAAACAAAGTACTTGTCTCCCAAGTTGCTTTTGGTCAGTGTTTTATCAAAGCAACAGAAAGACAACTAGAATACTTTGTTAGAATACTCTGGACTGGACTGACACAGACTTATAAAGCTGGAGATGGGCTGGTGGGTCTGAGCATCCTAGAGAGGCTGAAGACTGCCTGGCAATAAGAGTGCTTGGAGATCTAGGCGCGGAAAGGTGCGATCTGATTAATGAAATACCCCTTGAATGCGGACTGGGTCTTCTTCCGTGTTACAGTTGTATTTAACACTTATTGTTCTAAGGATTTTTTTTTTCAAGACAGGGTTTCTCTGGGTAGATCTGGCTGTCCAGGAGCTCACTATGTAGACCAGGCTGGCTTGGAACTCTCAGAGATCCTCCTGCCTCTCCTGCTCCTGGGATTAAAGGCGTGCATTACCACCAGCTGGCTTTAAGAATAATTTTGTATCTTAAAACTTATGTGTAACCCTGAGGGCAGATGTCTGAGGTGGGTCCTGGAAACCAAACTCAAGAGGAGTAAATGCTCTTCACCCCTGAGCTGCCCTCCGGCCTCACTAGCACTTATTCTTGTGATGACTGGCAAGGGGCCTGGCATGGTAGGCATTGTCTCCTCAGCATTTTCAGTGTGTACCCATCGAGGCAAGAACGGTCTTTCCACCATCTCTTCTTCAGTTCTGGGAATGGAGCATAGCATTTTACACATGCCAGGCCAGTATCCCATCATTGAGATAAACCCTTGTCCTATTTTTGTTTTCTGACACTGGGACAGAGTCTCGCTGACTTGCCAGGTTGTTCTGGAACTCACTATGTAGCCCAAGCAGACTTCGAACTTGTGAGTCTCCCGCTTTAGCCTGCTGAGGAGGAGCAGGGATCACGGGTGCCGTCACCATACTCTGCCATCATCATATCTTTACTGGATTCTACTTGGGTTGTATGCATTGTGTGATGTGTGTATGTTCGTGTATGAGCGCAGGTGTGCACATGCCATGCTGGGTAGAGATCAGGACACCCCTCAGGTGTCGCTCTTCACCTTCCACCATGTTTGAGACAGTGTCTCTTGTAGTTTGTGTCTGTGTACTCAGGCTCCCTAGCTTGTAGCTTTCAGAGATGCTCTGCTCTGTCTCCTCCTGGCATCTCAGAGCGCAGGAGCACTGAGATTATAGATGCCTGCGACCACACTGGGCTTTCGGTGGATTCCTGGAACCCAAACTCAGGTCCTCATGCTTTGGCAGCAAGTTCTTTACCCACGGAGCCATCTCTCATGTCCCTTACTTGGATTAATTCTTCGAGTTCTTTTTAGTTTGTTTATATGATGTCTTGGAGAGTTCCTTCTTGTCTGTGTTTGGGGATGAGTAGCCACAGTTTGTTCCCAGTATCTTCTTGACTCAGCCATAGTGATGGATGGTGGAAAGTGAGCAATACTCGCTTCCACCCAGGAAGAATGGAGTCTGTTAAAGGAAAACTTAAAACGCACACCAGACTTTTAATGTCACAGTGGTGCATTCTGAGCTTGGTGGCAACACAGAAAACGTCTCTATGAACAGAGAGGAGAAGATTCTCAAGGACAGACTTGCAGAGTTCAGGCAAGAGTGAGAAGTTTTTGTCTGATGCCAAACCCTTTGCAAATCTACAGTAAGGAAACACACAGTGTCCTTTTAAAGACTAGAAAATATGCAGCAATTGCACTGTGCTATGTTAGGGGAGCATACATTTTTTTTAAAAAAAAAATAAATGATAGTGTTTGGATTTTTATTTACGTGAAATTTTAGTGCATAACTCAGTGAATGTTTGATGTCTTGCTATGAAGCCCAGGCTGGCTCCAAACACATGATCCCACTGTCTCAGCATTCCAATACTGGGATTATAGGTGTGCACTCCAATGTCCGGTTTAGCATCCATGGTTTTAATATGAGCTGCCTTATATTATGGAAGGCTGGGAAGGCTGTAATGGAGAGGTTGCGTTTTGCTAGCTGGTGCTTCTTACTTCAGGATCTTATGAAATGAGATTGTTGTTCGACAATGAAGAGTCTAAAAAGTTCTCTTCTAACAGCACCCAACTGCAAGCGCGTCAGCTACAGTGTGAGCAGTGGGGCTGCAGAGAATCGGAGCCACAGTGATCCTCACAGCGTCAGCCACTCCTGGACATCCTGGCGATGTGTCTGGAAAGGAAGGCTTTCTTGGAGCCTGTGTGATAGAACTGTTGATGCTGGTTTAGTCTAGTGTGAGAGCGGCTTCCTCCAGAGGAAGGTGTGAGGAGAGAGGTTCCTCCAGCAGAAGGTGACATTGAACTCTGTGTGTGTGTGTGTGTGTGTGTGTGTGAGAGAGAGAGAGAGAGAGAGAGAGAGAGAACAAGTGGGTGTCATCCTTTTTTTAAAAAAACTTTATAGGGAAAATATTTATTGGGACTGGAGAGATGGCTCAGAGGTTAAGAGCACTGATTGCTCTTCCTGAGGTCCTGAGTTCAATTCCCAGCAACCACACTGTGGCTCACAACCATCTATAATGAGATCTGGTACCCTCTTCGGGTCTGCAAACATACATACAGACAGAACACTGTATACATAATAAATAAATAAATAAATAAATCTTTAAAAAAAAAGAAAATATTTATTTAAGTCACAGTCTGGATGTCTAGAGGCATGACAGTGACACCAGCTCAGCTTTGGTGAGAACCCCTACAGTAAAAGTATGGACATGGGAAGGAGAGCTCCTCACCCCAAAATCTGAAGACACTCACCAGCTGAGATTCAGGCATTTGCTTAAGTGAAGCCTTTCTTTTTTCTCAGCTGAGAACCTACAGTTTTCTAGAATTCTGTCTAGAAACTCCATTTAGAAGAAAAACAACGACAAAAACAAAACAAACAAAACCATCATCACCACCAACAAAAAACATGTCCTAACCCCTTGTGGAGCCCTATTAACTCCTGGTTTCATCTGACTAGACTGAAGTTCCACCCAAGGTATGTCCAGAGCCGCTCCATGATTTCCTGACTGACAAACAAACAAACAAACAGAGACCTCCCCATTGCTGTCACGCTCTGCTCCCTGACTCCAGTATCAAAATAAAATTGTCCCACCCCCACCCCAACATTCATATATCAGCAGGATGGAAGAATGTCTCCGTGATGTCACTGGTAGGAGACCCCTTAACCTTTTAGGGACCTGGTCTCAAGTAAAACAGAACCCTTGGTTTCTGAGGCAGTAAAGAATTTCATAAAGCAAAGCTGGAGTTGATTAAGGATAGGAAGGGAGTTATCCAGTGAGAGAATGAGGTGCCCTGGAGAGCTGGGGGTGGGGGCGCGGCTTCTTGGTCATGTGAGTCTTAGGATCAGCCCTGTGAGCCATTTGATTGGCTGTCATTCTTTAGGTGCTGCCCCCCCCTTCGTTTTCTGAGTCAGGGTCTCTTTCTGGCCTGGAGCTTACAAATGAGCTAGACTGGTTGGTCAACAAGCTCCAGGGTCTGCCTGATCCAGTTTCCCAACACTGGGATTCCAAGAGCTAACCACCATGCCTAGCTTTTTAACAATTTGAGTTCTGAGGCAGGTAAGTTCACTGACTGCTCCTTCAGAGGGTCTGGGTTTGATTCCCAGCCCCCATGTGGTGGTTCACGACCATCTGTAACTCCAGTTCTCAGGGATCCAGCGTTCCTCTTAGAATCTTCTCGGGCACTAGGCATACACTTGGTGCACAGATAAAGCAGATAAAGCAGATAAAGCAGCTATACACATAAAGAAATGAAAACCGAAACCGTGTTGGGTTCTGGGAATCAAGTTTGGGTCTCTATGTTTATGAGACAGGTGGCTGACTGACCGAGCCGTGTCCCCAGCCCTACTTTGTGTTTTGAAGTTGATTCCATTTGTGAGCAGATTCTAAAGTGACTTTATCAAACTGTACAGTCTCGTGACCCGTGACGGGGAATCTGTTTTGCACCCACAGAAATCCCTGTCCATTTCAGAGAGCCACGAGGCTTAAACTTCTTGTTATGTGTTCAACTTCAGTTGGCCTCTTCTCTGTTTTTCTGCTAGAGTCTGAGGACTCATTCCTCTGGATTCTGGGTGATTGATGTCTCTGTGTGAGTCTGCCCCATGGAAACCATTTTTCTTTCTAAAATAGCTTTAAAAGGTAGTTGTGGTTTTGGTTTTTTTGTTTGTTTGTTTGTGTTTTTTTTTTTTTTTTAAATTCAGTTCTCAGCAATCCTTCAGAAACAAGAAAGTCTATTTTTCCTCTCTGTCTTGCAGGATATATTGAAGTCATCAGTATTTGTACAACTTTGCTTCTATTTTTATTAGTGAGAATGGGAGGATTTTCTTTTATCTATTTATGGTGTGTATGTATGTATGTGTATATGTGTGTGCTCATGTGCAGGTCAGAGAATGACCATGAGACTTGGTTCTGTCCTTCCACGCTATGGGTCCTGGGGGTCAAACTCAGGTTGTCAGACTTGACAACACATGCTTTTACTCACCAAATCATCTCACTGGCCCTAAAAAATTTCTTTCTGTTAAACTGTGTTTTGTAACTGCACCCTTTAAACTGCTTTAATGTGATATTTGATACTGTAGTTGTGCTGGCAATGTAAAACAAATTATGGCACTTTTTTGGTCTATATCCTGGACTGGTTTAGAACAAAAATCTGTTTTTAAAGATTACCTACAAAATTTTCAGCTGTTTTTAGGTCACTAAAAGTCTCATAGCAAAATCGAACAAAGATGACATAAAAGGAAAACTCCAGGCTACATCTTCCTTGAACACAGATCAAAATCTTATGCAAACAGAACCCAACAATGTATGAAAGGCACAGATACAGCTTTGATGGCTGATTTTAAATTGTCAATTTGGTCACCTAGACTCACCAGGAAGAAAGTTTTAACTGAGGAATTGTCTAGATAAGGTAGGACTGTGGGCATGAATGTAAGGTCTGTAAAGGACTATCTGAATTCTTAACTGGTGTGGGAAGACCCAGCCTACTATGGGTGATACCACTCCTTATGTCAGAGGTCTTGAACGGTGTAAGGGGGAAAAACTAGCTGAGACAAGCAAGCGAGGATGTGTTCATCCTCTCTTTGCTCTTTCTTGACCATGAACATGAAGTCACAGCTACCACTGTGACTCTGCTGTGATGGACTGTCAGCTAGACTTGCGAGTCAGTCAAATGCCCCCACCCCGCCCCCGTATGGCGCTCTTTAGTTAGGGTATTAGTCACAGCAACAGAAGCGAAAGGAGGACCACCTCTAATCAAATTAGATCTGCTTCATTAGTGGGAGGTTGGTTTCCTGTTAAAAGTAAATTGACCTAATTTACCACAATAAAAGAATTAAGAAAAAGGCTACAAGATACTCTTTATAGATAGTGAGAAAAGAATTTGATAGTACCCAGCAACTGGTTCTGATAAAAACCTCTTCTCAAAGAACAGAGGGGAACATCCTTAATCTGATAAAGGGTCTGTCAAAAAATAAACCAGAACTCCACAGCTTACATCAGACTTAATGGTGAAATACTTAGCATTTTCCTATGAAGTTAGGAACAAACCTAGCTATTTCTTCTAAGTATTTATGTTTTTTTTAGATGCACACTAGAGGAGTTGGTGTTTAAGGCAAGAAAAGTCACTATGTATTTGAATGAAAAAGCATAGCAATGATTGTCACTTACTGCAGAAAGCCTAAGACAATACATGTACTACTGTCATTAGTGAATTTAGCAAGATTTTATATAATAGCAACAGACAACTTGAACATAAAATTAAAATACATTGTTTATAAGAGATCTGGCTTCTCAGCTTCCCAAGCGCTTAGATCAAAGGCATGGACCACCATATCTGACTTCTATCTTATTTTTTGAGGCAGGGTTTCTCACTGGGACCTGAGGTTTGTGAGCTGGGCTGGCTGACTAGGGAGCCCCAGAGAGCCACCTGCTTCTCTCCCTTCATACCATGATTACAAGTGCAGGCGTCACCATGGTCAGCTTCTGTACCTGGGCTTAGTCCTTGTGCTTGCTTGCATGGCAGGCATTTTATTTTATTGAGAGAGCTATCACCCCCAGACTGTCTTTTCCTTTTCCTTTTCCCCCCTCCAACTTATATCCATGTTTCTCATTTATTTGTCTCCACTATTTTTTGATCCTCTTTCTTTTGTGTTCATCCGCTTTATTTTCTTATTGTTTTCTTTGTTTTTAAGCACATGTTTGCACATGCCTCCTTCTTTCTTGGATACCTCATGATCGAGCCTTCATTTCTGAGCTGAGTTTCTTGCAGCCTTTCCTGAGCTTGATCAGTTCTGATTCCTTAGCTTTGCTGGTGGGTATCAGTTTCTGATCTGGGGTGCCATGTTAACAGCTGTCCAGCAGTAATTAATTAGACACTATTTCATTATCGCCTCTTCTGTTTCTTGGAATGGGCTGAACCGTTCTGTGGTGTTTTCAGTTTCTGAAGAGATGGTTTTCACTTCATGTTTTGCTATTTGTAGTACTGTAGGTAGTGACAGCTCCTTTATTCTTATGGCTATTTTGTTGGGTTTTTCTGAATCATCGATCTTAGGGCAAGTGTTTCTCTTCCATGTGTACTGTGGTCCCTTTAGTGATGTTTCTTGCTCGGTCTTCTTTGAATTGTTTCTTCTATGATTATAAAAGCCCTTTGCTCTCAGCCACTTCCTCCTCCTCCTCACCACCAAACCTCCAAAGGACATTTCACTTTTCAAGGTTCCCCTTTCTCCCCCCAGACAACACCTTCTCTGCATTGCGACCTGTGGTCTAGCACATTTTCTAAGTAAGCTCTTTTGTCAAAATATCCATAAGTCGGTGCTATGGTCTCAGATACTTTCCTCAGAGTTTTTCCAACAGAGAGAAGCCCTTTCCTTCTAGAAGTAAGACCTTATTGTACATTATTATATTATTTATCACCCCCATTAAAGCTACGTGTCAGCTAAGCAAGGAGGTGCATGCCCTTAGTCCTAGCACTGGGGACACCTCTGTGAGTTCAACATCAGCTTGGTTTACATAGCATGTTTCAAACCAAGTCAGCAAGGGTTACCCCGGGAGTCTCTCTCTCGCAAACAAACAGAAAGTGACATTTAACTCCATTGTCTCTGCAGCTCCAGAGGGATTCTTCATTAGGTGTTTCGGAAACATTATGCTAATACCTGATGCTTGTCGAAAACAGTCAAGAAGAGACAAAATTATCAACCAAAAGTATCTATCACTTCCACTGCCCCACTCTATAAAAGATTTTTATTCCAAATTGCCCAGCTAGGACTAAAAGGCCCATTTAAAAATGTCATGTATAATGTTCAAGAGAAAACCCTGTTTTGAATGTGATGAATGGTCATAGTCAGGGTAATTGCTGCCGTAGTGAGTCGCCATGAGCAAAAGTAGGTTGGGGAGGGAAGGAACTATTTTGTTTAGGCTTCCATATCACAGTTCATCGTCAAAGGTAATCAGGGAAGGAACCTGGAGACTGGAGCTGAAACGGGCCATGGAGGAATGCTGCTTACTGGCTTGCTCCTCATGGCTTGCTCAGCCTATTTCCTGACAGCACCCAAGGCCACCAGCCCTGGAGTGGCACTACCAACAATGGACTGGGTACCCCCCCCTCAGTGGTTCTCAGCCTTCCTAATTCTGTGGCCCTTTAATAGAGTTCCTCATGTTGTGGTGACCCCCCCCAACCATAAAACTATTTTCATTGCTGCTTTATAACTGTAATTTTGCTACTGTTATGAATCATAATGTAAATATTTTTGTAGATAGAGGTTTGCCAAAGGGGTAATGGCCCACAGATTAAGAGCCACTGCCCCACATCAATCACTAAGAAAATGTCGTATAGTCTTGCTTACAGACTTTCTTTTTACAGAAGCACTTTTAAAACTGACATTCCCTCCTCTGATGTTTCTGGCCTATGTCAAGTTGATTTAAAACTAGCCAGCACCTGGGTCCTTGATTAGTCATTAGACAAAGTTTACCAAAACAGTATTTCATATTGCTTTCTGTGCTGGGAAAGTATATGCCTAGGAACAGTACAGCATGGTCGGACAGCAGGCACGTAAAGAGTAGGCCTTTCTTTTGAAGACTGGGAAAAAATACCATTCTAAAAGAGAAGTTGAACAAAGCTATGAAAGAAAGTAGAGATCTGGTCTTCAGATCTTGTGTATCTCTCACAGTGTCCATACCCTGATCTGAAGGCCAGTATCGTTCACACCTGAGCTTGTGAACGCAGAGTGGAAATTAAAAAGTCATTTAAGAGCAAAGGGCTGTAGAAAGCTGGATGTCAATCAGAGAATAGATACATAGTCGGTGGACTACACACAGTCTGATACTCAGCTGTATAGGAAATAAGGGAACCTGGGCTTCACGCTGCTCATAGGTACATAGGGAGGTACGGGGTTGGCTCAGTAGCTCAGTGGTGAAAAATCCTTGCTGCCGAGCTTAAGGGCCTGAGTTTGATCCCGGGGAGCAACTAACTCTCTCCAGTGTCTTTTAACTGCCACACGAGTATTGTGGCTCTGCGTACCTACACACACAGAAGAGGGGGTTGGGTCTCTTGGAGCTGGGGTTAGAGGCCGTTGTGCGTTGCCAAACATGGATGCTTGGAACCCAACTCGGGTCCTCTGCAAGAGCGGGAAGTGGTCCTAATCACTGAGCCAGCCCTGTGAGCAGCTAGTTTCTGCCTCTTAGGATTAGTGTCAAGACTGGCAGGCCTGGGTGAAGTACCTGTGAATGAGTGTTAATCTCAACTGTGTGCTGTAGTATTTCAGAATAAAGCCCCAAAAGAACAAGTGGCGGCTCTGTCTAGGGCCTCTGGACACGTAACGTGGGGTGAGACTGTGTGCAAGCTGCGCTGCCCATGTCAAGGGTCCCAGGGTCTTTCCTCCCACTTCAGCTTCTACTTGATCCCATTGAAAGCTAGGGTTTACCAGAGGTTGAAAGCGTCAGCTCAGCCCCTAACATCCTTACCCAAAAAAACGTCTGGAATGTTTGACCAGGGGCTTCACCCCAGCTCCTGACATCCATTTTGGAATGTTGGGTGGAAAGTTCCTTTTCAAAGCTCCCTCCACTGGGAGTGGCTGCAGTCCAGACTCCACCTTCAAGAAAACCGGCCAAACAGTGACCCCTCCCCAGGGAGGGTCAAGACCACTCCCACAGGCTATTTAAACTGCCCCCAGAGTCCGAACACGTGTTCGGGTCCCCCCCCCACACACACACCTCCGTAGTTTCCTGGATGGGGGAAGGGGCACCTGGGAGCCGGCGTCCATTAAACCTGGGCTTCTTCTAATTTGGTCTGATTTGGTCTAATCTGGATTATTGCGTCGGCGGAGAGGTTTACCAGGCCTGAAAAACATTAACTTGGGTAGTGTGGTTTGGCAGCGCTCCCATTATTTCTCAGCCCGATGTCCACATGGCGTCTCTTCTCTTGTTTACAGCTTGCCTCCCACACTATCCTTATGTGCACTAGTCCACACTTGTGTGTGTGCATGTGCTGGTGTGCCTGTGTGTACTGAGGTCTTGTGTGTGTGTGCATGTGTCCGTTCTGTGACTTTTCATCTTATCCTTATTCCCTTGAGAAAGGGTCTCCCGAACCTGAAATTCCCCAGTTCATTTCCCCTCCCCCCTTCCCACTATGCTGTCTGGCCAGCAGGTAAGCCCCCCACCCCATCCTCTTACTATCTCCACCACTAGAGTTACAGGCGTGAGTGCAGACTTTAAAATTGTGCAAGAGCTGGTCTTCTTGCTTGCAAAGCAAGCACTCTTACCTCTGAGTTACCTCTCTAGCTTTGTTTGTGGGATTTGTGGGTCCTAGGAGTGATGTCTTCTACCCTGCATGTTGTTTTTAGGAGTTTGAATCACTTAGTTTTACTTGAAAATTAGGGAGGCCTTTTTTCTCTCTGTCTCTGTCTCTGTCTCTGTCTCTGTCTCTCTCTCTCTCTCTCTCTCACACACACACACACACAGTCATAAAGGCTTCAATCTCAACTGCGCCCTTGCTGGTTTTATAAACTGGGTGGTATACTCCTCAACGTGGCCTAGGAGTCCCACTGTCAGATGAGAAACATGGGAGAGAAGATCCCGAGGATCCCATGGGTGTCAACTATGAAGATCTATGACCTCCTTACCAGGCACATCTGAACTAGAAACAACTGCTGTGATTATATCCATCAATCAGAGGAGCTGTCTCTGAGTACCCCCAGGCTCCCCATTTTTGCTCCCCCTGCCCCTCTCTCCCATTCTCCCTCTGCCACCTGATTTTTCTCACCTAGTGGATTTCTGACAGTGGAGGAAGTCTGTATGAGTGGCCACAGAACTCAGTTTATTACAGCCAAAGAGATGAACCTGTTGGCGAGAAGTACCGACCAGCCTGAGCACAGCCTCGGTCTTGGCCTGCTGCCTGCCCTTTCCTGCAGCAGAGCGCCTCAGGAAACTCTCCAAATCCTGTTTCTACGCTGCTCCCAATTGCCACACACACTTTGAAAGCAAAGATTAACCTCTCCATCCTGCTGAGTAGTCTGAGATGTCTCTTGCGTGGTCAGTCCAAGGACTGACCATCTTCCGAGTGTGCCGTTCCTGATCACTGTCATTTCTAACTCACCCCCTATGTGGAGCTCTTCTGCTCCACCATGAACAAACGCACGGATTGGTGTTTGTTCTGAGGCTGCCTATCTGGTCAGTTCCGGTCTCACCGGCTTGTCTGTCCCCTCCCTTTATCCTGGAGGTGTGGTCATTGTCTGGCTGAGATGGGTTTTTCCATATCACCCACATCCTTATTTATAATGGCAGGGCAGTAGGTGTCTCCCATGATTTTGAAAAGATACGTCTAAGGTTGCCATATTCATTTTCACTTCAAATTCATGGTCATTTGAGGCTGAAACTTTGGAACCTGATAAGATGGGGCATTGTATGGTGAGTTTGTTGAGTGTCTTGAGTAAGACCGATAGAATGTGTAGATATCCCCCACAGTGTGGGTTGAAAGGTTCATATTGAATCCAGTTCTTGAAGGTTAAGATCCATTAATTTCTGTCTTAGAAAAAAAACCCAAACAAACAGAAACATAAAACTCTCCAGGTGTCTTTAGTTCATATTAAATATATTTAATTGTTTAAAAATTTTTTCTCTACCTCCCAAGGGCTGGAATGATAGGCATGGGCTGCCATGTGTGGTTGATGCAGGGGCTGGCTTGGAACCTAGGTCTTCATGCATGTTAGGCATGTCCATTGCTGAGCCATAGTCTCAGCCCCCATTGTCTTTGTCTTAAGATGCATTAATTGTACAACAGCAGAGGCATGGAGCATGAGCTGGCAGTTAGCATAGGCGTTGTGGTGTGGTTTTTTTGTCTGGAGCCTTTGAACCCCTTTCTTCCAGATGCTCATACAATACCCACCAGGCTGTACTGAACTCTGATCTGCTCACTGTGCTGACAAACCAAGGACCTCTTCCTTCTGCCTAACTATCCTAGTAGCAAACATCCAGCCTCCCCTGGACCCTTGCAGCCTCCCAGGACCACTATTCCAGAATCCAGTCAACATCTTTCTAAGGCTTCCATGTACTAGAGATTCTATCTAATTTTATTGATTGGCCTGGTATAGTGGCCTCTATCACGTGGCGGTCAGAGGTAGAAACAGAAGGCAGGACAGAAAAGAGGGCTGCAACCATTCGGCCCTTCGCCATATTACCCACACCTCGTCATTGTGTGACTCCTTACACCATCAGTCTCCTCTGAGGGGCCAAGACCTATGATCATTGGCTTGTCGATCTGGTGCCATTCCCTCCTCTAGATTAGGACTACCTTTTTTTATCCTTAAAATAATTGTTTAATAGTTGGTTTTCCTAGCATATATTAATTGTGTGGTGATATCTTGTCTGTGCTATAACAAATAAAACTTGCCTGAAGATCAGAGTGCAGAGCTAAGCCACTAGTTAGCCATAGAGACCAGGTGGTGGTGGTGCACACCTTTAATGCCAGCACTTGGGAGAAAGAGGCAGGTGGATCTCTGTGAGTATGAGGCCAGCCTGGGCTACATGAGATTGAATCTGTCTAAAAGAGAAGCAGAACTCACACAAAGGTGATTCCAGCACTTAGAGTCCCATGCCTTTAATCCCAGCACTAGGGAGGTGGAGACAGGAGTGATATGGCTGGGTGGAGAGAGGAATATAAGGCAGGAGGAGACAGGAGCTCAGAACATCAGTCTGAGGATTCGTGGAGACGGGATCCTGCCCACTTTGGTCTGAGGATTTGGTAGAGGTGAAAGGTCTCTCCAGTGGCTGACTCCTTTACTTCTCCGATCTTTTAGCATTTAGCCTGATATCTGACTCCAGGATTTTATTATTAAGACCACTTAGTATTAACACAACATAAGTGTGTACAATATTGGGTCTCATTGTGGCATCTTTCCACCACAACCTTACTTTTATATCCATTACCCCATTACCTACTTTGCCTTCCTTACCTTACTTAGCTAATTTTTAAAAAATTAAATTTATTATTATTGTTGGGGGGACATGCAGACCAGAGAACACCTTTGTGGAGTCTGTTCTCTCCTTCACCCTGAATCCTGGAGCTCAGGCTAAACTCTCCAGTCTCCCATGGCTATAGCCTACACCTGCTGAGCCAGCTGTGGAGCCCCTGGCATAGCTAATCTTTATAAAAGGACGGTGGGAGATTTAAAAGTGAATCTCAGGAGTTCTAGAAAATGTACGTAAGACATGCTCCAAGTTGCATCAAATAGCATTTGGTTGTAGGCACCCTACTTTTCAGCTTTCTTGTTTCTGAAGGCCTAGCAGACTTAGACCTACAATCCCATGGGTGAAAACGCTAGACAACTTTGCTCTTAACTGCTGGCCATTTCAAGATTTGACTTACTATTTTTAAAAAAATCATTTATTTATTCATTGGCAATGTCATACAGATTAATATTAATCATATATAACTCCTCCCTTTCATTGCCAGTATGTCTCCTTGGATCGTCATGTCTTCTCATTTTGTAACACATTATGTTGGAATAGTGGCTGATCATATCGTTTGATTCTGGGCAGGTGAGTTCATGAGTGTGAGTGAGTTTGTGAGTGTGACAGCCATGCTGTGTCCAGAAGAAAGCATATCACAATACTTCACTTCTCCCTTTGTCTGTCTCTACTTTCTTTTTTTTTTCTGCCGTTTCCAAAATGCACCCTGAGCCTTGAAGGTGTTAATATCCCACTTAGGACCGAATACTCAACAGTCACTTAACTCGGCGCTTTGACTAGTTATGAGTCTCCGCACTGACTGATGACCACCACAGAAGCAGCTTCTTTGGCCAGGTTAAAAGGAGCAACGATCTATAGCTATAAACACACATATTTGGGGGCTGGAGAGATGGCTCAGAGGTTAAGAGCATTGCCTTCTCTTCCAAAGGTCCTGAGTTCAATTCCCAGCAACCACATGGTGACTCACAACCATCTGTAATGAGGTCTGGTGCCCTCTTCTGGCCTGCAGGAATACATGCAGACATAATACTGTATACATAATAAATCATGTTTAAAAAAAAACACATATTTGGAAGGCAGTTTGGCAGCATGTCTGTTGCAAGGCATGGGCTTTTGACCAGGTTTACAGTACCGAACACAAATCCCTTTCTGGGATTCGGCCTCAGATCCAGTCACGATGGAGTTGGTTACCCTTATAGCAGTTATGCCACTGTGACACATTGTTCCTGGCTGGCCAGTGATGTAGCCCTCACACTTCGTGATGCGTTACACTATTGGTGCCTTTTCTCCAGAGTGAATGGCACCTTCCAGCACCATGAAATCAGGACAGTAGGGAAGAAGTTGCTGATCTCTCTCTGCCCTGGAGCTGAAGGGTCTTGTGTCCAACACACTCTTTTTTTTTTTTAAGAAGAAATATTGAAATTCCATTGATTTATTTTTTCCCCCAGTTTGAGGTTATTGTCTATGTCCATATTTTTCACAGTTCTCAGTAACAGCATCACAGATTAGTGGGGGACAAAAGAGTCCTGATTCTCAAAGGTTTCTTGCAGGTTTTTTTTTCTTTTGCGTGGATTGTTCTCTTTGTCGGAGTGTGTGCATGTGGTTCAGAACGTGGACTCAGTACGTTAGTCTAAAGAACAGTCGTCAGAATTCGTTTTCCCAAGGGGAAGGAGGAGAAACAAGATTACAAACCAAAATCGAGCTTATGGTCTTATGGGTCTCTTTCATTGTTCTGTTTCCAGAGTGTTTTGTTTGAGGTATGGAGCATCCATAGCAAAAACTCACGTCGGCTTCTCTCCACCATGAACCTTGGAGCCACACCTACGAGGCCTCAAGGAAGGGGAAGACATGGGGATTGCCCCTGATGTGAGCCGAGTGTACCTGATCTCTCCGAGGCTGTGCTGCTATAGTGGGCATTGGGGAGCAACCGTGTGACACTCAGCGACACCGATAGGAGGCTGAGGCAAAGCTGACACTAATTACAGTTCACTTTGTCTTCCTGTCTGTCCTCAGTGTCACTCTCCATGTTCTAGAACAATCATAACCTTCATCATTTCATCTATTGTAAGTTATTCAATAGAAAGAACTGGGCATTCATCACCACAGAACTGTGTGATTTTGAGGTTCAGTGTTCTAGAAGTTCAATGCAAATATTTGGCAAATTCTTTCCTCAAGGTGATTTGTTTTATTTTGTTTTGGTTGCTTTTGTCATTACTGACTTTTCTCCTTTCTTCTTTTCTTTTCTTTTCTTTTCTTTTTCTTTTTCTTTTTTCTTTTCTTTTTTTTTTTTTTTTTTTTTTGGTTTGGAGAGTCTTACTATATAGCCTAGACTGGCCTCAAACTTGTGGCAATTCTCCTGCTTCATCCTCCTGAGAATGGAGAAGACAAACATAATCCAGCTTGTCCAGCTCTTGTTGACGAATTGAGACAACCATCTCCAACTTCTGCTCGCGTCTTAGCAGTCATACAGCGACTATATACTTGATACCTGTGATATGGGACCTGAAAGGGTTGAGGGCCCTGAAGAGGCTGCAGTGAATAGCTGCCAGTGTCTTGACCTTTGTGGAGAGTGAATTCCAGCGGTAGTTCTGAATACTGACATTATACATGTTAGAATCCTAGTAAAGGCAGTAGTTAGAGTGGTTTGAAGGAAACTATGGAGGAGAAGCTTGTTAGGGACAAATAAATCTCTTTTTAAAATATGCCAATCAAAGGGACTTAGATTAAGTTAAGTGATTGTTATGTCAGCAGGAGGACCCTAGTTGGATCCCCAGCACCCATGCAGAAACTTGGGCCTGGCAGCACATAGCTATAACCTTGTTTCTAGGGAGGTAGAGACTAGTGAATGCCCGGGGCCCAGTGGCCAGGCGGGTTAGCTCAATCCATGAGTCTTAGACCCCAGCGAAAAACTGTCTCAAAATTTATTAGACAAACAGTGAAGAGCAGGTGCTAACCGTTCTTGTAAAGGATCAAGTTTAGTTCCCAGTGCCCATGCCAGGCAGCTAACAACTGCCTGTAACTCAGCTGCAGGCAGATCAGATGCTTCTATAAGCACTGTACTCATGTGCTCCCTCCCCCCACATCGTTAAAAATAAACTGAATTTAAAACATAACGTGGACAGCCCCTGAGATTGCCCTCTGTTCGCTCCACGAACATGCATGGACCTGCGTACACACCAAACAAATTGAATCAAATTTTGAAAGGAAGATGACACTGGAATGAATGGTCAGGAGAAAACTTGTAAAAGGTCTCAAAAGTGAGTATCCTAGGCCAGAGGTCAATCAGGTACAAAGGGCAAGAGGAAGGCAAGCCTGACCGAGACCATATTTAGTTGCCATCTTCTCCATATTTACAGGAATCGAACCACAGACAATCCTAATCACCTAGCCTTTAATGGTAGGAGATTCAGAAGTATTAGAATTGCAAGAAGATTTGAGCAGTAGCTAAAACACCAAGCTCTGTCTATTGGACCTTGAGTCTGAGGTATCTAGTCACTGGAGTGGGCTTACCCAAACCTTCACCTTTTCGGACTCGGAGCCCCCATTCACCGTTATCTTCCGAAAGCTCATACAACATGCTTGTCCATCCGCTGCTGAAAATTTGCAGGCAGTTCTGCCTGTCCCCCAGCGAGTCACCGAGAGCCACACCCCACCCTGTCAATATGTAGCAGGGTCACTACCCCCTCTTGATGGTTAGGACTGATGACTTTGGCCAATAGTCACTCCGCCTTTCCTGCTGGCCTGCAAACACGAGGACCCCAACATGACAGGGGTACAGGCATAGTTTAAATCCCACTGAGACTGCCCATCACCTCTGATGCAAGCACTTCCCTCCGGGACTGAGGCCCATAGAGCAGTGCAGTCTGGTAGGATGTTTTGCAATAGTGGAATTCTTTTGCGCTGTCCAACATCCTTGCTACTTTTTCATGTGGCCATTGAACACTTGAAATGTGCCAAGTGTGAATGAGGAACTGCATTTTTAATTCATGTAAGTCTAAACACCCACAGACGGCAGATGGCTACCTTATTAGATAGTGCAGTTGTCTAAGAAGGCAGGAGAGGAAACAGCCCTCTTCCGATGAGTCATTCCAACACTGGCGGGCTCATTCCTATTTCCACCCGTCTGTTGCCAGACCCATGCGTTCTACATGTCATGCTTGTTGATTTGTGACAGACAGTGCAGCCTTGGAAGTGGACGTTGTCTTTACCCAGCACAATCTTCAAGCCTGACATCTTACCCAAAGCTTCAAGAGACCATTCTTTATCCCATCAAGTGACCAGTTTATTGGCGATGGTGGTATAATGAGATGGTGGTATAATTGCTTTGGTCGTTTTCCCCTTCCTGTGTGTGTTTTGCTTAGTGGATGTCTTAGTTCGAGGATATATTCCATGGATCCCATGATGGTGGGTCAAACACTCTGCCTTTAGATACTAGTGTTAGCTGAGGCTCTGGGGCAGCATGAAGTTCTATTTCTGGGAGGAAGGGGTCCAGTTTAACTTGCTAGGTAACTGTTAGCTTCCTCTGGGGATGGCCTCAGCTCAAGGGGTCTCTATTACCTGACAAATTAGAAGTTCTGCCCTTGTGTCTAAGTGTTCCTACTTCTTCATGCTCTCTCAACACTATTTTATGCTATGTAATTTTATTAGTTTTTTTTTAAACCATGTGTATGCATGTGTCTGTGTGCAGCTATGCACAGGCGAGTGCAGGAACTCACAGAGGCCAGAAGAGGGCGTCAGATCATCTGGGGCAGGAACTATAGGCAGCTGTGAACAGCCTGACATCTGTGATGGAAACTGAACTTAGGTCATCTGCAAGAGCAGGAAGCACCCTCAGTGCTAAGCCATGTCTCCAGCCTGTTTCATGTCATATCCTGTGGTTTAATATGTGTATTTCCATGATGCTTAATACTGCAGAGTATCTTTTCATGTGCTTCCTGGTCATTTCTATGCCTTTGAAGAGTACCTACTCAGATCCTTCACTCTCTCTTTAAGGGGGCGGTTCGTTATGTGTGTTCTCACTGCATTCTGAACCCTTTCTTGATGCTTTGCTTTCACACCCAAAAGGCTTGTTTTCCACCTATGTTTTATAATTGTTAAGAAACATTGCATTACATTTTCAGTTCTTTTCTATGTTTTATTTACATGAGGCCAGAAGAGAGTGTCAGATGCCTTGGAGCTTAACCCACACAAAGCTGGCTGTGAGTGGCCAGGGTGGGAGCTGGGGACTAAACTCTGGGACTCTGAAAGAGCAACAAGTAAGTGCTTACTTGTAAGCCCTGAGTCATCTCCCCAGCCTACATTTTAAAGCATAACACATTAAGACATGGCATGGCTATCCTGTTGGCTCTCACTAACCCACATTTCCTCTCTGCCTGTGCTGTTATACAGTGGTAAGCCTAGCTCACCCTCCCACTTACAAATGCTTAGAAATGTCCTTTGAATCAGCGTGACAGTTGTTTCTTGATAGCCACAAACCTCAAAGAGCACTCAATATTGCTCAGTCACCCCACATTTTCCAGCAAATTTAGTGTTCTCTTTCTCAAGGATTTTAAATATATATGTAATATATTCTAACTAATTATATACTCATAACTATGCATATAACTAAATCTTAATGTAAATAAATACAAATAAAATTCTGATGTAATAAAAAAGAATCCATTAGTTGGAAGGTACACACCAACAGGGGTGAAAGTCAACAATGGCTGATTTTCAATGGATGTTATCTTTAATCCATTCATATATATGTATGGTATTTTGCTTGCTTGTTGGTATGTATGTGTTCTATGTGCATGTGGTGCTCATAGAAAGTAGAAGAGGCACTGGACCCTTTGGAACTGAGTGCATTCAGGGCGTTAGTCTTTGCTGAATTCTTCCCCAAATGGCCATTCAGATCTGAGGGCTTGATGCAGTGTGATTTGGAAAAGTCCCACACTCCAGCTATGGAAGAAGAAAAAGCTTGAGAGAATTTACATGATCAACCTTGTAGACGGAAGTTTCTGTTATGCCCGGTCCCCTGGGTTTAGAAATTATCTTTATTTCTTTTTTGACTGAGTTTTTAAATTTTAAACTGAAAAAATACATTCAATTGTATGTGCACACGGAAGCCAGAGGTAGATGTCAAATGCGTTCTTCGGTCACACTTGTGTTTTGAACCACAGTCTCTCCCTGAACCTCAAGCTGACCCAGTAGGCTAGATTGGCTGGCCAATAGCTCCATGGATGTGCCTGTCCTTGTGTCCCCAGGGCTGGGCAACAGGCGCAGGCTACCACACGTGCTTCTTACAGGATGGTGGGGATTGAAACTTATCATGCGTCCGTAAACTTCGCCAGCTGAGTCATTTCCCTAGGCCCTAGAAATAGCATTTCTTTCTATAAGAAACCAGAGAACACCTGCCTGGCCAGCACCATCCATCCATGTGGCAGCTCTTCATCATCAATGCCCACACACAATGGCTCCTTTTTTAGAGGAATCTTTGTCAAGTCTTCAACTTGTTGCGTTTGCTTCTCTGTGTCTCCCTTGTTGTCTGGCTTCCCTGCATTTTCTTCTGTTTCTTCAGGAACCTCGGTGTATCCTTCCACTTCCGCATTTTAGTATCAGTTAGTTACCTCCTCTTCTTCTCATATCGCTTCCTCCTCCTTCCTCCCCACTTCCTCCTCTCCGTTCTTCCTACTTCCTTCACCTTCTCCCTACTTTCTTCTTCTTCTTCCCCTTCCTCCTCATCCTCCTTCCCACTTCCTTCTCTCCCTCCTCCCCACTTCCTCCTCTCCCTCCTCCTCACTTCCTTTTCTCCCTCCTTCCCACTTCCTTCACCTTCCTCCATCCTTTCTTCTTCTTCCCTCCCTTTTCTTTCTCTCCCTCCTCCCTACGTCCTTCTCTTCCCCATCTTTCCCCTCTGATTCTGAATTAGGATGTTGGGTTGCTGATTCCTCATTGCTTTATGTCATAGATTTCTGGGGAATTTTTTCACTCAAATTTTATTGCTTTTCTAAATTAACTCTGGAAGGATTAGCACTACCACCTTACAAGCCTTGTAGTTTAGAAGTAGATTGCAGCTTTAGGTTGTTCTGGGTTTTCTTTAGTGGCCACTTCTCTGCTAAGTGTCTTTGCAATTTTGATATACAGATAATGTATGTCATTACATGTACTTTGGACACAGCAATGAATTTGCTGTGCCCTACTTTTCTGGGGATTTTTTTTTAGCATTTGTATTTTCCACTTTCTCTTCAGACAAGCCTTTTATTTTGTGCTTCTATTTTGAGGGTCTGACAAGCTCTCATCCATACACTGAATTTTAGGTACTTTTTTTTTAACCTTTCCAAGAAACTCTGACTGTTTCTTTAGACGCATCACCATCCTGAGTTTGAGAGAGGCTGATGCCTGCAGCTCCCTGTAGATTCAGGTTCCATTGTGATGGGGTTCTGCATATATTATATGTTGTCCTTTTTGATACGAGTTTTCCATTTCATTAGTTTTGTGTGTGTGTGTGTGACAATGGAAGGGTCATGACTATGTCACATAAAGCATGCAAATGTCATAGAACAGCTCACTGGAGTCAGTTCTCTCTCTACCATATGGTTCTGAGAGCACCAGCTCAGACTTGGCAGTAAGTGTTTTACCTGCTGATGTAACATTAGTAATAAAATCTCCTCTGAAGATCAGAAAATCAAAGCAGCCAGCTACTACCTCTTACCTGTATTCAGACCAAAAATGGGAGAGATCCTGTCTCCATGAATCCTGAAGACTCTACACCTCACACTCCACTGTGTTCCTGTCTCTTCCCCTTTATATTCCTCTCTCCACCCAGCCATATCACTCCTGCAGCCAGCTCACCTAGGATTAAAAGCATGTGATCCCAAGTGCTGGGATCACATATGTGTGAGCTCTGTTTCTCTTTTAGACAGATTCAATCTTGTGTAGCCCAGGGTGGCCTTGAACTCCCAGAGATTCTGGGAGTCTCCCTAGTCCTGGGATTAAAGGTGTACACCACCACTGCCTGGCCTGTATGTTTGACAAGTGTGAATGCTTTGTTCTCTGATCTTCAGGCAAGCTTTATTTATTAAAACACAAATATTATGCTGAATCATCTTGTCTGCCTTTTGGATACACTGTTTGAAATGGAATCCTTTCCGTACTTCAAGTTTCTAATGTTCACTGCTGGTGAGTTTTCTCTGGCCTGCATGCTGTCCATCCTCCAGAAGTCCTGTGTTGAAATTTAACACCTCTGATGTGATGACATCAGGAGGCAGGGTCTTGGGGAAGGGTAGGTGATGGCAGCTTCACCTTCCTGGGGTCACCGTTAGAAAATGGATTTGGGGTAAGGTTAACCCTTCCCTGTGTGAATATGGTGCAGCAGGACAGCCGTCTGCAGAGCAGAGAATAAACCCTTCAGACAGTGAGTCAGCAGGCTCCTCAACCCTAGGCTTCTGCACCTTCAGACCTGTGTGAGAACCAAGTCTGTCAATGAATTGTCCAGTTTGAGGTGTGTGTGTGTGACAGTCATCCAGACAGACTATGAGTAAACAAAAGCAAACTGCTTTTCAGGAATGCTGGGCTTTTCACCGGGTTGTAACTGGTTACTCAGGTCATTTTGAAGAGAAGTCACGTCTTAAGAATTTTGAGAACCAATGCATAGCTACAATCCCAGCATTCAGGAGGCAGAGGTAGGAGGAGGATTATGCGTTCTAGGGCAGCCGGGTTATATATGGAGAACTTGTGTCAAAAAAAGAAAAAAAAACAGACAAAGTTGGTTCAGAGTCTTATGGTACTCGAGCACACTTTCCACTTTTCATATTTATTTTGGTTAAAAAAAAGATTTGTTTTCTGTGTGTGTGTGTGTTTGTGTGTGTGTGTGCGCGCACACACACGTGCACGTATGCACACGTGTGTGTATGCTCATGCACACACATGCCACATGGGTGCAGTTGCTTGCAGAACCAGAAGAGGACGCTGTGCTCCCTGGAGCTGGAGTTACAGACGGTTGTGAGCCACCCCGTATGAGTACTGGACACCGAACTTGGCTCTTCTGTGAGAGCCCTACAAGCCTACTTCCCAGCCCTCATCAGCACTCCTGCTGCCCCTCCTTTGCCCCAGGGTACCTCAGTGTGTGTCTTTGTTGCGCCTCCTGTGGTCATTCTTTCCTCCATGCCAATGGGCTCGACAAGACAAAGAATTTTGTCCAGACATTTTAAACTACCACCATCCCCTCAGATTTATCTGCTGCTTTCTTACGATTTAGCTGAAGTTATAGGTGGCCTGTATGACCTTGTACCGCAGCATTTAAAGGCACATGGTGATATGGATGAAGCAAACCTTGGTTATTTAGTCAAGGTCACCATACAGATTTTGAGCTGCTTTGTGTTTCAACTCTGTTTGGAATATTATCTAATTTCCCTTATGACTTCCACTTTGACTCATGAGTTATTTCATAGAATGTTGCCTAATTATCAAGTATTTGGGGGTTTTCCAGATACCTTTGTTATTTACTTGTAATTCTATTCTGTTGTGGTCAGAGGACATTCTTTGTGTGATCCAAATGCTTGTAAACTTGTTGAGATCTGCTTTAGTGTCAGGACTGTAGCTGCGCCTTCGGTGAATGGTCCGTGCTGTTGGGTTGAGCGCGCCACAGACGGCAGCAAGGCCAGTGGGTTAGTAGTTGCTCAGGTCTTTGACGTTCTGGTTGATTTTCTCTGTTCACTGACAACAGAGAAGAATGGACATTCTTTATAATCATAGATCTCTACTCAGTTCTCTTAGGTTCTTTGTTTTTGGGGGTTTGTTGTTGTTTTGCTGAGATGG